>NW_006256909.1:21541213-21614788 GCF_000478725.1 Eutrema salsugineum | reverse complement strand
ATTTTTGAAAAACTTTGTGTTCTCTGCTTTGGTGCTACAACGGTTTGAGAAATGCAGGATGGGAGGAACAAAAAGACAAGCAGCCATGGAGAAATCTAAAAAGAGAAATCAGAGGAGCAGATTTTGCCTTTTGGGCACAAAGTTTTCGAGAAACAGAAAAGGAGGAGAAAGCCAAAGGATTCAGCTGAGAAGAAAACAAAGAAGATTGCTGCACCAAAGAAAACAAAGGCCTCCACTTCAAAAACTTCTGGTACAGAGCTGGCATTGGTTGAGGTCGTTGACAGAGCAGAAAAAGAGGTGGTTGTGGCTGAGGATGAAGAAGGAACAGAGAGTGACCCTGAAACAGCATTGAAGCGGGCCAAGAAAGCAAAGCCAGGTTCTGAGGAAAGAGAGCCAACTTTTGATGACTACTTTGACATGTTCAGAGATGCAAAAGTGCAGCAAACCAAGTTCCCTGATATGGAGCTGCTGAGGAAGATGGGTATTCTTGAAGAAGTTCAGCTCATTTTCAACAACATGGGGTTTGGTGGATTCTTTGAGATTAGAGATGTGGCTCATGATGGTGTTACACAAGAATTTCTGGCATCCCTTCAAGTTTGTGGATATGGCCCAAGAGATGCAAGAATCAAAGAGGGCAATGGTCTTGGGCACATAGAATTCACAATAGATGGTGCACAACACCATGTAAGCTTCAAAGAACTTGATGAGATCTTTGCTTTTACAAGACCTGCACAAGAAGAGACAGTGAAGTTCACATACCCTGATCACATGATCACTGACTTGTGGGATACAATTGCTTTTGGGAGCTTCAGGGGAGGAAGATGCAAGAGTTCATGGATAAGAAACCCAGCAATCCGCTATGCTCACAAGGTGCTTTGCCAAATGTTCTTTACCAAGCACAATGATGGAGTGGTGCATCTAGCTGACATGGAGCTATTGGGTATGGGTCTTCATCCTCTCATCAGTCACTTGAAGAGCAAGAGAGAGTTTCACCTTCCACATTACATCCCTTCTAGTGGTGCATTCTTGGCACGCCAAATGCTGATTTACAAGGACATTGCTTGGAGTGAGGGTAAAAGAAAGAAGCTCACTAAGTTGCACAATGGATGGCTAGTGACAAGGATTCTGAAAGCAAGAGGTTTTGTCTTTGATAATGTTGCAGTCAGACCTGGGTTGATTGATGAAGTTACCCTCACCAAGGTTGGGTTTCTAAAAGAAAGCAATGGTGTACACTTCTTGTACACTTTCAAGCTCTTGCAAGATGAAAAAGTTCATGTTCTGTTGCCAAACCCAGCCATCACCACTCTCACAGAAAGGCACAATGTCTCCTTTATTGTCCTAAAAGATCAGCTCTACAACTCAGCCATTCACCCTCCAATCCCCAAATGTAAGAAGCCAATCAGTTCTAAGGGTAAAGAGCCAGTTGAAGAGGAGGACATAACTAGGACCGCTGGTTGTGAGAATGAGGAGCCAAGAGATTTTGAAAGAAGGATGGGTGCAGGAAGGTATCACTTTGATCCTTACTTTTGGGGTGAGTCTGACTATCACACAAGGAAGCTGTATTCCAGAGTTAACACCCTTCAGAAATGGTGCAAATGGCAAGACAAAACGATCCACAAGCTGGTTGACTGTGTTAGGCAGCTTAAGAAGAAGGTTAAAAAGCTCACAGCTCCAGCCACCTCACCCAAACGAGATACAATAGAAGAGGTGGGAGAAAGCTCAGCTGCCAATGACCTTGTGCTACCACCAGGAAAAGAAGATTGGGTGAATCCGGCCACAGCGTTCCAACCAGACTCACCTGAGAGCAGCCCACCCAGATATTCCACCCCATCATGTTCAACCTCCAATCCATCCCATTACTTGGGATCAGACCTCAGCGATTGAGGTAAACACTCAAAACCTTGTAAATAGCATGTAGACTTTCTTTTTCTTTTGCATTTTGCCTGTTTGCTTTGGTTTCACTTCTTTCTCATACTTTTATAACACAAGGGACTGTGTTATTTAAGTGTGGGGGAGGAGTTTCATCCTTTACTAATCATGTTTTCTATTTTCCTATTTTACACTTTGAGTCTTGAGTCACATTCTAGTTGCATATTCATGTAGTCTCATCTAAGTGCATATAAAAACCAAAAAAAAAATGATCATGTAGTTGCATTCTCATTTTTTTTTAGGATTGAGTCTAGATTGCATTTGCATATAGGTTGCATCTTGCAGGGAGTAATGATAGGTTTTCTAGAGAGTATAACACTTTGAGAACTTGAATTGAATATGCTTGTGAATCTTTTTCTGTGCTTGCAAAGTCTGAAATGATTTGAATCTGAGAAGCAAGTTTGAATTGAACTCAACTCTAATTAAGTGGGAACCTTGAACTTGACTTGAAAATATCTTGTGATGCATTGTTTGAAAAAGCTTGTGGATACCAATATACATACTTGAGCTAGAACCATTGTTTTTACCACTCTTTTCCTTAGCTCAAGTAGCTGAATCCACATCATGGATCAGTTCCCATACCTTGAACCCATCCTTCTTTCAAGCCAATGTTTGTGTGTGAATTGAAAGGCCACCTTGGATCAAACTTAGCAGAAAGTGTTAGGTTTAGAGCGACAAGGGCAGGTCTCATTGAGTGCTGTGTTCCAACATCAAGGAACTGAGAGTTTTGGCGAGGAATAAGTGTGGGGGAAAAGACCTTTTGGTGAGTGGAAAAAGGTGAGATGAGTGGGAAAGAGAGAGTGAAAATAGCTAGGGGAATGAAAGAAAAAGAAATCAGTCTTGGTGTTTTGAGAAAGTGAGCTCTGGTTTGTTGAAAAGAAAGATTCTAGCCTCTAAGTAAAAAAAGGAAGAAAAGAAGCCAAAATGCTCAAATGTTTTGTTAAGAAAGAAAGAAGAGGCTAGAAGTTGTAAAAGAAAAAGAGCTGTGTAAAGTTTGAGTTCCAAGACTTGAGAGGAAATGTGAAAAGTAAATGCCCTAGTGAGAGGAAAATGAGAGTGAAAAGTGAGGATCTTTGAGCAAGTGAGGAAGCTTTGAGTAGAGGGTTGCTTTTTACCTTTAGCATTCTGCCAAAGTTTGATCATTCATAGAGAGATCCCTTTGCTGCATTTAACCCACTTCATAGAGAGATCCCTTTGCTGCATTAAACCCACTTGAGCACTGATGAGATCATGTTAATCTCATAGCCTCTCCCTAGCCAAACCAGCTTGTTTAAACCTTGCATCATGAGATCCACCTGATAAAAGCTTAACGAATGTGAAAGAGTTGAGAGAGAGAAGAACTTGTGGAGATTCCTTGCTGAGTTGACATATATCTGAGTATGACTTTGCATTGCATAATTGAGCATGAACTTGAAGTCTCATTGTGATCACTTCTCTCAAAAAGAAAATGTGAACTCCCATTGCATACAACCTCTTTCTCTCATTTGCTCTTTTTGCTTGAGGACAAGCAAAGAACAAGTGTGGGGGAGTTGATATGTTCATAATTTGCATCATTTAGGTTGCATAAATCATTCCAAATCATGTTTTATTTCATGCATTTTAGGTCCTTAGGGTTTGTTTTAGAACTTAGGAGATGCATTAGGTCCCAATGAGTCTTTGCATATTTTGAGTGTCTATCAGGTGAATATGGAGCTGAAAAGATGAATCCAGAAGGTGGAATGGTGAGCAAAGAGTGAAAAAGTGGAAAAATTGGGTCTTGGGAGATTTTCGGCCATTCTCGCTGGCCAGGAAGGTTTCACCGGCCATTTTCATGTACCGCGGGAAGCTTTACCGGCCATTTCCATGTACCGCGAATGAAGTGTCTCGGCCAAAATCTCCGGGTGTGAACGAGTCTCAGAAATCGCCTGTCCGGGGAGCCTTCCAGTCCGATTCAGACGGCGGGTCCTTCATAGAAGTTGGAGCGCATTGGACCACGGTCTCATAGCAAGTGGAATCGTGGAATTCGAACGCGTGAGCAGAGAGATAAGCTAGTCGGAAGGAACCCCTATCTCGCAGGTATTCCGGACCGAGCAGATCAGTTTTGAAGGATGCGAAGGACGGTGCACTTCCACTCCGATTCAGTTTCCGGGGCCTTCATGAGAATCAGAGACATTTGAGTCTTCTTTCCAGAACATCGGAGATCAATCAATTCGGAGCTTTGAGCAGAAAGATACAGTCTCCGGAATGGACAAATGTCTAGGCGCCTCTCTCTGGTCGTGTAAATGCGCTTCAAAGCTGTGCCCTCCAGGAAACCTTACACTTCCCAAGAACTGAAACTTCCTTCATCAAAGTTGGATATAAATGAGTCCTCTGTCTTCTGCAACCGGAATTACTCAATTCGAACAGGTCTCCACGAAGTTACACTCTCCGGAATGCGAGATGGTCCAGACAGCCCAGGATGACTAAGTTAAACATGCCGCGATCTCAATGCCACGGTCCACACTTGGCCGTGGCAACTTTTGTGCACCCTCGGCCAATGACACGATATAAATGCCACGGTGTGAGGCTTGACCGTGGCAAACACACACTTGGCTGAGAGGAACTTAGCAACCGTTCGGCGATTGACACGGCCTAAATGCCACGGTGTGAGGCTTGGCCGTGGCAACATCTTGCAACCTTCGGCGATTGGCACGAGCTTAATGCCACGGTCTGGGACTTGACCGTGGCAAATGAACAAGTGGCTGGAGATAACTTCTACACAGTTTCGGCTTTTGACACGATCTCAATGCCACGGCCTGAGACTTGGCCGTGGCAAGCATATACTTGGCTGGGAAGGACTTCACATGCATGCGGGTTTTGGCACGGTCTGAATGCCACGGTCTGGGGGCTTGACCGTGGCAACCTTTACACATCTTCGGCGTTTGACACGGTTAACTTGCCACGAGTCCCAGATGAAGCTTGATCAGACCGTGGCATCAAAATGAACCAAGAACACAATGAAGTCTTTGACACGGTCAGGAATGCCACGGTCACACCAAGGACACACCAGACCGTGGCAAACCCTTCTTTGCCCATCAAGGCCGGGTCAGTACCCGGTTTGTTCCGGGTTGACCCGGTTCGCCCAAGCCTCCTTTATAAGGTTTTTAGACCTAATTTGTAGAGAACACTTAATCTACTTTTAGTCTTCTTTCCCCTTTGGTGAAAAACCCACTGAATACACTTTGTTTTAGAGAGTTTAAAATCGATTTGCAGTTTCTTTCCTTCTTGTTCATCATTTCTTATCATCAAAATCACTTCTAATCATGATTAACAACACATCTTGCAAAAGATCTAATGTGTTGATCATGATTAGTGAGTAGTTACCTTAATGAGGTTCTAGATGTGTAGGTTAGGGTGCTAAAGTGTTAGATTAGGAGTGCTTAGGGCTAGATTCATTGATTCATTTCTCTAAACAACTGTTCTATATGCTAGATCCTTGATAATCACTTGAGATCTAGATTCTGGGAATTTCATGCACCAAAAGTGTTTGATGAAATTCCTGAAAGAGTTGTGTTAGAGGTTTAAGCAATTTTTCATCATGGGAATGATTTGTTAAATGTTTGAATGATCATTGAGAACTGTTTATTAATGCATATTGATTCATATTTCACAAATGGGAATTTGGTTTGAAAATGGATTAGTATAGGGGTTAATACCTTCATGAGAGGATTAACCTAGATTAGAGTTCTTAATCATTTGAATCATGTCTCATCATTGTCATTAGCATTTCTAGTTTAACACCAAAGCACCCTAACCAACTATCATGTCTAGAATCTCATGCCTCCATCATATCATATTCACATCATATCATTTGTCATTGTCATTAGTCTTTAATCCTGTTTATGTTTATAGTTGTCTCTAGATTAATCAAAACCCACTCTTGTTTGCTTGAATTAAGAACTTGATCATATAGCTTAGTGTCTAACACCATATCTGGATTGATAAACCTCTTTGTGCTACATTGACAAGGGGATTGATAGCCCTGAGACCCTAAAAAAGTCTTGTCTATCAGTTGTTCAACTCGAGACTTAAGCTGTTCCCTGGAAAGCTAAAGTCTAGGTGGTCCGGTCCGTTTACAGTTCTTGAAGTAAGACCTTATGGAGCCGTTATTTTAAAAGGAAAAGATGGACAAGGCTTTGTGGTAAACGGTCAGAGGGTAAAACATTACTTGGCATCAGAAACAAGAGAAAGAGCTACCTCAGTTCCTCTTCTTGAACCCGAAACTGCCTGAAAAGGTAAGTAAAGTCAAACTTAGTGACGTTAAACAAAGTGCTCTTGGGAGACACCCCAAGCTTATCCTTGTAAATATTTCATTTTTTTTTCATCATCTTCTACTTTTTACTTGAAGCTTTTTGAAGGGTTTGTTAAGTGTTTCAGGTGTTATACAGTGAATCATGTGGAAAGAAAAAACAAAAAGGCTTGAAGATACACGGCCTGATGATTTAAGAACAGGAGTACTCACAGCCTCGGTATCGACCCTCGGTATATTCATGCCTTGGTCACCTTTTACCGAGTGAAAGCCTGAAAACCTCGGCTAAACTCCTCGCCTTATTTACATCAAGGCCGTGTAGTGAAAGTGAGATCGTGAAACGAATAAGTGTGGGGGAGGTCCACGGTGTAAACATCTCGGTATAATTATACCGAGGAGCAATGTTCATGAGAAGCGATTGAGAACCTCATCTTAAGGCCACGACCCGTTTACGCCAAGGCCGAGTCACCAAAACCCCCAAGCACCAAGTGTTCTTTGTTAAAACAAGTGCCCTTGGGATGATGCCCTCAGGGTGGAGCATGCCGAGGTACCCGGTTACACGAAAGAACAAAAACAAGAACACTTGGAACACTTAGGTCGAAGAAGAAGGTTTGCGCGGTTCATGGAAAAGACTTGAGGGCCACAAAAATTTACGTGTTAGCATGAGCTCAAAACCCTCGGCCTGGTACCCTCGGGGTGGAACATGTCGAGGCCGCTTGTGTTAACACGAGGAAAATCAGTTCAGACCGTACGGCCCTCGTCTTACTCATACCGCGGTCGTTTGGAAGTTTTGGCGGCATTTTGAATTCAAACGCTCGGTCAAGGCGAATTTTGGCGCGGTCAACGACTGGAGCTTGAAAAGAAGGGGGGACCAGTCCCACAACAGTCCAAAAGCCAGCTGGAAAGCGCGCTCCAGCCCATACCTGCCTCCATACCGAGCCAAAACGCAGAGTTTGCCTTCTTCATCCTTTTCTCTGCATTTCACGCATACAACTCTCTCATTTCTCATTAGTTTCGCACGATTCCAGGTGTTCTAGACTCTTTAAGGTGTTGTCTATTCTGCATAAGCATTTCATTGAGCTTGAATCTGGAATTCCCAAAGGTATTTGCATTCTAAAGAACTCATCTTTTTCCATTATTGTTTGCGAGCTTTATTGTTTGTAAAATGTGGAATCGATTCTTTTAGACCGTTACAGCCTTTGGGAACAATTTTAGAAATTCCATCAGGATAGACAACACATAAAAAACTGGTTCTTGCACTAAAAATCATTTGTTCTTGAGTTTTTAAAATTCATGAGAAATTGCACTTGGAATCGGCTTTAATGGTGAACTGAGTTTTTGAGCTAAACTGTCTATATATCTTTTATACTTAGTGGTTGTATTGGCTTGTTTGAGAGTCACTTTGAGTTTGGAAAACCATTAAACCAGTCTTGTTTGAAATAAACCTCTGTTCTTGCTATTCTTGTGGCATTTGTGCTTAGCGATACACTCGGTTCTCATGTCTTCTTCGAGAGTCTCCTTCGCAGATGACCGAGAAACACATGACTCCGATCCACAAAACAAGCAAGAACGATGTTCAGAAGAGGGCCACCTAAGGGAAAGCTGTCGCCTTGGCACGAAATGGGGGAACAAGCAAGAAAACCTCCGCAAGACCCGAAGGCGAACTGGCTGCGAAGCGAGCAAAGAATGATGCGCTTGCGCTTGCACCAGTGCCTGAGCCAAGGAGAAATGAGAAGCAAGTGGTTTCTGACTCTGATGAGGAAGAGGCTAGAACTCTGGTTCCAAGAGGAGATACAAAAGAGCGAGAAGCCAACTGTGGCAAGGGAACAAAGAAAGAACCGAAAGCCGAGCCTGAAGGAGAGCACTTTCCAACCACTAAAGAGTACTTGGACCATTTTAACACTGTGAGAGTGGCTCAAGGTCGGTTCCCTGACATGGAGTTGTTGAGGAAGCTTGAGATACTCGATGATGTTACCCTCATCTTTCAAAACATGGGTTTGGCCTCGTTCTTTGAGCTGAGCAATGTTGCTTATGAAGGGATTACACAACAGTTCCTTGCCACTCTGGAGGTAATCATATACCCCAAAAGAAATCCCAAGCGCTTACATGGGAAAGGATTCGGTCACATAGAGTTCGAGATGGATGGGGTGAACTACAAGGTCAGTTTCAAGGAGCTAGATGAGATATTTGGCTTTGTGAGGAACGAGAGCTCCTTAGATAAATTTGTGTACTCGAAAGAAGAGTTAGCTGCTATGTGGGAAACCATTGCTTTTGGACCGTATTTGGGAGGCAAAAGCAAGACGAGCTGCATCAGGAACCCCGCGATCAGATACGCTAACCGAGTCTTAGCCTCCATGTTCTTCTCGACCTATAACCATGGAGTTATTCACTTGGCCCAGCTTGAAATGTTGGGACTTGGCTTGAAGCCACTTATCACTCAGATGAAGAACAAGAAGGAGTTCCAAGGGCCAATACATGTACCTTCTTTAGACGCATTCTTCGCGATTCAGATGCTCACTTACCATCACAATGTGTGGTGTGATCGGAAGAAGAAGGGCACGAGGAGGCTTCAGAACGGTTGGGTGGTGACTAAGATCTTGAGAGCCAAAGGGTTTGTATTCCCTGAATCCACGTCAAAGCCTGGTCTCATTGATGAACAATACATAAGCAAGAGCGGTTTCTTCGGAGGCAAGGCAGGGAACAAGTGGGTTTACAACTTCACACTGATGCACAGAGACGGCACGCAAGTTCTCTTGCCTAACCGAGCTCTCACCATGTTAAATGAGCAATGTAATGTCTCTTTCTACGTGCTCAAGGATCAGTTGTACAACCCTCTTTTCGATCCACCGATGCGCAAGTGCACCAAGGAGGAACATGCCGCGTCTAGTAGGCCTCTGAACGAACATGGAACGGCCGGGTGTGAGAATGAGGAACCAAGAACTTCTGAGAGAAGAATAGGGGCCGGCCGATACCATTTTAATCCATACGTGTGGGAAGAACCTGAATACCACACCAAGAAGCTGTACTCGAGGGTTAACACCCTCCAAACGTGGTGTAAGTGGCAAGACAAGACCATTCATGGGTTGGTGGACTGTGTAAGGCAGCTGAAGAAGAAGGTCAAGCAACTCACCGCACCATCTTCACCTGATAAGAACTCGGCGACCTCAACAGCACCGGTTACACAAGAGGAGGTTGGAGAAAGCTCGAATGCGAGGAACCCTGAGTTTCCACCAGGCAAAGAGGACTGGATCGATCATGCCACGGCATTCCTGCCTGAATCCTCGGAGAGCAGCCCACCACGACAGTCCACACCCTCCTGCTCAACCTTAAATCCCTCGTACTACTTGGGACCAGACCTCAGCGACTGAGGTATCGACTTCAAACCCTTGTAAATATGCATCTTGTATATATCATCTTGCGTTTGTCTAGCTTTTCTTTTTTACTTCTCTCACACGCTTTTATAACACAGGGGTCTGTGTTGTTTAAGTGGGGGGGGGGGGGGAGGAGCTTTGTATTTTCTGATCTTGTTTTCTTTGCTCTTATTTGACTTTTTGCATTTTTGAGTCTCATGTAGCTTAGTGCGTATGAAAAACCTGAAAAATTTTTACAAAAAAATGCTCATTCTAGTTGCATTTCGCATTTTAAGATCGAGTCTAGTTGCATCAATGCAAGGAGTAATGATAGGTTTTTTCCTAGAGAGTAAATCGCTTGAGAACTTGAACTAAATATGCTTGTGAAACTCATTCTGTGCTTGCAAAGTCTGAAACGATTTGAATCTGAGAAACAAGTTTGAATTGAAATCAACTCCGATTAAGTGAGAACCTTGAACTTGACATCTAATTATCATGTTTGTGCATATCATCGTGAATTCATGGGTACCACATACATATTTGAGCTCTATTATCCCTTTTTATCACTCTTGCTAGCTCAAATAGCTGATCCCTCATCTTGAGACAGTTCCCTGCCTTTATCCAAACCTTGTTTTGAAGCCTAAACACCCTTCTTGTGTGCATGATTTGTGAGGCCTTGTTTCTAGTAGACTGATAACTAAGAGTTTTCACTCTTTATAGAGGTTATCAATACCCCTGTCCTTGTAGTACAAGGGGTTATCAATCCAAACTTGTGATGGAGACACTAATCTATGTTACTTGTGATCTTAAGTCAAGAGAGAAAGGATAAAGGTTTTAGCTAAACTATTTAACAGGTAAATGAGCATGAAAATGAAACAAGGACAAGATCTGGACTAAGTAAAGATGCAAATGACAAGCAAGTGATTCGAATGATGATAATATATGAAAAAAGGCAGAAGCTTTAGACAGGATACTTGACTAGGGTGCTTCCAAGCTAAACTAATGGGTTAATGAATCATTTTATCAAGCGGTTTCATTTAACTTTGAACTCAAGGCATGTTAATCTTCTCATGAAAGTATTAAACATCTAAACTGATCCTCTTTCATACCAAAATCCCTTTTGAGAAGCATGAATCAGTCAGCAATAAGATTCAGTTCAATATGTCATTTAAGAGAACAAACTATCACTCTCGCGATGAAAGACTCTTAAACCTTTAACCGAGTAGTTCAGACATTTCTACAAACACTTTTGATGCGAGATATGTCTCAGATCTGAACCTCAAGTGATGTGCTTGGATCCAGCCTAGAGATCTCGTCGGTTAAAGAATGAAACATGCAAGACTAGACACCTAAACCCACTAATCTATCTTGAAAGCACCCTAATCTACCTATCCAAAGCCGCTTAAACGACTACTCACTGGTCATAACGAGCTCACTAAGTCCTTTGCAAGACGTGTAGCTAGTCATGATTAGGAGTTTAATACTGGATGATAAAAGAAAAATAAAGAAAGAACAAGATTCAGATGCAAAAACGAGATATCGGATTAGATTAATCAAGTTTCACCAAAGAGGCAAGTTCTTAAAGCTAAAAGATGATAAGAGATAAGATGATTAGGTTTTTGGTCCCAAAATGTATTTATCGTAAAGGGAAAGTGTCGCGGGTCAGCCCAGAACAAACCGGGTACTGAGCCGCCTTCTCGGGTCGATGGGTGAGTGCCACGGTGTGTCGGAGAGTGAAGCCAGACTTTCATGTCGAGAAGTGCACGTGAGCAAAGATCGAAATTTTGATCTCGTGAAGAACACGTCAAGAACATGCATGAACCCTAGTCTTTGATCCATCTTCACGTGTGTGTTCTTGAGCCGTCTTGTTATTGATTCTGAAGTTTTGACAAGGCACCTCGCCATAAAATGTCGCGAGGCTTGGTAGTCGAGGGGTTCGGGAGAACAGAGTCCGGGATTCACGCCGAGGCCACTACACCGAGGTGCACGTTCAACACTTAGTCGTTTCCAGCTTCATTTCTTACGTGTGCATGCCTTGATCTTATCATGCCGAAGCGTCAGCACGAGGTCTAGTCCAAAATACTCCCAAGATATGAGCCTTGACGTGGGCAATGTCGAGGTAATGATGCCGAGGTCTGAGAAAACACTTAGCGCGTATCGCAACTTATTTAGGCTCGTATCGACCAACTTGCCTTCCGGAAGCAGTAACTTTCAACACACGACTCCAATTGCTTTGAGACCAGTTTCATAGTCAAGATGACTCAATAAGCTCGAACTTTGGTGAAGAAACCGTCGGAGCTTGGGAAGTGGAAGGCTTCCTGGATTTCACATCTTTGCGCCGTATGGGAATCACCGGAAAATAAGCTTTTGGACCGATGTGAACTCCGGAGACCTTATCTTTCAAACCATCGCTCCGAATTGAGCGATCCCAAGCGTTCTGGAAAGGTATTTCACAGATCTCAAACTTTGATGAAGACTGGGCAGGCTGGTTCGGTCCGGAAGGGCTTCGTCCCTCGTGATCTTTGCAGTCCGCTGTTCGGTTCTCGGCTGCACGTAATACCGGTGCATCCTCCGGAAGCCGTATCTTTCTCCTCACTGGTGCGAATTGGATGATTCCAACTGTTCTGGGATCTGTGCTTGATTATCTCCAACCTTGATGAAGACCCCGCCAACTGATTCGGACTGGAAGATTCCCCGGATTGCTGATCTTTGAAATGCACGGGCAAGGACAAGTTTTAGCCGAGAAAAGCTTCCCGCGGTAAGGAAAATGACTGAGGGCTGTATACCGCGGTAAGCTTTTTAGCCGTAAAATTCTTCTCCCCTCGGCTAAAAACTTTATCCGAGGGGATTTTCACCCGATACTTGATTTTGGCCGATAATGATCGTTTGGTAAGGTTTTTGACCGAGGTTTCTGTCCAACCGGTACGAGTTTTGGCCGAGAAATTCCTCCAAGCGGTTTTCACCATTTTTAACCCTTTTCTTCACCGTTTTCTTTCCTGCTCCTCTTCTTGAGCTCCAAATGGATTCCAAAGCACCTGATAAAGAGTTCAAAACATGCAAAACTCTTTGGGACCTAATGTAAGCCTTAAATCCTATTTTGATGCCTAAGGACTCAATTTACATGAGAAAACACCTGATGAGGACTCTAAAATGCAACCTAAATGATGCAAATATAGACACATCAACTCCCCCACACTTGTCTTTTGCTTGTCCTCAAGCGAAAAGAACAAACGAGAGAAAGTGGTTGTAATGCAAATGGAGCTCATATTTCCTTTTCAGAGAGAAGCGATCACAATGAGAACTTAGATTCATGCTCAAATGTGCCATGCAAAGCTATACTCAGATATTTACCAACTAAAGCATGGAATCTCCACAAGTTCTCACCAAATTCAACTCTTTCACATTCATTAAGTTTGTAACCGGTGAATCAAATGATGCAATGTTCAAACAAGCTGGCTTGGCTAGGGAGAGGCTATGAGATTAAAATGATCTCATTAGTATCCAAGCGGGTGCAATGCAGCAAAGGGATCTCTCTATGAACGATCAAACTTTGGCAGAATGCTAAAGGTAAAAAGCAACCTACGCATAGAAGGGCAAAACTCATCACACCCCACACTACACTCAAAGTTTTCTCACTTGCTCACCCTCTCAAGATCCTCACTTTTCACATTGTTTTCTTCTCACTAGGGGACTTGCTTTTCAATTTCTTCCTCGCGTCTTTGGAGTTCACTTGTTTACACAGCTCTCATCTTTCGCAGCTTCTAGCCTCTTTTCATTTGCTTTTGAACGCTTGAGCTGTTTGGCTTCTTTACTCATCTTTAGAGGCTGAACTTTTCTTTTTAGTACATTAGAGCTCACTTTCTTTAATTCAACACTCTAAGACTCAATTCTTTTTCTTTCATTCCCCTAGCTATTTCCACTTTCTTTCCCACTCATCTCACCTTTTTCCACTCACCAACAAGTCATTTCCCCCACACTTATTCCTCGCCAAAACTCTCGGTTCCTTGATGTTGGAACACAGCACTCAATGAGACTTGCCCTTGTCGCTCTAAACCTAACACTTTCTGCTAAGTTTGATCCAAGGTGGCCTTTCAGTTCACACACAAACATTGGCTCGGAAGAATGGTAGGTTCAAGGCGAGGGAACTGATCCAAGATGCGGATTCAGCTACTTGAGCTAAGGAAGGAGGGTGGTAAAAACAATGGTTCTAGCTCAAGTATATATGTCGGTATCCACAAGCCTATTCAAACAATGCATCAAAAGATATTTTCAATTTCAAGTTCAGGGTTATCACTTAGTTAGAGTTGAGTTCAATTCAAACTTGCTTCTCAGATTCAAATCGTTTCAAGCTTTACAAGCACAGAATGAGTTTCACAAGCATATTTAGTTCAAGTTCTCAAGTGATTTACTCTCTAGGAAAAATTCTATCATTGCTCCTTGCACTGATGCAATCCTACATGATGCAAGTAGACTCGATCTTAAAATGCGAGATGCAACTAGAATGATGGATTTTTGTGAAAATTTTCAGGTTTATCATATGCACTGAGCTAGATGAGACTCAAGAATGCAAAAGTCAAATAAGAACAAAGAAAACAAGATCAGAAAACACAAAGCTCTTCCCCCACACTTAAATAACACAGTCCCTTGTGTTATAAAAGCGTGTGAGAGAAGTAAAAAGATAAACTAGACAAATGCAATATGGTATATACAAGATGCATATTTACAAGGGTTTGAAGTCGATACCTCAGTCTGAGAGGTCGGATCCCAAGTAGTGCAAGGGATTTGATGTTGAGCAGGAGGGTGTGGACTGACGTGGTGGGCTGCTCTCCGAGGGTTCAGGTAAGAAAGTCGTGGCAGGATCGATCCAGTCCTCTTTGCCTGTTGGAAACTCCGGGTTCCTCGCGCTTGAGCTTTCCCCAACCTCTTCTTGTGTAACCAGTGCGGTTGAGGTCGCCGAGTTCTTGTCCGGTGAGGATGGCCTGGTGAGTTGCTTGACCTTCTTTTTCAAGTGCCGTACACAGTCCACCAACGTGTGAATGGTCTTGTCTTGCCACTTACACCACTTTTGGAGGGTGTTCAATCTCGAATACAGCTTCTTAGTGTGGTATTCAGGCTCACCCCACACATATGGATCAAAGTGATATCGGCCTGCTCCAATCCTTCTTTCTGCGTGTCTCTGTTCCTCATTCTCACATCCGGCCGGGCCATTCTCGTTCTGAGGCTTGCTAGACGCGGCTTTGGTGCACTTGCGCATTGGTGGGTCGAGAGATGGGTTGTACAGCTGATCCTTGAGGACATAGAAGGAGACGTTACACTGTTTATCAAGCATGGTGAGGCCTCGGTTAGGCAGTAGAACCTGTGTCCTGTCTCTGTGCATCAGCGTGAAGTTGTAAACCCATTTGTCCTCTGATTTGCCTCCGAAGAAACCACTTTACTTAGGTATTGCTCATCAATGAGATTTGGCTTTGACGGTGAATCAGGGAATATAAACCCTTGAGCTCTCAAAATCTTAGTGACAATCCAACCGTTCTGAAGTCTCCTTGCTCATTTCTTCTTTCGGTCGCACCATACATTGTGCCGGTAAGTGAGCATTTGAATCGCAAAGAACGCGCCTAAAGAGGGCACATGCATTGGCCCTTGGAACTCCTTCTTGTTCTTCATTTGAGTGATGAGCGGCTTCAGTCCGAGTCCTAATAGTTCAAGCTTGGTCGTGTGAATAACACCAGGGTTATAGGTCGAGAAGAATGTAGAGGCTAGGACTCGGTTTGTATATCTGATCGCAGGGTTTCTTATACAACTTGTCTTGCTCTTGCCTCCTAAGTAAGGTCCGAAGGCAATTGTTTCCCACAGGGCAGCCAACTCTTCTTTTGGGTACACAAACTTGTCAAGCGAGCTTCCGTTCCTCTCAAAACCAAATATTTCATCAAGCTCCTTGAAACTGACCTTGTAGTGCACGCCTTCCATGTCAAACTCTATGTGGCCGAACCCTTTTCCATGTAAGCACTTGGGATCTCTCTTGGGGTATATGATAACCTCCAAAGTGGCAAGAAACTGTTGTGTGATCCCCTCATAAGCAACATCGCTCATCTCAAAGAACTCGGCCAAGCCCATGTTTTGAAAGATGAGGGTAACATCATCGAGTATCTCAAGCTTTCTCAACAACTCCATATCAGGAAACCGAACCTGAGCCACTCTTATAGAGTTAAAATGGTCTAAATACTCCTCGGTAGTTGGGAAATGCTCTTCCTCGGGCTCGGCCTTTGGTTCCTTCTTTGGCTTCTTTCCGCAGTCGGTTTCTCGAGGGACTAGGGCTCTGTGCTCATCTTCATTGTTTCCAGTAGCTGCCTGCTTCCCATTACTTCTTGATTCAAGGGCCGGCAACGGAGTGGGCTCGGCGTTCCTTGCTCGTTTAGCGGCTGGCTCGCCATCGGGTCTTGCCGAGGGTTTCTTGCTTGTTCCTCCATTACCTGCCAAGGCAACGGCTTTTCCTTTCGTACCCCTCCTCTGGACCTCGCTTTTGTTTGTCTCATGAGCAGGAATGGTTCTTTCACCGGTCATCTGCAAAGGAGATTCTCAAGGAAACCGTTAGAATCAAGTGTATTGCTAAGCACATGTATCTCAAGATGGCAAGAACAGAGCTTTTTTGTTTATTCTAACAAGACCGGTTTTGTAGCTTCTTCAAACATCAAAGAGATTAACAACAAGCTAGAACAACCGGTAAGAGACAAAATATCCAGACAGTTCAGCTCAGAAACTCAGTTCACCATTTAAATCGATTCCAAGCGCATATTTTTCAAGAATTTTAAAAACTCAAGAACAAACGAATTTCAGTGCAAAGACCGGTTTTTCATGTGTTGTCTATCCTGATAGAATTTTTTAAATTGTTCCCAAAGGCCGAGATGTTCTAATAGAATCGATTCCAAACATTAAAGCTCGCAAATAATGAAGGAAAAAGATGAGTTCTTTAGGATGCAAATACCTTTGGGAATCCAAGATTCAAGCTTAGTGAGATGCTTATGCAGAATAGACAACACCCTAACGAGTCTAGAGCACTTGGAATCGCGTGAAATGAATGAGAAATGAGAGAGTTGTGTTCGTGAAATGCAGAGAAAAGAGTGAAGAAGGCAAACTCTGCGTTTTAGCTCGGTATGGAGGCTGGTATGGGCTGGAGCGCGCTTTCCAGCTGGCATTTGGACTGTTGTGGGACTGGTCCCCCCTTCTGCTCCAGCGCCAGCCGTTGACCGCGCCAAAATTCCTCTTGACCGAGCGTTTGAATTCAATTTACCGCGCAAAGCCTTCAAATGGACGCGGTATGGGAGTGACGTGGGCCGTACGGTCTAAACTGATTTTTCTCGTGTTAACATGAGCGGCCTCGACTTGTTCCACCACGAGGGCACCAAGCCGAGTGGTTTTAGCTCATGCTAATGAGTTAAATTCCGTGGCCTCCAAGTCTTTTCCATGGACCGCGCAAAGCCTATTTTTCGATCTAAGTGGTCCAAGTGTTCTTGTTTTTGATTGTTCTTGAAACCGGACACCTCGACACGCTCCACCACGAGGGTATCATGCCGAGGTCACTTGTTTTAACAAAGAACACTTAGTGCTTGGGGGTTTTAACGAGCTGGCCTTGGTGTAAACTGGTCGCGGCCTCTAATCGAGGTTTTTGAACCGTTTTAAAATAAACATCGTTCCTCGGATTGCTTATACCGAGGTGTTTACACCATGAGCCTCCCCCACACTTAGTCATTTCACCACTTCACGGCCATGATGAAAATAAGTCGAGGTGCTTAGCTGAGGTGCTCAAGCTTTCACTCGGTAAAAGGTGACCGCGGTATGAATATACCGAGGGTCGATACCGAGGCCATGAATACTCTCTGACTTAAATCATCAGGCTGTGTCTTTTTCAAGCTTTTCTCTCTTTCAGCCTCAAGGCTCACTGTCTAACTCCTGAAATACTTAACAAACCCTTCAAAAAGCTTCAAATAAAAGGAAAAAGAAGATGAAAAACGAACTATGTACAAGGATAAGCTTGGGGTGTCTCCCAAGAGCACTTTTTTAAACGTCTCTAAGTTTGACTTTTCATACCTTTTCAGGCTGTTTCTGGTTCAAGAAGAGGAACTGAGGTAGCTCCCTCTCTTGTTTCTGGTAGTGCTTTACCCTCTGACCGTTTACCACAAAGCCTTGTCCATCCTTTCCTTTTAGAACGACGGCTCCATAGGGTCTTACTTCAAGAATTGTGAATGGACCAGACCACCTAGACCTTAGCTTCCCAGGGAATAGCTTAAGTCTTGAGTTAAATAACAGAACTTGGTCCCCTTCTTTGAACTCTCTCTTGTGTATCTTCTTGTCATGGAGCGCCTTGGTCCTTTCCTTGTAAATTTTAGAGCTCTGAAAAGCGTCTAAACGGATCTCCTCAAGCTCGTGAAGCTGTAAAACCCTCTTCTCTTGTGCGGTCTTGATTTCAAAGTTCAGAAGTTTCACTGCCCAAAGAGCTTTGTACTCCAACTCAACCGGTAGATGGCAGCTTTTCCCATAGAGCAAGTTAAACGGTGAGGTTCCAATGGGGGTTTTGTACGCGGTTCTATAGGCCCACAAAGCATCATCAAGTTTCTTGCTCCAATCCTTCCTAGATGAGCTCACGATCCTTTATCTGTCGGTTTGAGACCTCCACTTGACCGTTGGTTTGCGGATGATAAGGGCTGGCCACCTTGTGCTTCACTCCGTGCTTCTTCAAAAGACTCTCAAGAGTCTTGTTTATGAAATGGCTTCCCCCATCACTGATGACTACTCTTGGGACTCCAAACCGTGGGAAGATAATGCTCTTGAAGAGTTTTACCACCACTTTTGAATCGTAGGTCGGAGATGCAACCGCTTCAACCCATTTACTCACATAGTCCACCGCGACAAGGATATACTGATTCCCGTATGAGCTTATAAAGGGGCCCATGAAGTCAATGCCCCAACAGTCGAAGACCTCTACTTCAAAGATCGGGTTCTGAGGCATTTCATTCCTCTTGGATATGTTACCGTGCCTTTGACAAGCTTCACACCTTGAGACTACATCTTGAGCGTCCTTGAACATAGTCGTCCACCAGAAACCGCTTTGTAGAACCTTGGCGACCGTCTTGAATGCACCTAAGTGACCACCATACGATGAGCCATGGCATTCTTGTAGCACCGGATGGATCTCTTCTTCGGCCAAGCATCGCCTATAGAGATGGTCCTCGTTAAGCACGTAAAGATACGGCTCATCCCAATGATATCTCATCACATCTCTAAAGAAATTTTTCTTCTGATATGTGTCAAGATCAGGTGGCTCTAAACCGCAAGACAAGTAGTTCACTATATCTGCGAACCATGGGAGGCTTCTTTCCTTGATCGTGTTGGCTTCCTCCACTTCTAAGTAAGACCGGACTAGCATGAGATGTTCCTCGGGTAAAGCATCATCTATAGGGACTTGTTCCTCGATCCTCAGCCTTAAGAGATGGGCTGCGGCCCCGTTCTCAATACCCTTTTTATCAAGTATCTCCATATCAAATTCTTGGAGCAACAAAACCCATCTTAGAAGCCTCGGCTTAGCATCCTTCTTAGACATCAGATACCTCAAAGCCGCGTGATCCGTGTAGACCGTGACTTTTGATCCCACGAGATAACTCCTGAATTTATCAAATGCAAACACAATGGCAAGCATTTCCTTCTCAGTGGTGGCATATTTTTCTTGAGCCAAGTCCAAGGTGCGGCTTGCGTAGTAGATCACATGGAGCTTCCTATCTTTCTTCTGCCCCAAGACAGCTCCCACAGCATAATCAGAAGCATCAGTCATCACTTCGAATGGTAAAGACCAATCAGGGGCTTATACTATCGGTGCACTGATCAAAGCTTCCTTGATTCTCTTAAATGTTTCCTCACATTCTTCATCAAAGATAAACTCCACTTCTTTACACAATAGCCTAGTCAAGGGTCTAGCTATCTTGGAGAAATCTTTAATAAACCGCCTATAGAACCCTGCGTGGCCAAGGAAGCTTCTTATTCCTTTTACAGAATTCGGAGCTTGTAGGTTCACCATCACCTTGATCTTAGCCTTGTCTACCTCAATGCCCTTCTCTGATACCTTGTGTCCCAAGACAATCCCTTCTTGGACCATAAAATGGCACTTCTCCCAGTTTAAGACAAGCCTATGCTCCTCACACCGCTTAAGAACCTGAGATAGATTAGCAAGACATTCGGAGAAAGAGGAGCCGTATACGGAGAAGTCATCCATAAACACCTCAACTTTCTCTTCAATTAGATCAGAGAAAATGTGCATCATACACCTTTGAAAAGTGGCCGGTGCATTACATAAACCGAAAGGCATTCTTCTATAAGCATAAGTGCCAAAAGGGCAAGTGAATGTTGTTTTCTCTTGATCTCGGGGGTCTATGGGTATTTGAAAGAACCCCGAGTACCCATCAAGAAAACAAAAATAAGGATGATTAGCTAGCCGTTCAAGCATTTGATCAATGAATGGTAAAGGAAAATGATCTTTTCTTGATGCAGAATTCAATTTCCTATAGTCAATGCACATGCGATGGCCGGTTATAGTTCTTTGGGCTATGAGTTCATCCTTATCGTTTTTCACCATCGTGATCCCACCTTTCTTGGGCACAACGTGTACAGGAGATACCCACCTAGAGTAAGAGATTGGGTAAATTATCCCTGCCTCAAGGAGTTTTAGTATCTCCTTCTTAACTACCTCTGTAAGGTTCGGGTTAAGGCGACGTTGGTGCTCAATAGAGGACATAGTTTGGTCCTCTAGGTGGATCCTGTGGGTGCATATGTCAGGAGAGATCCCTCTAATATCAGCCAAAGAATATCCTATGGCTCTCCTGAACTTTCTTATTTCACTAAGCTATGCACGTTCTTCATGTTCAAGCAAGCTATCGTTTATGATCACAGGAAAGGTGGAGTTTAGACCCAAGAACGCATACCTGAGCCCTGTTGGTAGAGGCTTGAGCTCAACAGGGGGTGCATCAGCCTCATTCCAATCGGCATCAAAGCTGCATTGGCCCGGAACAGCTCCCTCGGCCTTTTCTTTGTTCTCGCGCGGTTTACCATCGGCCTCAGCACAAGTTGTCACGGCCATGATATCCCGAGGCGTTTCCTCTATTCCCTTGGACCCCTCACTGTCTAAAATGTCGAGGCCGCTCATGTGGAGCTCCAAAAACCTCGCCTCAGCTCCAAGTTCCCTCGGTTGGTCCAAAAGATGCTTGTACACCTCGCTTTCATCGTTCAAGTACCCGTGCTCGCTTTGTTCCCGTGTTAGGACCACTTGTCATGGGTCTTCTGCGTTTAACTCCTCTAGGAGCTCATCAGCTAGTTCCTCCATGACCTCCACATAGAAAACCTGACCTCCAATGGTAGGTTTCTTCATCATTTCCTTCACGTTGAACTTCATAGTCTCGGAACCGATGTGTAGTTCAATCATACCCCCTCTCACATCTATTATGGCTACTGCGGTCACTAAGAACGGTCGGCCCAAGATGATGGGGTCTAGTGGTTCCTCGTCCATCTCAAGAACTATGAAGTCCGTCGGGATTTCTATCTCACCGATTCTCAAAGGTAAATCCTCAAGCAACCCCACCGGTAGTCTAACTGATCTGTCAGCTAATACAAGAGAGATCTTGGCCGGCTTGTAGCTTTTGTATCCCAGTCTCTTGGCCACCGTGTAAGGCATTAAACTTCAAGGGACCTAAAGCACACGGTAAAGTAAAGCTGCCCGGATCGGATAGCTTTCTTGGTATAGATCTTCTTTGTATTATGGCGCTGCACTCATGGCTCAATATAACCATACCCTGGAGCTCCTTTGTCTTGTTGAGGATCGCGTCCTTAAGAAACTTTCCAAGCTGAGGTATAGCTAAGAAAGCGTCTATGATGGGTAAGGTAAGTTGCGTGTTCTCCAAGTGTTTCTCAAAGATCGCCTTGGCTTTGTCTAGGATTTTCTTTTTGAAACGCCCTGGGAATGGTATCTTGGGTTGGTAAGATGGTGGTGGAACGTAGGGCTTTTCAAGCTCAGTTGTCTTCTCCACCTTTTTTCCTTTGTCTTTAACCGGTTACTTCTCCAAAACCTCTTTTTTATGCGCATCATCTGAGGCTGCCTCCCCCTCTGGTTGCTCATTGGCCTCAATGAGCTTTGTCTTAGGCGTTGTAGTTCTTTACCACTCCTCAATGTGATGGCGTTCACATACTCCTTAGGGTTTGGCTCCGGCTTACCTGGTAAAGCCGGGCCTCTTGATGATGTAGAGGCTTGGTTTTGCTTAAGCTCTCTGATATCTTGCTGCATTGTTGCGTGCATGCTCTCAACTCTCTGCTGACCCTGTAACAGTTGCTGTAAAATCCCACAGACATCGGCTCCCATCTGATTCAGACCCGTTCCCTGAATCTGTTGCTGATTACCCATCGGCTGCGGATTGAACCCTGGTGGAAACTTGTGTTGCTGCGGTTGGCTGTTGAAGTTGTTACCCTGAGCTGCTTGATTCTGCTGAGTGTAGCCTTGCTGTTGCCCGCTGAACTGTTGCTTGGGCTGGAAGGTATTCTGAAAATGAGCTTTTGGAGCATAGCTCTGTTGTTGTTGAGCAGGGTACACTTGGTCTTGAGGGTTAGCTACATTTGGGTTTCGGTATGAGAGGTTTGGGTTACAACTGTAGTTGCTAAACCGCTGATACTTCTGCTGATTCCCTATGTAGTTCAGCTCTTCCTGAGTTAGACCATCTTCATTAACATTGTCAAAACTTGGCCCTTGCTCATCAAACTCGCCTACAAAGTGTATTGGCTTTTGAGTCGCCATTAAAACTTTGTCAAGCTTGCTCTGAAGCTCTCTTATATCCTTCTTCATGCGCTGTTCATCACTAGATCCCTCTGAACGGTTTGCTCTATCAAAGTCTTCACCATACGTGTCATTGGACATGGCGAGGTTTTCCACTAGTTCCATTGCCGCATTGATCTCTTTCCCAAGAAAATTTCCATTTGAAGCTGTATCGAGTTGGTTTCTTATCTTGGGGAGTGCACCTCGGTATAAAGTACTCAAGAGGAATGCCTCCGAGAAGCCGTGGTGTGGGCATTGGTTAGTATAGCTCCTAAACCGTTCCCAAGCTTCACTAAAGCTCTCGTTGTTGTGTTGCGTGAAACTTGAGATCTGATTCCTTAGCTTGGCCGTGCGTGATGTGGAAAAGAACTTTGATAAGAACGCCAGTTTACACTGTTCCCATGTTTGTATAGAACCCCTTGGGAGGTTCTTTTCCCACTGGTGAGCTTTATCACCGAGGCTGAAAGGGAACAAGCGTAGCTTGAAACTATCTTCTGAGACGCCATTGATCTTGGTTAAGTCGCAAACTCGATCAAACTGATCTAGATGCTCAAGAGGGTCTTCTCCGGTAGACCGTGAAACTTCGAGTTCTGCACCATATTAAGCAGGGAAGCTTTAACTTCAAAGTTGTTATTTTGAACCGGCGGTGCTTGAATCCCGGCTCTATATTGGTGCGCATTAGCTCAGTCGTTTTCTCCAACAAAGACCGGAGGAGCTTGTCTCTGAGCTGGTGGCGGTGGCGGATGAACATGATGGGCTTGTTGCTCGTTTCTATTCGCTTGTTGTTGATTTTGCTGAGCAAGCCTTTCGTTTCTTTGAGCCTGTTGTTGGTTAACGTAGGCTTGTTGTTCATTTCTTCCTGCCTGCGCCTGATTAGCCTGAGCCTGGTGCTCGGCATCCTGAGTCTGTTGCTCGATTCTTTGCTGTTCTGCCATTCCAAGCCTTTCAAAGTGTCGTTCTCTCTCGCGAGCTCACCTCACAATCCGGTTGATGTTATTGTCGTATGGTAAAGGCGGTTCTGTGCTGCGAGACCTAGTTTTCATGCACCTGAAATCAAAACAAGAACTTGCAAAAGAGTCAGTAAAACAAAAGAAAGGAAAGTCTTGAGCTTAAGCACAAATAAGAGACTAATGCTCCCACAAGATGGCATAGGCGCCAATTGATAACTAAGAGTTCTCACTCTTTATAGAGGTTATCAATACCCCTGTCCTTGTAGTACAAGGGGTTATCAATCCAAACTTGTGATGGAGACACTAATCTATGTTACTTGTGATCTTAAGTCAAGAGAGAAAGGATAAAGGTTTTAGCTAAACTATTTAACAGGTAAATGAGCATGAAAATGAAAAAAGGACAAGATTTGGACTAAGTAAAGATGCAAATGACAAGCAAGTGATTCAAATGATGATAATATATGAAAAAGGCAGAAGCTTTAGACAGGATATTTGACTCGGGTGCTTCCAAGCTAAACTAATGGGTTAATGAATCATTTTATCAAGCGGTTTCATTTAACTTTGAACTCAAGGCATGTGAATCTTCTCATGAAAGTATTAAACATCTAAACTGATCCTCTTTCATACCAAAATCCCTTTTGAGAAGCATGAATCAGTCAGCAATAAGATTCAGTTCAATATGTCATTTAAGAGAACAAACTATCACTCTCGCGATGAAAGACTCTTAAACCTTTAACCGAGTGGTTCAGACATTTCTACAAACACTTTTGATGCGAGATATGTCTCAGATCTGAACCTCAAGTGATGTGCTTGGATCCAGCCAAGAGATCTCATCGGTTAAAGAATGAAACATGCAAGACTAGACACCTAAACCCACTAATCTATCTTGAAAGCACCCTAATCTACCTATCCAAAGCCGCTTAAACGACTACTCACTGGTCATAACGAGCTCACTAAGTCCTTTGCAAGACGTGTAGCTAGTCATGATTAGGAGTTTAATACTGGATGATAAAAGAAAAATAAAGAAAGAACAAGATTCAGATGCAAAAACGAGATATCGGATTAGATTAATCAAGTTTCACCAAAGAGGCAAGTTCTTAAAGCTAAAAGATGATAAGAGATAAGATGATTAGGTTTTTGGTCCCAAAATGTATTTATCGTAAAGGGAAAGTGTCGCAGGTCAGCCCAGAACAAACCGGGTACTGAGCCGCCTTCTCGGGTCGATGGGTGAGTGCCACGGTGTGTCAGAGAGTGAAGCCGAGGCTTTCATGTTGAGGAGTGCACGTGAGCAAAGATCGAAATGGAGATCTCGTGAAGAACACGTCAAGAACATGCATGAACCGTAGTCTTTGATCCATCTTCACGTGTGTGTTCTTGAGCCGTCTTGTTATTGATTCTGAAGTTGTGACAAGGGAGGCTTGGTAGTCGAGGGGTTCGGGAGAACAGAGTCCGGGATGCACGCCGAGGCCACTACACCGAGGTGCACGTTCAACACTTAGTCGTTTCCAGCTTCATTTCTTACGTGTGCATGCCTTGATCTTATCATGCCGAAGCGTCAGCACGAGGTCTAGTCCAAAATACTCCCAAGATATGAGCCTTGACGTGGGCAATGTCGAGGTAATGATGCCGAGGTCTGAGAAAACACTTAGCGCGTATCGCAACTTATTTAGGCTCGTATCGACCAACTTGCCTTCCGGAAGCAGTAACTTTCAACACACGACTCCAAATTGAGCGTTCTTAGGCGTTCCGGAAAGAACATTCACAGGCTGGTCCGGTCCGGAAGGGCTTCGTCCCTCGTGATCTTTGCAGTCCGCTGTTCGGTTCTCGGGTGCGCGTAATACCGGTGCATCCTCCGGAAGCCGTATCTTTCTCCTCACTGGTCCGAATTGGATGATTCCAACTGTTCTGGGATCTTTGCTTGATTATCTCCAACTTTGATGAAGACCCCGCCAACTGATTCGGACTGGAAGGTTCCCCGGATTGCTGATCTTTGAAATGCGCGGGCAAGGACAAGTTTTAGCCGAGAAAAGCTTCCCGCGGTAAGGAAAATGACCGAGGGCTGTATACCGCGGTAAGCTTTTTAGCCGTAAAATTCTTTCCGCCTCGGCTAAAAACTTTATCCGAGGGGATTTTCACCTGATACTTGAAAGTGAAGGGCTAGTCTAGGTTTAGGTGAAGGTGAGAGCTTCGATTTTGAGTGTGCGAGTTGCAAAGAAAATAAAAATCTGAGTGATGAAAGTGGAAAGAACCGGATTGGTTAGTGGAATGAATGCTAAAATGAAAGAAAGAGGCCTGGTTAAAGAAGAGCTTGTGTATTAAAGGAAAGAAACTCACTAAGTAGTTGTTAAAGAAAGCATTCCCCTAAGAGATGAAATGAAGAGAGTAACAAGAGCTGATTGAGTGTCAAAGGTAAAATGCCATTTGGGGTGAGTAGACTAGAGAAAGAGTCTTGAGAGGTTTAATGGCGAGAGTGAAAAGCATTTTTTGGGTGTGGGGTAGATGCAGTTCTATCTTTGTATGCATCCGTTGTTTTTTACCCTTAGCATTTTACTAAAGTCTACTAATTTTTGAGTGATCCCCTTGCATGGAGTACCAGTTACTTGATTGATCATTTTAATCTCACAACCCAGTCCCAAGCTAAATGAATTCACCTGATTTGCATGAACATGATCCACCTGGTTACAAGCTTAACGAATGTGAAAGAGTTGAGAGAGAAGAGAACTTGTGGAGATTCCTTGCTTGAATTGATATATATCTGAGTATGGCTTTGCATTGCATATTTGAGCATGAACTTGAGTTCTCATTGTGATCACTTCTCTCTAAAAGGAAATATGAACTCCCATTGCATTACAACCTCTTTCTCTCATTCGTTCTTTTTGCTTGAGGACAAGCAAAGGACAAGTGTGGGGAGTTGATATGTCTATATTTTGCATCATTTAAGCTGCATTTTAAAGTCCATATCATGTGTTTTCTCATGTATATCGAGTCTTTAGACATCAAAATAGGCCTTAGGATTTGCATTAGGTCCCATCAAGTTTTGCATGTTTTGAAGTCTTTATAAGGTGCTTTGGAGGCTATTTGGAGCAGGAGTGAATACGGTGAAGACAAGGGTCAAAAATGGTGAAAACCGCTTGGAGGAATTTCTCGGCGAAAACTCGTACCGGCTGGACTAAAACATCGGCCAAAATCGTTATCGCGTGGTCATTAACGGCTAAAAATAAGTATCGGGTGAAAATTCCATCCGGTAAGGTTTTATGCCAGGGCGAGAAGTTTTTACCGGATAAAAAGCTTACCGCGGTATACGATTCTCGGACATTTTCCTTACCGCGGGAAGCTTTTATCGGCTAAATCCCATTTTCACCAGTGCGCCTCAAAGATCACCAAAGCCGGGAAATTTCCAGTCCGAACCAGCTTACGGGGTCTTCATCAAAGTTGGAGATAATCGAGTCAAAATCTCAGAACAGTTTGAATCACCTAATTCCGACCTGTGAGAAGAGAGATATTGCCTACGGAAGACACGCCTGTCTCGCATGCATCTGAAAGCCGATCAAATGAGTTTTAAAGAGTGCGTATGACGAAGCCCTTCCAGTCCAAACCAGCCTACGGAGTCTTCATAACAGTTCAAGGTCTGTGAATGTTCTTTCCGGAACGCCTAAGAACGCTCAATTTGGAGTCGTGTGCTGAAAGTTATTGCCTCCGGAAGACGAGTTGGTCGATATGATCCCAAAGGAGTTGCGATACGCGCTAAGTGTTTCTACCGATCTCGGCATCGTTACCTCGACATTTCTCAGGCCAAGGCTCATCTCCTGAGAGCATTTTGGACTGGACCTCGTACCAACCCCTCGGTATGTTGAGATCAAGGCATGCATGCAAGAGAAGTGAAACTGAAAACGACTAAGTGTTGAACATGCACCTCGGTACAAAGACCTCGGCGTTGCATGCCGGACTCTGTCTTCCTGAACCCCTCGACAACCAAGCTCCTCGGCATTACATGGCGAGGCCCCTTTTCACGAACCCAGAGCGAAGAACAAAGTGACTTAGAGGACACACATGAAGATGGATCGAAGACTAGGGTTTATGCATGTTCTTGACGTGTTCTTCATGAGATCTTCCTCTTGATCTTTGCTCACGTGCACCCCTCGGCATCAAGACCTCGGCTTCACCCTCTCACACACTTTGGTGCTCGCCCAACGACCCAAGAATATTGCTCAGTACCCGGTTTGTTCTGGGCTGACCCGCGACACTTACCCTTCACTATAGATAGATTTTGGGACCAGAAACCTAATGATCTTTATCTCTTATCTTATTTTCCTGCCTGTTTTAGCTTAAAGAACTTGCCTCTTTTGTGAAACTTGATTAGTATAATCCGATATCTCGTTTTCACTTGAGAATCTTGTTCTTGTTTATTTCTTTTATTCTCCAGCATCAAACTCCTTTTCATGACTAGCTACACGTCTTGCAAAGGACTTAGTGAGCTCGTTATGATCAGTAGTCGTTTAAGCGGCTTTAGATAGGTAGATTAGGGTGCTTTCATGATAGATTAGTGAGTTTAGGGGTCTAGTCTTGCATGTTTCATTCTTTAACCGACGAGATCTCTAAGCTGGATCCAAGAACATCACTTGAGGTTCAGATCTGAGACATATCTCGCATTAATAAGTGTTTGTAGAAATGTCTGAACCACTCGGTTAAAGGTTTAAGAGTCTTTCATCGCGAGAGTGATAGTTTGTTCTCTTAAATGACTTATTGAACTAGATCTTAAAGCTGACTGATTCATGCTTCTCAAAAGGGATTTTGGTATGAAAGTGGATCAGTTTAGATGTTTAATACTTTCATGAGAAGATTAACATACTTTAAGTTCATGTTAAATGAAGCCGCTTGATAAATCTGATTCATTAACTTGCTAGTCTAGCTTGGAAGCACCCGAGTCTTGTATCCTGCCTAAAGCTTCTGTCTTTATCATATATCATCATCATCCGATCATCTGCTTGTTTATTGTTAATCACTTGCATCCTCACTTAGCCTAAATCTCATCTTTTGCCTCACTTTTATGTTTACTTGCTTGTTAAGTAGAGTAGATAAAAACCTTTACCTGTTCATCTTGACTTAAGATCACAGGTAACATAGACTAGTGTCTCACACACAAGTTTGGATTGATAACCCCTTGTACTACAAGACAGGGGATTGATAACCTCTACAATGAGCTGAAAAACTCTTAGTTATCAATTGGCACCGTTGCCAACTTGTGGGAGCTTTAGTCTCTTATTTGTTCTTGAGATCAAGACTTTACTTTCTTTTGTTTTACTAACTCTTCTGCAAGTTCTGGCTTTGCTTTCAGGTGCATGAAAACCAGGTCTCGCAGCACAGAACCGCCTCTCCCTTACGACAATAACATCAACCGGATTGAAAGGCGAGCTCACGAGAGAGAAAGGCTCTTTGAACGGCTTGGAATGGCAGAACAGCAAAGGATTGAGCAGTAGACTCAAGATGCCGAGCTCCAGGCTCAAGATGACTAATGAGGACAAGAAACTGAAGGAAAAACTTGTATCAAGCCTTGAGAAAGAGAAGATCTGTCGACAATTTGAAGTCATTTCGTGGGTGGGATTTGTGTGTGTTACTGCGGTAATTGTCAGTTCTTATAAGTAAGATGTAATGGTTTGAAGATTGGGTTTAGTTGCATTGTTCTGCTGGGATTTCGGTTTCTAATGCTTGTGATGTTTACTTCGATAATGCTTGTAATGTTCTATTTGGTAATGGATTTTATAATTTTGTGATCTTCTCATCTTCTGTTTGTTATAGTAAATGTGCATTCTCAGTTAACAAAGAAAGCATCATCAATACTCACATAAGGTTAATGGTACCAAATATGACTAGAAACATCAACGGACACCGAAGATCCATAGAAACATAATGGGATCACTTTACAAAATATGACTGAAGTTTAGACACCAAAGCAAACAAATGACTAGAGTTTTGACACCAAAGCAAATAACTGATTAGAGTTTAGACACAATAGACAACAAAGCAAACAACAAAAGCAGATAATTCAGAGGTGACCAAATCATTAGAAGCCATCTACTCCTGTGAATTTGGTCCGCTTGAGCGCTTCCAGCAACCTCTCTTGAATTTGGACCAAAGCACTCGAAGACTCGATTGGTATATGGGCACATGAAGACTCCATGACCTCTTGGAACTGTCACCTTCCTACGTGATGTTCCTTTTCCTAAAGGACGACCACGATGTCCACGGCCACGTCCAGTACCAGCAGGTGCAGTATTAGAAGATGCTGCCACATTGGATGGTTGAGGTGCAGCACATGGAGCCTCGGTAGACACCTGTGATTGCGGCTGAGATTGAGGCTGTGATTGAGGCTATGATTGAGGATGAGATTGAGTAGTGTTGTGCTTCTTTCTTGGATGTGGATTAGCTTCAACATCCTGTGATTGCATAAATACCAAATAGCATTACTCAAGTACTTCAATTCAACAAAAAAAAAAAATTAGAGAGAAAGAGGCTCTTACAACATGATTTTTACGAGGTATTCTGTTGGGGTCGGTTTTCACCCCAAGTAGATAAACCACCTCAGAATGGCTAAGTATGAAAGAAAGATAAGTGGGAGAGCCGTGGTCGCCAAGTGGGAGAGCCGTGGTCACCAAGTGGGAGAGCCGTTCTCACCATGACAAGTGGAGAGCCGTTCTCACCAAGACAAATGGGAGAGCCGTGCAGATAGGCCAGTAGGGAGAGCCGTGAAAGAAGACAGGTTGACCGAGCCGCATCAAAAGAAATGGGCCGAGCCCCACTTCAACACGTTTGGGCCGAGCCGTGTATCGGTGTGGTGGGCTAGATCATGTCCCCATGGCAAGTGGGCCGAGCCGTGAAGAAGGCTAGATGGGCCGAGCCGTAAAGAAGCTTGGACGGGCCGAACCAAAGCCTTGAAAGATGAAGCCCATGGAAAACCCTAGGCGAGATGCATAGGCGGTCAGCCGCACGAGGCGATAAGGAAATATTCCGAAAATCTCGCCCGAGATTTTCGGCTAGGCGGTTTAGAAAGTTAGTATAAATATATGATGTATACAATTCATTCCGCAAACTTTGGCAACCCTAAGCAATAAGGACTAAACACTTTACAGCAATAAAAATCCTCTTTTGATCTTACTGTTCTTGCGATTATCCTAGAAGTTTCAGATCCCTTAATTTCTCTTCACAAATTCTTGGTTGTGCGAGTTTTGGCTCACACAATTTGGCGCCGTCTGTGGGGAATCAAAACTTTCTTACTCTAAATCGACGAGACTTTAAGATCCGAAGAACATGGCGAGCAACACCCCCGACGACAACAACAACAACAACACCGGTAACGGCGCAGAGAAGGACGCTCCGACATCGGGCACGACGACGGCAACGATCGAAACCCAGGAGGAGATGCGAAACATGATGGTTGTGTTGATGAAGAAAATCGACAAACAGGATAAAAGAAACGAGGCGATTACAGAGAGGCTCGATGCGATGGCGGCTGACCGACTGCACCCAACTTGGAGAGCCGGAATTCCCGACCCGATGGATGGAATCCGGAGACGCTTCGATTTCTCGACACCTGCAGAAGCCTCAGGGAGCGGCGCGAGAAACACCACGGCTCCTCCAATGTCTCGTCTCCTCGACGAACAGACCCCCGCGGCGACCCGAGTCAACATAACCGAGCCGCCCCCTCTCCGCCGAAACTCGAGGCGACGAGCCGGCGAAGATGGAAACGATGCGATCGACGTAGACGCCCAGCAGAATGACGAGACCATGAATCCGCAACAAACTGGCTCGGCTCACCGAATTAGTCAAGAAGAACTCGCCTCGGCAATGAACGGCATCCGGACTGACGAAGTCTCCAATCCTAACCGCGGCGATAACCCAACCGAGGTGGAAGAAAATCTCCAATGGATCGAGCAGGCAGAACGCGAAGACGAGCCGAGGCGAGAGGAGCGGGAGCGACCCCCCCAATCAAAGGGAATGACTCACGCACAAACTCTCGAGCTCAAAGAGCTGCGAGCCTCTATGGCTCAGATAGTGGCTGAAATACGCGCCATGAAATCTCAAGTGCACAACGCGACAAGTGCCGCGCCCGAAATCGACCGAATGCTTGAAGAAACTCAAAGAACCCCGTTCACTGCAAGAATCACGGAGGCCAGGATTTCCAAGCCGGGGAAGGTGAGAATCCCGTTCTACGAAGGAACAACCGACCCAAAAGCACACATCACCGCGTTTCGAATAGCGATGGGACGAGCCTTCACAAAGAACGCCGCTAAACTCACCGAACGCGAAGTAGATACCGGATACTTCCTGCACTTTGTGGAGCATCTCAAGGGAGCCGCACTCGAATGGTTTTCGAGGCAGGAGCGCAATTCTATCGGCAGTTTTCAACAGCTCTCCGCTTTGTTCCTTAAACAATACTCGATGTTTATGGACAGAGGAACATCTGATGCCGACCTGTGGACACTATCCCAAGGACCGAACGAGCCGCTTTGGGATTACATGGCAAGGTTCAAGGCAGTCGTATCCAAAATAGAAGGGATAAGCGACAAGGCTGCACTCGAGGCTCTGAAACGATCTTTGTGGTACAAGTCTGAGTTTCGACGGGAGATGGCTCTCAACACGCCGCAAACAATCCAAGACGCTTTGAACCGATCATCAACCTTCGTCGTAAACGAGGAGGAAATGAAAAACTTGGACGAGCAGTACGAAGCAACGAAAGCGGCAATCCAAAGCTCAATTTTGCTGCGCCCCGCGAAGAAGGGCAACCCATCGAGCAACACAACAACGCAGAGCTCGGATGAACCTAGAAGCGGAGGCGCCCATAATTACCAGGTAGGCACCGGACGCGGAAGAGGAGAGCCGCGCAACAACACTTGGGTGAGAAAGTCTGCCAACTACGACGAGAAGGCTTTCTGCGAGTGTCACCAGACCTACGGGCATTCAACGGCTCAATGTCGAACTTTAGGAGCAAAGCTCGCAGCAAAGATGGCAGCGGGAGAGCTCCAAAACGCGGTTAGCATCAAAGACCTCGTCCCTAACGAACAACAAGAGAGAGCCGAGCCGAGCGGCGCGGCGGAACCCGCGAATCCTCCCCGACGAGGCGATAACCCCAAGCGTGACAAGAGAGGCGAACCTGAAGAGCGATCCGAGCCGAGGCAAAGGATCAATATGATCATGGGTGGATCCCAATACTACCAAGATACCGTATCCTCCATCAAAACCTATCAGCGCCGAGCCGAAGCGAAGGAGAATTGGACAGAACCAACCGACATCCCAAACACAGTGATCTCCTTCGCCGAGGAGGAAACGGTAGGAATCGATCGACCTCATAACGATCCGTTGGTGATTGAGTTAACGATCAGGGATCATGACGTAGCAAGGGTGCTCATCGATACTGGAAGCTCGGTGAACGTCATCTTCAGGGAAACACTCAGAAGAATGGGAATCGACATCTCCGACGTCGAAGCAATCCCCAAACCTCTAACCGGATTTTCAGGAGAAACGACGATGACTTTGGGAACGATCAGGCTTCCTGTGGTAGCTGGCGGAGTCACTAAGATCGTCGAATTCTGTGTCACCGATCACCCAACAATATACAATGTGATCATGGGAACTCCGTGGATCAACGGGATGAGGGCGGTACCCTCTACCTATCATCTCTGCCTCAAATTCCCAACCCCAGCAGGTGTTAAAACGATCTGGGGGAGTCAAAAGGAGTCACGAATGTGCTGCCTAGCTGAGCATAAGCTAAGGAACCCCGTCACCGACGCACGAGCAGACATCGACCGCAAAAAGATGAAGACAGACCGAGAGCCCGCGAACGAGCTCTCGAAACTCTTATAGCAATTACAGATCGCGGAGAGCTGCGAAACACGCGCCGAGCCAGTATGCGACGCAGTGGACTCGGTATGTTAGATGAGGCGCGCCCGGAGCGATGCGTCGAAATAGGAACAAAACTGGAAGAGCCTCTGAGAAGCGAACTCCTTTCCCTCCTCAAGGAAAACATCAACACTTTCGCCTGGACAGCAGAAGATATGCCAGGCATAAGCATCGACGTGACCTGTCACGAGCTGAATGTGGATCCGACCTTTAAACCAGTGAAGCAGAAAAGAAGGAAGCTCGGCCCCGAACGAGCTAAAGCAGTTAACGACAAAGTCGAAAGGTTACTCAAAGTAGGATCAATCGCCGAGGCCAAATATCCGGACTGGCTCGCAAATCCGGTGGTCGTAAAGAAGAAGAACGGCAAGTGGCAAGTATGTGTGGATTTTACTGACCTCAACAAGGCGTGCCCAAAAGATAGCTTTCCCTTGCCACACATAGACCGGCTCGTCGAAGCCACTGCAGGGAATAGACTGTTAACGTTTATGGACGCGTTCTCCGGCTACAATCAGATCCTAATGCATCCTGACCATCGAGAAAAAACGTCATTCATAACTGATCGCGGGATATACTGCTACAAAGTCATGCCGTTCGGGCTCAAGAACGCAGGAGCAACGTATCAATGGCTCGTCAATAAAATGTTCGCAGCTCATCTCGGAAAAACTATGGAAGTATACATCGACGACATGCTAGTCAAATAACTCAAGGAGGAAGACCACGTCGCGCATCTACGGGAATGCTTCGAACAATTGAACAAGCACAACATGAAACTAAACCCGGCAAAGTGCAGGTTCGCGGTCACCTCGGGAGAATTCCTCGGCTATCTGGTAACTCACCGAGGCATAGAAGCAAATCCCAAGCAGATCAAAGCTTTAATTGAGATGCCCTCTCCAAGGACAAAGCGCGAAGTGTAGAGGCTCACAGGAAGAGTCGCCGCGCTAAACAGGTTTATTTCCCGTTCCACAGACAAATGCCTGCCCTTCTACGACAACCCTCCGAGGAAACAAAAAATTTGAGTGGGACGAACGATGCGAGACGGATTTCCAGGAATTGAAGAATTATCTGGCGAGCCCACCAATCTTAGCAAAACCAGTCGAAGGAGAGCCACGCTTCCTCTACATCGCAGTGTCTGCTACAGCTGTAAGCGGAGTGCTTATTAGAGAAGAACGATCCGAGCAAAAGCCCATTTTCTACATCAGCCAGACATTAACCGACGCCGAGACTCGCTACCCCCAGATCGAGAAGGTTGCCCTAGCCGTCGTAGTCTCGGCTCTGAAACTGCGCCCGTACTTTCAATCACATTCGATTGTTGTGCTCGCTACGCTTCCACTACGCTCGATCCTACACAGCCCTAGCCAATCCGGTCAGCTCGCCAAGTGGGCCATAGAGCTAAGCGAATACGACATCGAGTATCGGAACAGGTTGTCTGCAAAGTCACAGGTGCTCGCAGATTTCCTCATTGAACTTCCCGTCGAAGCAACAAACGAGCCAACACTAGACGAAGTGTGGACGCTGCACGTCGACGGCTCATCGTCTAAACACGGCTCGGGAATAGGAATCTGCCTCACCTCTCCCACCGGAGAAATATTGCAGCAGTCTTTTCGCCTGAACTTCCACGCCTCGAACAACGAAGCGGAATACGAAGCACTGATCGCCGGCATACGCTAGTGCAGGGAATTAGAGTTTGAAAGATAAGAACCTTTTGCGATTCACAGCTCGTAGCATGTCAGTTCAACGGAGAATACGAGGCAAAGGACGGACGAATGGGAGCTTACCTCAAAGTGGTCCGAGAGTTGGTGCAAAAATTCGATGAGTTCGAATTCACTCGTATCCCCCGAGGAGAAAACACCTCGGCCGACGCATTGGCAGCACTCGCTTCGACCTCGGCCCCAGACCTCTGGCGAACGATCCCAGTCGAATTCATCAAACGTCCTAGCATCGAAGAGGTGGAAGGAGTTCGGCTGATAAATCCTCCTGAACAAGAACCAGAGGACGACGAAGCCGTTCCTATGGACGAAGACGCCTCGCCGGCCGAGCCGGAGTACGGCTGCGACAAGGAATGGCTCGGAGCTATCCGAATGTATATCGCCGATGGAGAGATGCCAACCGACAAATGGGAAGCCCGTAAACTAAAAGCTCAGGCCGCGCGGTATGTCCTCGTCGATGGCAAGGTGTTTAAGTGGAGATTTTCAGGGCCTCTCATGACATGCGTCGAAGGACCGGAGGCAAGAAAGATCATGCACGAGGTGCACAGCGGCGCGTGTGGTAACCATTCCAGCGGAAGGTCGCTCGCTATCAAGATTAAACGGCACGGCTACTTCTGGCCCACGATGGTAAAGGACTGCAAGAAATTTACAGCGAAGTGCGAGAAGTGTCAGCGGCACGCTCCAACAATTCATCAACCCACCGAGTTGCTCTCGTCAATTTCATCACCTTATCCATTCATGAGATGGTCGATGGACATCGTCGGACCTCTACATCGCTCGAAGCAGAAGCGTTTCCTGCTCGTCCTCACGGATTACTTTTCCAAATGGGTCGAAGCCGATTCCTACGCAAGCATTGTTCAAGTCGAACACTTCGTCTGGAAAAATATCATCTGCCGACACGGGGTCCCCTACGAGATAGTCACCGACAACGGATCCCAGTTCATCTCAACACGCTTCGAAGCCTTCTGCGAGAAGTGCAAAATCCGCCTCAGCAAATCTACGCCAAGATACCCTCAAGGGAACGGACAAGCCGAAGCAGCCAACAAGACGATCCTCGACGGTCTGAAAAAGAGGCTCGACGCCAAGAAGGGACGGTAGGCGGACGAACTCGAAGGAGTCCTTTGGTCTCATCGAACAACTCCGCGCCGAGCCACCGGGGAAACTCCATTCGCTTTAGTCTACGGATCGGAGTGCGTAATTCCCGCCGAGGTGGATTTCCCAGGTATTTGACGAAGACTTCTACCAGGACAAGAGGGCTTGAACCACTTAATGATGCTAGATGAGCTCGACCTAATCAACGAAAAGCGCGACCAAGCCTTAATTCGAATACAGAACTATCAACAAGCAACGGCGCGATACTACAACAAAAATGTTCGTGGCCGAAGATTCAAAGCAGGGGAGCTCGTTCTCCGGAAGGTCTTCCAAAATACTGCCGAGAAGAACGCAGGAAAGCTCGGAGCAAATTGGGAAGGTCCTTACAAGGTCACAAAAGTGGTTCGTCCAGGAGTCTACGAACTCGCGACACTAGCTGACGAGGCGATTCCAAGATCATGGAACGCAATGCACCTGAAGAAATACTATCACTAAGGATACAGCACGACCAACATGAACTACGGGACGGCTTGATCTCTGCAAAGGGTACGTAGGCAGCCCGTCCTCGGACGGGTTCAGCTGTCCCCCCTCCTAAAAAAGGGGGGGGGGGGGTGGGTACGTATACATACCTCTTTTAACTCTACAATTTTAGCTTGCTCACTTAGGAACATCGCCACTTCGGCACATTCTCAATTCGTTTTGAATCATCTACTTATTTCACGTCTGTTCATTATCGCTTCGGCTAGTTTCTCATTCTTTCTAAATCAGCAACTTATTGTAACAAGTTCGGATTTTTTAATTTTTTCACTCATCACTTCGGCGAGTAATCACGACCTGATTACCTCGGACCTTAATCGGTCCTCAGTTTCAGTTCGGCAAACTAAGCCACCTAACGCATCGTCTCGTTGCTGGCCACAATGGGGCAACAAATACAAAGTTCTCTAAACGGACTTTTACCACCTTTCCTAGGACGAGGGTCCAAGTTACATCCTCTACGGATAAAAATTAAGCGCGCTATAAAAAATATCAGACCAAAAACGTATCAGGTCGCCACGGTTTACTATCACACACGAGAATATAAGCCGCGACTACATCGCTTTCTCTAAAACCGAAGTAAACTCCTAAAACCCGAACAAGCATAGTCATCCTCTCGGAAATGCCGGTCCATAGTCAGATTCAATGAGAATACCAATTCGTCTTTGGCTAACGAAAACGAAAGCCAAAAAGCCCCGTCGTCCTTACGGCTCGGCACCATACAATGCCAAAACGCCTCGTCGTCCTTACTGCTCGGCACCATACAAAGCCAAAACGCCTCGTCGTCCTTACGGCTCGGCACCATACAAAACAAAAATGCCTCGTCGTTTTCACGGCTCGGCACCATTCAAAACAAATACGCCTCATCGTTTACACGGCTCGGCATTACCAGCAAAGATTTGCCTAAACATTATCACGTAACACTCTTTTACAATCAAAGATTTGCCTAGAACCTAAACAAGGTCCTTAAAACAATTCATCCCTTAGCCCATGTTTCGGTCAATTTCGAAAATACAGTTAAGGAAGAAATCAAAATCGCTCTCCACATAACAGCCTTTGTCCTTGAAAATTTTTCGTAAACATTTTTACAGATTAATGGACAAGTAAGTCCGAAAACGGCTAAGGAAAATATATTCATTAAGCGAAAATTAAGAGTCGGGTGGATAAAGCCGTCCAGGCACAAAACACATAAAAGTTCAAAAGAGAGCGGATAACATCCTAAGTACAGAAGCAAGCAAGAAAAATTTGTGAGCCAAAACTCATGCCCCGGGCGTCGGTTTCCGCCTCTTCTTGGACGGCTCGTCCTTCTGGACGGCGACGCCTTTCCCCTTGTCAGTAGCCGAACGTTTTCGGCTAGAGTCATGCTTCTGGACGACTGAAGTCGGTGGCCTCGTCGACTTCGGGAGGGCCAGGATGGCGGATTGCGAAGGAGTCTTACTCCGCGCCGCCGAGCCGTCCCTGGACACCTCGGGGATAATTTCGCCTGGTTCCACCTCGGGCACCACATCTTTCTCAGCCGCCTCGGCAGTGTCGTCTTCTGCGGCTTGCATCATCACATCCCCTTCCCGGCTCGGAGGGTCGGGTTGAAGGACGGCCTCGGTTTGCGCTGAGACCACCTCGGCTTGCGCCGGAACTGCCTCGGTTTACGCGCGAGCCGCCTCGGCAGCTCGTATAGCGGATTCCTCTTCCTCGCGCCTCTTCTTTTCTCTAAGGGCGATTACCACCATCTTCTCCCGGGTATCTCTCGAAGAACTTGAGGACGAAGAACTGACGGGGACTCCGGCAAGGATGGCTCGCGCTTTTTCTACTCTTTCGAGGGTGAAGTTTTTTCTCCAATTAACCTTCCGCGCCGAAAGAAAGTCTCGAACAGTAAAGAGGTCGTCGGGAATCGGGGGAAGATAGCACCGAACTGCAAAACAAAGCAAAAAAGCAAAAGTTTCAGAAAAGGAAGAGAATATCAACTGAATCTCCGAGCCCAGGCAAAGCTTTGGGTCGGCTACCAAGTGGTCCCCAAGCGGTCTTGGTTCCGTGAACGTAATCTTCGCCGACCGACGCCTCGTTCACCAAGACGTAGAAGAAGCGTTGAGTCCAAAACTGATCCTTGCTGGGAAAACCGCCAATAATCCGTCGCTTCGCCTTGTTGGAAATATAGAACCTATTTCCTTTCGGAGCTTTCCTGATTTCCAGCAAGTTCAGCAGGTGATTCAGCTCGATGTCAAGACCGCATTCGAAGCTTCGGAGTAAAATGCCGATCATATGCCGTAATCCCCTCGGCATAATCTGCCCAATCGAGATCCCGTGTTTCCAAAGGTATTCGAGGATCACTCCGGGGATCGGGAACCAGAGAAAGCAAAGCTCGAAGAACGCCTCGTACAGAGTGAAGTGATTCCCTGGAGGCTTGTCGGCTCGGTCGCTCTTCTCGGGAACAACAAACTCCACCGCCTCGGATATCCCGAAGCGATGCCTCAACGCCTCGAGCGACTCAAGGGAAGAAAGCGTAGAGCCAGGCGGATCAGGCTTTAGTCTTTTAACTCGTGGCCCTCGCCCAGATGTGGAAGCGCCTCGGGACGCCATGAGACGTTCCAACACGTACTTCGCCTCAAGTAGGTCAAAGGGAAATACTTCCTCCTCGTCGAAGCCAACGGCTCGTCATCTGCAGAATCCTCGTTTGATGGATTCGCGTCATTCGACGCCTCGTCAGATGAACAATTGGAAGGGTTCGGCGAAACAGACACCTCAGAGGATTCTGTTGAACTTCTCGCCTCGGCATCTACGCGGCTCGGCTTGTAATGAAAAAGCGAGTCTAACGAATCGTCGGAGCGGCTCGACATGATTTACAAGTTATACAAGAATTACAGAAGGAATCGGCGAACCTCTGCCGGAAAAAGATCAGGGATGGCGGAGACCTCGGACACCCTAGCCGGAAAATAAATAAACTAGTGAGATAAAGAAGAGAGAAGGGAGAGCTACCTTTAGTGAAAACGAGTGAGTCTGGAGATAATGAGGAAGAGTGAAGGAGCTCACCTATTTATAAAAAAACGAAGCGCGTGAATTCTGCGTAAACCTCGGGAAGCCGTCCAACAGCGCGTGGGATCCGCGGTGAACTAGCTATACCGGACTGCGTCGTTGGCACGCGCCGAAAGATCAGGAATTTCTTCTCGGAAGACCAACAGTCAGGGTACCCAGGTTAACGAAACGGCTTGGTATTGACTCTTTCCCTCTTGAAACGCTTCGTCATTAACGAAACGGCTCGGTATTGAATCTGTTCTCTTGAAACGCCTCGTCGTTAAAGAAACGGCTCGGTATTGACTCTTTCTCTCTTGAATCGCCTCGTCGTTAACGAAACGGCTCGGCGTTGAATCTGTTTCTTGAATTGCCTCGTCCTTAACAAAACGGCTCGGAGTTGAATATGTTTCTTGAAACGCCTCATCGTTAACGAAATGGCTTGGCATTGACGTTCTTTCTTGAGACGCCTTGCCGCTAACAAAACAGCTCGGCACGAGCTTTCTCTCGAAACGCCTCGCCATTTGTTCGGCTCGGCATAACCTCCTCAAATCACCTCGTCATGGGCTATCACTATTAAAAAAAAAAAAAACAAAATCGCCTCGTCCTTAATCTTGCCTCGGCATCTTCGGTACCATCTCGAACACCTCGGTATCCTCGGCACTCCTTGGGAACGCCTCGGCGTCTTCATTCCCAAAATGCCTCGGCGCCTTCATTCCCAGAACGCCTCGGCGCCTTCATTCCCAGAACGCCTCGGCGTCTTCATTCCCAAAACGCCTCGGCGTCTTCATTCCCAAAACGCCTCGGCGTCTAACTCAGTGGTTTATCCTACAGTCGGAAATAATGAACCTCGTCACTCTCGCCTCCGAAACTGACGAGCTGGGGGGCTAACTGTTGGGGTCGGTTTTCACCCCAAGTAGATAAACCACCTCAGAATGGCTAAGTATGGAAGAAAGATAAGTGGGAGAGCCGTGGTCGCCAAGTGGGAGAGCCATGGTCGCCAAGTGGGAGAGCCGTTCTCACCATGACAAGTGGAGAGCCGTTCTCACCAAGACAAATGGGAGAGCCGTGCAGATAGGCCAGTAGGGAGAGCCGTGAAAGAAGACAGGAAGACAGATTATTTACTTGCCTAATGTGGTTTTTCTGTCTTTGGTTTGTTTTACAGGTTCTATTCATAGTCTTAAGTCTTAGAATATTTCTTTAGTTATTGCACACGTCTATACTTGTTTCTTAGATTCCCAGAAATCGTGTCTTTTAATGTAATTTGTTTCAAAGTCCCCAAGAAGGGCAAAGCTGCATCGGACTCTCCTATAAAGTACCTTTTAAGAAGCCGTGTATTTGGACGCTAATATCAATAAACAACGCACTTCTTCAAGCAAAGTCTTTCCCTTAGAATTCATTGAATTCATCTAGAGTTGGTGTTTGATCCTTCTCTTAAGAGCTGGTGTTTGATCCATCTCTTGCCGGTCTTATCAAAGCTCATTCCATAGATCTTTGTGGCGACTTTCGTTCCACCGTGTGCATCACGACCGTACCATCCCCTTGACTTAGTCAGAGAGAGTTACACAACCAACTGATCGAGTTCCATCCACTTTCACTTCAAATCCCTTAATTATTCTTGTTGAGAGAGTTACACAACCAGCAACAAGGGTCCATTCACTACCTATAGGCCGATGCCTATATCATCTGGTATCAGAGCCAAAAGGTTCCACACCAGGTTTTATCCTTTCATACCTTTCGGTTATATCTCTTTTGCATCTTCGTTTTCTTGTCGCATACTTATTCAAAAAAAAAAAAAAACCAAAACAAAGAGTTCTATTCATTCGCATACATAACATATCATCTTGAGCATTCATCTATATCTCTAGAATCATTAAATCCTTTGCATCATTCATAGCATCGACTAGTTGCGGCTCATTGTTAGGACAAGAATCTGTCAAAGCCCTAGTTAGCTGAAAAAGGAAAGTCTTCATAATCACGTAAAAAAAAAAAAGAAAAGAGTTTACATTTTACTCATTGTCTTGTCATTTCATTTAGCATAAAAAAAAAAACAAAGAAAGAAGAGATTTCTTTAAACTCATTTAGTCGCGTCTTAGCTAACTCCTTTTTCACTAGAGACCCTTTGCACTTGATCTTTTTGTTTGCTCTTGTTCGCAGACATCATCCATGGGAGACAACGCGACACAAGTACCAGATGTCATGCAACAGCTACTTGATGGTATGAGGAGTGTTAGTGACCGTCTCAACCTCATGGAGCAACGATTTCCACCTCCAGCTCATCCCAACAATAATGGACACCAACCAAGGGAGCAACCACGGCAACAACTTGACGATGGTGAGGAAGAAACCGATGAAGACATGCCAAGTCTTGAAGACGACCTACCACCTGACCCAAACCCGCAATACGACAGGCAACACAATCAAGGCCAAGGCCAACATCAGCGCCGTGGAAGAGGAAGAAGCCGAGAGAGTGATAGAGAAGACGACAGATATGGGGGAAAAGATCTTAAGATTACCCCACCCACCTTTGCTGGAAAGGTCAACCCCGAGGCTTACCTGGATTGGGAAAGACGAATGGACCACATCTTTGATTACTACCAATATTCAGAGGCCAAAAAGGTGTCCTTAGCCGTCCCAAAACTGACTGACAATGCTCTCACGTGGTGGGACCGAGAAGTTTATGAGAGACGGAGGCTAAGACATGGTTAGATCACTACTTGGGAGGACATGACATTCCACCTAAAAAAGAGGTATGTACAGCTTATTAATCTAGAGACTTACAGAAACGTTTTCGGAAGTTATCGCAGGGAAACAGGCCCGTAGAAGACTACTACGAGGAGTTTGAGACCATTAGAAACCGATTGGAGCTTCAAGACTTGGAGGAGACATTGATGGCCCAATTTGTCGATGGCCTCCAAGATAGAAATGCGAGAAAGGTGGAGTGGCAGAGCTATGAGTACATGGAAGATCTGCTGCACTTTTCCATAGAAGCTGACCAGCATTTCAAGAAGAAATCAGCCATTAACCAAGGAAAATCTACTTGGACTCAACCCATCCCTAAACTGATGGAAAAGGGAAAATCCATAGAGGTGGATAATCGGTTCAAGAAACCAGTTTTCGGACCATCAAAGCCGGCTCAAAAGGAGCAAGGCAAGGCTCCTATTCAAAGGTCTTGAGATATAACATGTTTTAAGTGTCACGGAAAAGGCCAATTTGCAAAAGAATGCCCAAATCAAAGGGTGATGGTGTTGAGAGACAACGGAGAGTATGAGTCACAAGATGAAGCCGAGCTAGAAGCCACTGATTCAAAAGAAGAGATAACCGATTTTCCCGAGGTTGGGGAGATGCTGGTGATCAGAAGATATCTTGGTGCACTATGTGACCCCAAGACACTTCTAAGGAAAAACATCTTTCATACGAGATGTAGCATGGGGAACAAGGTATGGAGTCTCATTATAGACGGTGGCTCTTGAAATAACGTGGCTAGTAAGTATCTTGTAGACAAATTAGTTATTGAAAAGACAAAGCACCCAAGTCCATACCGTTTAAGATGGCTCAATAATACCACGGAGGTGAGGATTGCGGAGCAAGTTTTTGTGCCATTCAGGATAGGGAAGTACAGTGATCAAGTCAAGTGTGACGTCGTACTTATGCAGGCCGGTCACCTGCTCCTTGGGAGGCCATGGAAATTTGACAAAGAAAACGTGCATAACGGTAGCACTAACTACTACTCTTTCACTCACAACAACAAGAAGCACAACTTAGCCCCTCTCACGCTATCAGAGGTTCATGAAATGCAACAGGCCATGAAAAAAGGGAAAGAGCTAAGTAAAACCAATCTATTTGTCTCACCGAGTACAATTCTTAAAACTCTCGATCATAAGCAACCGTTATTACTCATGATCTTTAAGGAAATTTTTCTTTCAGGTAATGAAGAAGGTCAAGAGCTTCCACACGAGGTAACTCAGCTGTTGGAGAAGTTCCAAGATGTCTTTCCAGAGGAGATACCAGCCGGCCTCCCACCCATAAGAAGCATTGAGCACCAGATCGATCTAGTACCCGGAGCACCCTTGCCTAACCGAGCCGCATACAGAGTTAACACAATAGAGGCAAATGATCTAGAGGTTCAAGTCAAGGATTTGATGTCTAAAGAATACATAAGGGAGAGCCTTAGCCCGTGTTCAGTGCCAGTCTTGTTGGTGCCAAAGAAGGACGGCTCTTGGAGGATGTGCGTGGACTGTAGAGCCATTAAACAACATCACCATCAAATATAGGCATCCAATTCCGAGACTAGACGACATGTTGGACGAGTTAAGTGGAGCTACTATCTTCTCAAAGGTGGATCTAAAGAGTGGCTATCATCAGGTGAGGATGAAGGAAGGAGATGAGTGGAAAACTGCCTTCAAGACCAAGCAAGGTCTATACGAATGGCTTGTGATGCCTTTTGGTCTCACAAACACCCCAAGTACCTTCATGAGACTCATGAACCACGTCTTGAGAGCATACATCTGTAAGTTTGTAGTGGTTTACTTCGATGATATTCTAACGTACAGCCAATGCTTGAAGGATCATATTGAGCATCTAGAGCAGGTTCTAGAGACGCTTAGAATTGAGGGTTTATATGCAGATCTTAAGAAATGTATCTTCTGCACTGACCAATTGGTATTTTTAGGATTTGTTGTAAGTTCTCAGGGTCTTAAGGTGGATGAGGAGAAGATTAAAGCCATCCAAGAATGGCCCACACCATCCACGGTTGGACATGTTAGAAGCTTTCATGGTTTGGAAAGTTTTTACAGGCGCTTTGTCAAGGATTTCAGTACCATAGCAGCCCCATTGACATCTGTGATCAAGAAGAATACTACTTTCACTTGGGGGCCGACTTAAGAAGCCGAATTCAATAAGCTGAAGGAGAGCCTCACATAGCCACCGGTTTTAGTCCTTCCTAACTTTGATAAAATGTTTGAGGTTGAATGTGGTGAATCAGGTATCGGCATAGCAGCTGTATTAACGCAGGGAGGGAGACCAGTAGCTTACTTCAGTGAGAAGTTAAGTGGGGCAACACTCAACTACCCAACTTACGATAAAGAGCTCTATGCTTTGCTGAGGTCACTAGAAACGTGGCAACACTCTCTGCTCCCAAAGGAGTTTATCATTTACACAGACCACGAGACACTCAAGCACTTAAGAGGCCAGACCACACTTAAGAAAAGGTACGCACGGTGGTTAGAGTTCGTGGAGACCTTTCCATATGTGATCAAGTACAAAAAGGAGCAGGAGAACATTGTAGTCGATGCACTTTCAAGGCGTTACATTCTCATCTCTATAATGGAAGCCAAGATTATGGGGTTTAAACACATCAAGGGTGGATATGAATCTGATCCCGACTTCTCAGAGGTCTACAAAGAAACTACAAGGCCGCATTTGGAGTATTCTACCAACAAGATGGGTTTCTATTTAAGGAGAAGCGGCTGTGCATTCCACAAGGGTCCATGAGGGAGTTGATCACAAGAGAAGCTCATGGAGGCGGGTTAATGGGACATTTTGGCTGAGATAAGAGGCTGAGTGTACTGATGGAGCACTTTTACTGGCTGTATATGTGAAGGGATGTGGAGAAGCTATGTGCCAAAAGCATCATTTGTCTCCGAGCTAAGTCCAGGTTACACCCTAACGGTTTACATATGCCTTTACCTATTCCTAATGCACCTTGGGTGGATATTTCTATGGAATTTGTTCTAGGCTTGCCTAAGATACACAACAAAGACTCCATTTTTGTAGTAGTAGACAGGTTCTCATAGATGGCGCACTTTATACCATGTAAGAAGACCAATGATGTAACCCAGACAGCTGATCTCTTCTTTAAAGAAGTTGTGTGTCTACATGGAGTGCCCAGAACCATTGTTTCAGACCGAGACACAAAGTTCCTCAGCCATTTTTTGAAGACATTGTGGAGAAAGCTTGGAACCAAGCTCTTATTCTCCACCACTTGTCATCCTCAAACGTATGGGCAAACAGAGGTAGTAAACTGCACACTCTCAACCATATTGAGAGCCACGGTTGGTAAGAATCTCAGGAATTGGTTATCGTGTCTACCTTTCATTGAATTTGCTAATAATCGTTCCAAACACTCTGCTACTAACCAATCTCCTTTTGAAGTTGTCTATGGGTTCAACCCTCACACGCCTTTAGACCTTATTACTTTGCCACCAGCTATCTATTCAAGCACAGAAGGAAAAGCTAAGGCTGATTTTGTGAAGAAGTTGCACCAAAAGGTTAAAGAGAGGCTGGAGAAAAAGAACGAGAAGGACAAGGCCCAAATTGACAAAGGATGCAAGGAGATTACCTTTGAACCTGGAGAGTAGGTGTGGTTGCACATGAGGCAAGACAGGTTCCCACAGCAGACAAAAGCCAAGCTTGCACCGAGGGGAGATGGCCGTCTTGGAGAAGATCAATGACAATGCATATAAGCTGGAGCTGCCAGGTGAGTTTAATATATCTCCTACTTTCAATGTTACTGATTTGTCTCCTTATGATGCAGGTGAAACTGTTCTGAGGACAGAACCTTCTCAAGAGGAAGGGATGATGAGGGCATACAACCACAAGCACCACCTATACCGCCTCTGAGACAAGGACCAAGAACAAGGTCAGGAATTAGTTTCTTGCGTGAGGAGTTTAGTCAAACTATTGAAGCCTTACTTAGCATCAATGAGCAAGAAGACTTCTTGTATCCAAGCTTTCAGGCCACGGTCCAAGAGAGAAGCCCTGAAGAGCCCAATGAGGAAGAGTCTTACATCATACAAGACGGCCCAACAACCGAGCTGCAACTCCTCCGACCCAATAAAGAAGTATCTCTGTTCAGCATCAGCATCACTCCAATTTAGGGTCATCGTGGCCGTCCAATTCACCAAGGTAAGGGAATGAATACGATTATTTACTTGCCTAATGTGGTTTGTCTGTCTTTAGTTTGTTTTACAGGTTCTATTCATAGTCATAAGTCTTAGAATATTTCTTTAGTTATTGCATGCGTCTGTACTTGTTTCTTAGAGTCCCAAATATCGTGTCCTTTAATGTAATTTGTTTCAAAGTCCCCAAGAAGGGCAAAGCTGCATCGGACTCTCCTATAAAGTACCTTTTAAGAAGCCGTGTATTTGGACGCTAATATGATAGTAGGAATTTTTCAATCCTTGATCAATTCCTCAACTACTCATGTCATTGTAGCACTTGAGGTATCAATCCAAATGGAGAGATTCTAGACACTAGAACTATGAGGATCAATTCTTAATCCAAGTCTAATAAGCAGATGAGTTGGTAACCAAAATTATCTAAAAGCATATAACAAAACAAGCAAGAACAAACAGTAATTAAGAATTAAACAAGCAAGAGAAACTAAACAAACACTCAAATTCAAATAAAAAGAAAGCTAAACCTCTAGATGTGATCATTGATCAGGGTGCTTTAAATGTGAATTCATGATGCTAAGCAAACAATGCAACACTTGCAAATCTTTAGTCTAGACTTCCAATTCAGATTAATTCATTCTCATGACAGAAGTCCCTTTGTTAATTACCAATTCAAGACTAATTCCCATTAGTGAATAAGCAATTAACAAGCATAAGGTTCCAAGTCTAACATGACCAGACAGCCTCTTTGTGCATCAAAATAAGAGCTAAGAAAGACTGAATCTTATACAGAAAGATAAAGCAAGCATCACATGATCTCAAATTCCAATTAACTTAGAACTCTAATCTAGATTAATCCTCTCATGAAGGCACTAACCTCTACACTAATCCATTTTCAAACCAAATCATCATTTGTGAAATATGAATCAATGAGCATTAAGAAACAGTTCTAATATGCCATTCATGCATTTAACAATCATTCCCATGACATTAATGCATAAACCCTTAGTTAGCTTTCATTCAGGCATTTCATCAAACACTTTTGGTGCATGAAAAACCCAGATTCTAGACCCAAGTGATGTGCAAGGATCTAGCATTAGGATCAGCTAACTAAGGAAAGGAGAAGAGAATCTAAGCTTAAACAATCATTAATCTACATCTAAGCACCCTAATCTACACACCTAGAAGCTTAAAAGATGACTACTCACTAATCATGAAGAACACATCTAATCTTTTGCAAGAGATGATGTTAATCATGATTAGAAGCAGAAATGAGATGATGAGATGATAAGAAACAGACTTGGAATGATCAAATCCCTTCAGATATCTCTTAATCAAAAACGTTTTTACACTCAAAAGGAAAGAAAACTAGAGAGAAACTAAGAGAGAAGATGATATATTTGGGTTTTTCTCCCAAAAAACTATATATACCTAGTGCTAATGGACCGGGTCAGCCCAGGACAAACTGGGTACTGACCCGGCTCAGTTGGGTCAAGTGGAAATCCTGCGGGTCAGTCCAGTATGTCCCAGGTCGCACACCTAAGTCGCCTAGTGCTAATGGACCGGGTCAGCCCAGGACAAACTGGGTACTGACCCGGCTCAGTTGGGTCAAGTGGAAATCCTGCGGGTCAGTCCAGTATGTCCCAGGTCGCACACCTTAGTCGCAGTAGATGGAGACTTGTCTTGTGAAGCCTGAATCGCCTTGTCTTAGCCGCACGCCTAAGTAGGAGTGTTTTGCGAGTGTTGCTGCGGCTTGGTCTCCTTCCTCTCCAACTCGCAGGGCTAAGGCGGTTTCTGGGGAATGTACAAACTCTGCGGGTTGGTCTCTATTGCACCTAGGTCGCAGGCTCAAGTCGGAGTGATTTGCGAGTGTTGCTGCGGCTTGGTCTCCTTCCTCTCCAACTCGCAGCATCCAGAGCAGCTTAGACCACTTCGCATTCCGGAGAGTGTAACTCCTATGAGACTTGTCCGAATTGAATGATTTCGGTTGCAGAAGACAGAGGACTCATTTATCTCCAACTTTTGTGAAGAAAGCTTCGGTGCTTGGGAAGTGTAAGGCTTCCTGGAGGGCACATCTTTGCAGTGCATGTACACGACCAGAGAGAGGCGTCTAGACATGTGTCCATTCCGGAGACTGTATCTTTCTGCTCATAGATCCGAATTGAATGCTCTTGGACGTTCTGGAAAGAAGGCTCAAATGTCTATGGTTCTCATGAAGGACCCGGAAACTAAATCGGCCTGGAAGTGCACCGTCCTTCGCATCCTTTAGAACTGATCTGCTCGGTCCGGAATACCTGCGAGACTGGGGTTCCTTCCGACAAGCTTATCTCTCTGCTCACGCGTCCGAATTCCACGATTCTACTTGCTAAGAGACCGTGATGCAATGCTCTCCAACTTCTATGAAGCACCCGCCGTCTGAATCGGACCGGAAGGCTCCCCGGACAGGCGATCATTCAGGGGTATCGGATTGCTCCGGAATGAGTGCGAGACCTGTTCGTCTTCCGATTACCATATCTTTCAGTTCTGTGGTCCAAATGCCTTGATTCCAACTGTTATGGACTCTTGACTCAATTATCTCCAACCTTTATGAAGACTTCGACAGCTAAATCTGACCGGAAGGTTCCCCGGACAGGCGATTTCGGAAACGTGTCTGCACCCGGAGATTTTGGCCGAGAGACTTGACCGCGGTACGTGTTATTGGCCGAGAAAGCTACCCGCGGGAAGGATTTTGGTCGAGAACCTTCGACCTTCAGTACACCATTTTGCCGAGAAACCCAAAATTGCTCCTTTTCACCATTTTTGATCATTCCAACTCCATTTCTTCATCTGAATCACATCATCCACTCCAAATTGGCTCCAAAAGCACCTGTTTAACACTCCAAAACATGCAAAACTCTCTTGGACCTAATGCAATCTCCTAAGTCCTAAAACAATGCCTAAAGACCTAAAATGCATGCAAATGAGACATGATTTTGACTAGAATATGTACATTAAATGATGCAATTTATGAATATATCAACTCCCCCACACTTATCCTTTGCTTGTCCTCAAGCAAAAAGAACAAATGAGAGAGAGAGGTTGAATGCATTGGGAGTTCATATTTCCTTTGAAAGAGAAAAGTGACAACTAAGAGAATTCAAGTTCATGCTCAATATGCAATGCAAGACCATACTCTGATGTATCAACTCAACAGTAATCTCCACAAGTTCTCTTATTCCTCAACTCTTTGACATTCATTAAGCTCTTTACCAAGTGGATCAAATGATGCAATGTTCAAACAAGCAAAGTTTGGCTAGGGAGAGGCTATGAGATTAAAATGATCTCATCAGTGTTCAAGTGGGTTAAATGCAGCAAAGGGATCTCTCTATGAATGATCAAACTTTGGCAGAATGCTAAAGGTAAAAAGCAACCTATGCATACAAGGGCAAAGACTCATCACTCCCCACCCTCTACTCAAAGCTTCCTCTCTTGCTCAAAGACCTCACTTTTCACACTCATTTTTCTCTCACTAGGGGATTTGTTCTTCACTTTCACTCTCAAGTCTTGGAACTCAAACTTTACACAGCTCTTTTTCTTTTACAACTTCTAGCCTCTTCTTTCTTTCTTATCAAAACATTTGAGCTTTTGGCTTCTTTTCTTTCTTTTTCACTTAGAGGCTAGATTTTTCTTTTCAACAAACCAGAGCTCACTTTCTCAAAACACCAAGACTGACTTCTTTTTCTTTCATTCCCCTAGTTATTTTCACTCTCTCTTTCCACTCATCTCACCTTTTTCCACTCACCAAAAAGTCTTTTCCCCCACACTTATTCCTCACCAAAACTCTCAGTTCCTTGATGTTGGAACACAGCACTCAATGAGACCTGCCCTTGTCGCTCTAAACCTAACACTTTCTGCTAAGTTTGATCCAAGGTGGCCTTTCAATCACACACAAACATTTGGCTTGAAGGAAGGATGGGTTCAAGGTGAGGAAAACTGATCCAGATGTGGACTCAGCTATTTGAGCTAAGGAAGAGGGTGGTAAAAACAGGATTCTAGCTCAAATATGTATATAGGTATCCACAAGCTTATTCAAACAATGCATCACAAGATAATTTCATGTCAAGTTCAAGGTTTTCACTTATTAGAGTTGAGTTCAATTCAAAATTGCTTCTCAGATTCAAACCATTTCAAGCCTTGCAAGCACAGAAGTCATTTCACAAGCATATTTAATCCAAATTCTCAAAGTGATGTACTCTCAAGGAAAGAACCTATCATTACTCCTTGCAAGATGCAACCTACATGCAAATGCAATCTAGACTCAATCCTAAAAATGAGAATGCAACTACATGCTCATTTTTTTGTGAAAAGTTTTCAGATTTTTCCATTTTTTTGGTTTTTATATGCACTTAGATGAATATGCACTAGAATGTGACTCAAGACTCAAAGTGTAAAATAAGAAAATAGAAAACATGATTAGTAAAGGATAAAACTCCTCCCCCACACTTAAATAACACAGTCCCTTGTGTTATAAAAGTATGAGAAAGAAGTGAAACCAAAGCAAACAGGCAAAATGCAAAAGAAAAAGAAAGTCTACATGCTATTTACAAGGTTTTGAGTGTTACCTAGTGGCTGTTGAAATCAGACCCCAATGAGTGGGAGGGGTTCGATGTGTGGCCTGGTCATCCTATGTCTAACCCGCACTCCTATCCCGCAGCTTCTGTTACTTAGGCATTTTGGCCGTTCATCTTTTTGCTGCGGCCTGGCCATCCTCTGTTCTGACCCGCACAACCATCTCGGAGTAAATTCCGAGTCTTGCTGCGGGTTGGTCTTCTTTACTCCCAGGTAGCACGCTTATCTCGCAGGTTTTGGGACTTAATCTCTTTGGGTTCCCTTCTTTCTGTGCGGCCTGGCCTTCCTCTTTCCAGGTCGCACGACCATCCCGGAGTAAATTGCGAACGATCGTGCGACTTAGACTCCTTGGGTTTCAGGCCGCAGCACCAGGTCGCACGGTTTTGGACTTAGAACCCTTGGCCTTCTTCTTTCTGGTGCGGCTCAACGTCTACGCTTCTAGGTCGCACGCCCCAGCCGGAGTAAATTCCGAACCTTGCTGCGGCCTAGCTCCCTCTCTTCTGACCCGCACGCCCATCCCGCAGTAAATGGGACTTAAACATTTTGGACTTCTCCAGGTTTTGTGCGGCCAGGGTGATTTCACACCAGGTAGCACGCCCAGGCCGGAGTAAATCGCGAGTCTTGCTGCGGCCTGGACTCTTTATGCACTGACCCGCACACCTAGGTAGCACTGAGGCCTTCTTCAAGTTTTTCTGGCTTTAAACAGTTCTCTCAGCTCTCTCACATGATCCATTCCATTCATCACTGAGCTATGTCCTCCAAAAATCACCTAGAACCTGAGACCAACTCACAAAACCCATCAAAAGATCCTAAAAAAGGAAAAGAAATGAGAGAAAAGAATAAAAAGATTATATAAAAGGATAAGCTTGGGGTGTCTCCCAAGAGCACTTTGTTTAAAGTCACTAAGTTTGACTTTTTACCCTCTTTTTAGTAAGGGAGAGGAGGAGCTTTGGTGCTCCTGGTCTTGTCCATGAATTCAAGTTTGAGGTCCTTGTTCATCATCTCTTGGACACCATCAGATCCTTTGTCTATGAACTCTGGTGTGAGGATAGCTCTGACTTTGGCAAATGGTCTTGATCTTCCATTGCCTTTAACCTTGTATTCAACAGCTCCACCAACAAACTTCCAAGGAGTGAGAGTTAAGACCTGAGAAGATGACTCAAGAGTGAATGGTCTGGTTCTTGGTGGGTTCTTGTCTTGAGACCCTGAGCCAGTGCCTTTGTTGCTGCTGATCTCCTTCTCACTTGGTGTAGGAGATAGAGATTCCAAGCAAGCTTCATCATCACTAAAGAAATCCCCTTCAAACTCAAGATCAGGTCTTATTAGGGATTCTTTCTTTTTCTCAACAGATGCAAGGGGTATAGCTTCTTCTATAGTTCCAATACTCCCCACATACATCATCCCATAATGTTTCAACTCATCAGAATCATCAGATATAACTCCACAAAACCCAGCAAGAGGAGGCTTAAGAGGATAAGATACTTCATCATCTACCTTAGCAAGCACCACTCTTTGAGTATCAAAGTCCATCCTTGCTCCTGTGGTGTTCAGAAATGGAGTTCCAAGCAAAAGAGGTAGCTCTTTTGTCTTCTTCATCTTCATAACTACAAAATCTGTTGGAACTGTGCATTCACCAATTTTCAATGGGTAGTCTTCAAGGATTCCATATGGTTTCTTTGAGGATGAATCTCCAAAGGTGATTGACATGGGGTGATGCTTAAGACTCTTGATCCCTAGTCTCTCCACCATGTCTAAAGACATTACACTGATGCTTGATCCAGAATCACACAAAGCATTGTCCACTTTCAAATTTCCAAGAGAGCATGAGATGGAGAACTTTCCTGGATTGCCTAGCTTGGGAATAGATTTGGGTTTCACCCTTGTTGAGCCAGTGCTAGAGACTCCATCAGATGTCCTTCCTTGAACCATTCTCTGATCCTTTCCTTCAGCAATCTCAGAATCATTCTTTTTCATATCAAAACAAGCTGTCTCCCCACCTTCTTTCTCAATGTCCTCATTGAGATCACAGAACAGGAACTCAAACTCATCTATGATGGCGTCCTCATCATCTTTTGTCAGGCACTTTGCACTTGAGACATTGCCATGGAGAAGATCCTCAATTTCTTGGACAGCAGCATGATTCTCATCATTTGAGAGGATGGCATTGCAGTATTCTGTTGGATGTGCTACTGATGTCCCTGGTAAAGATCTTTGAGCTTGAGAACTGCAGTGGCCCTTGTTGTTCTCTAGAGTCTTGACTTTGGAAGCCAAGGTTGAAAGCTGAGATAAAAGATCAGAATAACTGCAATCCACCTTGTTGTTAATCTCTACCATTTTCTTGTTAAAGTCCATGGCACCACTTGCTTGACCTTTGAGGATTTGCTGGAGCAGGTTCTGCACTTCTTGATCATTATTCTCTGAGTTATGTTGGAGACTTTGTTGTTGGGGAGAGACAAAACCTTGTTGTTGAGTGTTTTGAGGATATAAGTTCTGGTTTGGGGGATTCTTGTAGTAGGTAAAGCCCTTTTGGTAACCTTGTTGGCCACCTACAAAGTTCACCTCAGCTGTGATGTCTTCCCTTTGAAATGTGTCTTGAAACACATGATTCACATCTCTAACAAAGTTGGCTGACTGATGAGAAGCTAAAAGAAGTGTGTCTAGCTTCTCATTGAGAGACTTGATGTCTTTCCTTGTCCTTTCCTCTTCAGCACTCACAGCCCCTCTTGAATTCCTTTCAAAGTCTGATCCATAAAGCTCATCACTCTGAGCTACGTTCTCCACTAGGGTCATGGCATCATTGACTTCCTTGGTCATGAAATTACCATTAGAAGCTGTGTCCAAGAGAAGTCTGACCTTTGGTAAAGTACCTCTGTAGAATGTACTTAGCAGCTGACAATCTGAGAATCCATGGTGAGGGCATTGCATGGTATACCCTCTAAATCTTTCCCAAGCCTCACAAAACGATTCATGGTTCTTCTGAATGAAACTTGAGATTTCATTTCTTAACCTTGCTGTTCTTGATGAAGAGAAGAACTTGGTTAGAAATGCTCTTTTGCATTGCTCCCAAGTTGTGACTGATCCTTGAGGTAGAGACTTTTCCCACTGATGAGCTTTGTCTCCTAGAGAAAAAGGAAATAGCCTCAACTTGAAACTGTCCTCACTCACTCCATTCATCTTAGTTAGATCACAAACTCTATCAAAGTTGTCAATGTGATCTAATGGGTCTTCTAATGCCAAGCCATGGAACCTGTTTGATTGCACCATGTTGATCAGGCCAGATTTGATCTCAAAATCGTTTTCAGGTGTTGGGGCTTGAATCCCATGTCTTTGACCCTGAGCATTGGCCTCATCACCAGCTCCCACAACTTGTCTTGGACGTGGAGGTGGTGGCTCTTCCTGATTCTGGTGGTTTCCATTACCACCATGAGCCTGTTGCCCTTGATCCATACCCAACCTCTCAATGTGCTCAACTCTTTCTCTTTGTCTCCTTGCTTGACTTCTGGTGTTCATACACCTGAAAACAAAGACAGCACTTGAAAGGTAATCAGTAAAACAAAAGAAAATGACTTGATCTCAAGAAGATCCAAAGTCCTAATGCTAGAATGAACTCTCCAATTGGCAACGGCGCCAAATTGATAGTAGGAATTTTTCAATCCTTGATCAATTCCTCAACTACTCATGTCATTGTAGCACTTGAGGTATCAATCCAAATGGAGAGATTCTAGACACTAGAACTATGAGGATCAATTCTTAATCCAAGTCTAATAAGCAGATGAGTTGGTAACCAAGATTATCTAAAAGCATATAACAAAACAAGCAAGAACAAACAGTAATTAAGAATTAAACAAGCAAGAGAAACTAAACAAACACTCAAATTCAAATAAAAAGAAAGCTAAACCTCTAGATGTGATCATTGATTAGGGTGCTTTAAATGTGAATTCATGATGCTAAGCAAACAATGCAACACTTGCAAATCTTTAGTCTAGACTTCCAATTCAGATTAATTCATTCTCATGACAGAAATCCCTTTGTTAATTACCAATTCAAGACTAATTCCCATTAGTGAATAAGCAGTTAACAAGCATAAGGTTCCAAGTCTAACATGACCAGACAGCCTCTTTGTGCATCAAAATAAGAGCTAAGAAAGACTGAATCTTATACAGAAAGATAAAGCAAGCATCACATGATCTCAAATTCCAATTAACTTAGAACTCTAATCTAGATTAATCCTCTCATGAAGGCACTAACCTCTACACTAATCCATTTTCAAACCAAATCATCATTTGTGAAATATGAATCAATGAGCATTAAGAAACAGTTCTAATATGCCATTCATGCATTTAACAATCATTCCCATGACATTAATGCATAAACCCTTAGTTAGCTTTCATTCAGGCATTTCATCAAACACTTTTGGTGCATGAAAAACCCAGATTCTAGACCCAAGTGATGTGCAAGGATCTAGCATTAGGATCAGCTAACTAAGGAAAGGAGAAGAGAATCTAAGCTTAAACAATCATTAATCTACATCTAAGCACCCTAATCTACACACCTAGAAGCTTAAAAGATGACTACTCACTAATCATGAAGAACACATCTAATCTTTTGCAAGAGATGATGTTAATCATGATTAGAAGCAGAAATGAGATGATGAGATGATAAGAAACAGACTTGGAATGATCAAATCCCTTCAGATATCTCTTAATCAAAAACGTTTTTACACTCAAAAGGAAAGAAAACTAGAGAGAAACTAAGAGAGAAGATGATATATTTGGGTTTTTCTCCCAAAAAACTATATATACCTAGTGCTAATGGACCGGGTCAGCCCAGGACAAACTGGGTACTGACCCGGCTCAGTTGGGTCAAGTGGAAATCCTGCGGGTCAGTCCAGTATGTCCCAGGTCGCACACCTAAGTCGCAGTAGATGAAGACTTGTCTTGTGAAGCCTGAATCGCCTTGTCTTAGCCGCACGCCCAAGTCGGAGTGATTTGCGAGTGTTGCTGCGGCTTGGTCTCCTTCCTCTCCAACTCGCAGGGCTAAGGCGGTTTCTGGGGAATGTACAAACTCTGCGGGTTGGTCTCTATTGCACCTAGGTCGCAGGCTCAAGTCGGAGTGATTTGCGAGTGTTGCTGCGGCTTGGTCTCCTTCCTCTCCAACTCGCAGCATCCAGAGCAGCTTAGACCACTTCGCATTCCGGAGAGTGTAACTCCTATGAGACTTGTCCGAATTGAATGATTTCGGTTGCAGAAGACAGAGGACTCATTTATCTCCAACTTTTGTGAAGAAAGCTTCGGTGCTTGGGAAGTGTAAGGCTTCCTGGAGGGCACATCTTTGCAGTGCATGTACACGACCAGAGAGAGGCGTCTAGACATGTGTCCATTCCGGAGACTGTATCTTTCTGCTCATAGATCCGAATTGAATGATCTTGGACGTTCTGGAAAGAAGGCTCAAATGTCTATGGTTCTCATGAAGGACCCGGAAACTAAATCGGCCTGGAAGTGCACCGTCCTTCGCATCCTTTAGAACTGATCTGCTCGGTCCGGAATACCTGCGAGACTGGGGTTCCTTCCGACAAGCTTATCTCTCTGCTCACGCGTCCGAATTCCACGATTCTACTTGCTAAGAGACCGTGATGCAATGATCTCCAACTTCTATGAAGCACCCGCCTTCTGAATCGGACCGGAAGGCTCTCCGGACAGGCGATCATTCAGGGGTATCGGATTGCTCCGGAATGAGTGCGAGACCTGTTCGTCTTCCGATTACCATATCTTTCAGTTCTGTGGTCCAAATGCCTTGATTCCAACTGTTATGGACTCTTGACTCAATTATCTCCAACCTTTATGAAGACTTCGACAGCTAAATCTGACCGGAAGGTTCCCCGGACAGGCGATTTCGGAAACGTGTCTGCACCCGGAGATTTTGGCCGAGAGACTTGACCGCGGTACGTGTTATTGGCCGAGAAAGCTACCCGCGGGAAGGATTTTGGTCGAGAACCTTCGACCTTCAGTACACCATTTTGCCGAGAAACCCAAAATTGCTCCTTTTCACCATTTTTGATCATTCCAACTCCATTTCTTCATCTGAATCACATCATGCACTCCAAATTGGCTCCAAAAGCACCTGTTTAACACTCCAAAACATGCAAAACTCTCTTGGACCTAATGCAATCTCCTAAGTCCTAAAACAATGCCTAAAGACCTAAAATGCATGCAAATGAGACATGATTTTGACTAGAATATGTACATTAAATGATGCAATTTATGAATATATCATAATATCAATAAACAACGCACTTCTTCAAGCAAAGTCTTGCCCTTAGAATTCATTGAATTCATCTAGAGTTGGTGTTTGATCCTTCTCTTAAGAGCTGGTGTTTGATCCATCTCTTGCCGGTCATATCAAAGCGCATTCCATAGATCTTTGTGGCGACCTTCGTTCCACCGTGTGCATCACGACCGTACCATCCCCTTGACTTAGTCAGAGAGATTTACACAACCAACTGATCGAGTTCCATCCACTTTCACTTTAAATCCCTTTTTTATTCTTGTTGAAAGAGTTACACAACCAGCAACAAGGATCCATCACTACCTATAGGCCTGTGCCTATATCAAAAGCCTTGCAATAGTACCTTGTTTCAGCATTCTAGCTTTTCCCATAGGCAAATGACAGTGTTTGTCTTCATATACTTTAACCATCCATTTTCGTTTTGGCTTCTCCACCGAACAGTAGATCCTCCATTTGCATTTCCTATGTGCGCATATGGCTGTATACCTTTGCGAGTTCCACTTACTCAACTTCACATAATATTGAGTTTTCAAAACATACCTCAATAGTTGATCCTTGAACTCATCTCCATTGTTAAAAGTTTGCATTAACCATAGGTATGGAGACTGATCATAATCAGCCTTACTCTTCCCTTTGAACTTCATTCTATGGTAATCTTTCTTCTTCCAATTATGCCATTCTTCATCAGTGTCTTCCGGAGAATCTGGGTATTCACCATCTTTCCTTGGTCTCTCACCTTCAATGTCACTATCCACACCTTCGTCATCTGAAACAGGCTGAGTAGTCAAACCACAAAATACAGGAAGAGGCTCTTGTTCGAGTAATGCTAACATGTTGTCAAACCGTGGGTCATCAGCTCCTTCACCTAATATATGATTCTCATCCTCAGATGGAACTCCACCGTATTCTTCTTTATTAACCACTAAAGCATCTTCTTCATGTCTTTCTTCTTCTTCATTTTCTTGCTCACTGTTTTCAACATCACTCTCGTCACTAGTGTTCTCTATCCTCCTCGTCACTCTCTTCTTCTCTATCCTCTTCATCACTACTGTTTTCATCATCACCCTTCTCACCATCATCCTCTTCCTCTCAACTCTCAACACATACGGATGGTGGACTCTCACTATGCTCAATGTAGATGTGAACCTCTCTACAATCCTTCGCTTCTAATGCCATCTTCATCAGCTAACGATCCTTATCCTCAAATACAGATCTAACAATCGACATATCCTCACTAGGAAGTCTATACCACAATCTAACCACAACACTCGCAACTTCCCGATTTCTACTAAAATCTTCGAAAATTGAAAAGGTGAGTAAATCGGGGTCTACCACCATATCAGGAGCCGTTGTTGCTCCTGTATAGCATAACTTGTTGCGCACCTTCGACATTGAACCTCTGTAGTGAATGTGGAGCTTCAGATCGTCATCTCCGCTGCACAAACACAAACATGCTTTGATGTTAGCAATATTCATCAAACACACACACACAAAATTGAAGTATTGACTCGATTTATGGTTTAGATGTACCTCATCTTTCTTCTTTTGCCTTCAATTCGATCTCAAGAACGCGATTTACAGTTCATCTGGGCAATCGAAATTTTAGGGTTTCCACCCAGAATTGTGGATTTTTCTTATCTCGGGGTTTTGATCGGGTTCCCAAACAAATAAAGCAGGTTAATGATACGGGTTTGTATAGTCCAACTAAAGCTTAACCACTATGTTTACTGTAGTTAGTCCTTTAATGGGATGAGAACGGTGTCTGAATTTCCGTTTGCAGTCGTTTCGTATACGGCGTAAAACAAGTATACGGTCAACATATGATGATTAAAAATAGGCAAGAAAATAACTTAAAGTTTTTTCCTGGACACACAAAAGGTTGAGGATTTTAAAAAAATTATCAAAAATAACTTGATGATTTAATATGGAAATTTCCCTTTTTCATTCCCAGCTGATTTTCATTCGAGTTTTAGATTAGGGTTTCTTTAGTTTTTCCAGAGATTTTTCTGAAGTGTTTTTTCTTTTCCCATTTAGCTTTGAATTTACGTTTTAGTGACAACCCAAAAACCCCTTTAAATTCGACCAATTCTAGACTTCCTTACTTCACATTTCTTTCAAAGGATTTTGCAGAAAAAAGATCCTCCTTCCCTGTGGATTCCATCCCTAAGTACTACAATCAATCAGCTGTGCACTTGCGGCTTATTGATTCTTATTAGGGTAAAAATTGACACCCCACACACACCACATCACTTGGCTCATTCAGGCATTTCATCAAACACCTTTGGGGTGGAGAAATGCCTTGAATATGGACCAGAATCATTATCAAAGATCCAGCATTAAGAACAGCCAAGCAAGAAGAGAAAAACATAAATCTAGTCCCTAAACACCTTAATCTAGCACTTAAGCACCCTAATCTACATATCTAGAACTCTAATAAGAAGACTACTCACTAATCATATTTAACTCTTTTAATCCTTTGCAAGATTAGAAGTTAAACGTAATTAGAGATATAAGAAAGGTAAAAGATGATGATGATAAGATAGATATGATGGAATAATCTCAAACTCTTTTGATTAAGAACACAAATGGAGTTATCTCTCTCAAATATCTTTCTTTTCATGAAAAAGGCAAAGACGTCTAGAAAATAAAGAATTAGTCTAGTGGAAACAACCCTAAAACATATATATAGCTAGGGTTCAAACTCGGGTCAATCTGGAACAAACTGGATGTTGACCCGGTGAAATTCTGCTAAAAAAGCCTGGCATATTTGCTCCGAGCATGATATGGCCACTGTGAAGGTGTTAAGTGAAGGCTAAAGCTAACTCCGAGCATCGTTTGGCTGGTGTACATCTAGGAGTGAAAATTTGCGTCAAGACTACGAAGATTACACCAAGCATGAATTGGCCAGTTTTGCATTCTGGAGTGAAAAGGTGCTTCAAGACTACGGAGATTACACAGGGCTTCACCTCGAGATAATCTTAGTCAGAGTGGATTAGAAGCAAAATGGCTATAAAAATCAGCTTACTACGACCAGAAATACCTTGGTGCACTCCTCGGTGAAGGCTCTTAAGTGAGAAATCCCCAAAATATGGCATACTCCGCTCATCATTCTTCCGGGGTGGATCTCGGTCTGGAAATGGACCCATCTTTATTCTAAACTGCACAAATTCTTGTTCCGTGATCCGGTACTTGATTTTCCAGCTCCAGGAGATAGGTGACTCAATCAGTTCCAACTTTGTTTTTTTTTACCTAGCTCTTTTCATTTCACATTTCATCTCTAGCCTCTTTCCTCATCGATTTTGATGCTTGAGCTTTTCGCCTTCTTTTCTCTTTCTTTTAACACCTTGGGGCTTCTTTTTTTTAACACTTACCGCTTTTTCTTTTCAGACACCAACCATTTCACACTTTGCCATCCCCTAGTTCTCATCCCAATCTTTCTATTTTTCACCAAGATATTTTTTTTCATCTCAGTGATTCCCCCAGATCCCTCCCTACCTAGCTTAGCCTACTCTAGTCTCTTGATGCAGAGCTAGATATACATGAAAACCTACTCTTGTCGCTCTAAACCCAACACTTTTTGTCAAGTTTATTCAAAATAAGGCCTCACATTGCTCACTAGAGTGTTTATGGCTTCAAAGATGGCTTAGTTCATGGTAGGAAAAATTGTCTCAATGATGGAGATCAGCTACTTGGACTAACAAGAGTGGTAAAGGAGAAAGATAGTCCAAATATGTATATGCTATCCACAAGTTCATTTAAATATGCAGCACATGATGATTTTTTTTTGTTTTTGAATTGAATGCAAAATTTTATACCAACTCAAAAGAAAGACTTTTTTACAACCAGGATTGCAGCTTTTGTTTAGTCAACTGAAATTGAAAAAAGTTAAAAACAGAGCTTTACAACTTGCTCGATTAGTCTCTGGTGCTAAACCAGACTTGGAGAGTGCCTTCAAAGGAACGATCTTCCAGGTCTCTGATGGATTGGATGCGACAGCAAACCAGTTTGTCGATGAGCTTTGTCCAAATCGAGGGCGTGGAGGGAGGATCACCATGACGCCGAGAATTCCATTCCCACCAAATGCAGTGAATGGTGTACTGCAGAACATAACGGAAGAGGAAGATGTGAAGCTTTCCCATACTCGTTTCTGTTAGGCGCTGGACCAGAGTACTCCAATGAGTCGTAAAGCGATGCCGGACAATTCCCTTAACCAACTTAGACCATACCTCCGTCGAGAAAATACAGGTGAAGAACAAGTGATCTCGCGAATCAACCGGATGGTTGCAGAGAATACAGGTTGGATTGATCCCGATGTTCCATTGCTGCATTCTATCCCCTGTTGAGAGGCGAGTTTTCAGAGCCAACCAGGCAAAAACAAAGTTTTTCGGAGTTGAATACTTAAACCAGATACCCCAATGCCACTGAACACGGGGCGAAGTATGACAAGTAATGAGCCATGTGTTTTTGGAAGAAAAAAAATGTCGGAACTGTCCCTCTTTATGTTTCCAAAGAGGAATATCTGCCATTGTCGGGTTAATCAGTGGACGCTTGCTCTCCAGAGCCTCTGCAATGTCGTTTAATACCCTGTTCTGGTACTGTCGTCGCCATCGCTGTAAAGCAGAGGCCACCGAAGCATGGAGATATACGCCAAGATCGATAGTTCCACACGAACCAGTAATGTCAATAAGTCTCCCAAGATCAGACCAAATATCGTACCAGAAGCTTGTTTGGCACCATTTTTGATATCAACTCGATGGAAATTCTGCACAAGAGATTCATACTTGAGTATCTTCTTCCACATCCAAGACCCCGCACTTATGCTTTCCCCAATCGACCAGAGAGTACCTTCCCGGATGAGATAAGTATAAATCCACTTAACCCACAAAGAAGGATGATGAGAATCAATCCGCCATATAAGCTTAAGACAACAAACTGTGTTTGCCTCAGCAAGAGGACGAAGACCTAGACCTCCTTCATATCGCGGCTTACAAACTTCAACCCAGGATATCTTCGCTTTTCGATGGTTTAAAGATGGTCCAGACCAAAGAAAAGCAGAACACAATTTATCGATTTCTCGAATACATGATTTCCGCAGTCGGAAAGCTCCAAGCCAGAACAGAGCTAATGAGCTGAAGACGCCCTGAAATCAAAAGAGATCTAGCCGTCCATGATGTAATACGGGACCGTATTTTCTCTATCAGACGTAGATAGTCGTTCTCCGACAACTGCTTAGTAACCAGGGGAAACCCCAAATACCGTACCAGAAGCTGACCAGATTCAAAGTGGAAGCGATTGGTAAAAGCCTCTCGCACTTGCTGAGAAACACCAGCCAAAAAAATCATAGATTTCTCCATACTGATCGTTAGCCCAGAGATCTTTGCCAAATTCTCAAAAACCTGAACAGTTACCTTTAACAGATCTCATCTTACCATCTGACAGCACCATTATGTCATCTGCAAAACTCAAGTGTGTAAGACCAATGTTCTTACACTTGGGGTGGTATCCAATACGATTAGCTCCAGCCTCCCTATCCAACAGTTTGGAAAGCATGTTCATGCAGATGACGAAGAGGTACAATGACAGAAAACAGCCTTGACGAAGCCCTCGTCTGCTTCCAAAAAAACCTACAAGTTCACCATTAACTTGTACTGAAAAGAGGCTGAAGTGATACATAAAGAGATCCAATGAATGAACATGTCTGGGAATCGCATAGCCTTCAAAGTGTTGAGGAGAAAAAGCCATTGAACCGAGTCAAAAGCTTTTGAGATATCAATCTTGATTGCGCAGCGAGTGGAAATGGATTCCTTATGATAATCCTTCACCAACTCAGTGGATAAGAGAAGGTTTTCAGTCAACAACCGATCTTTTACAAAAGCAGACTCGTTTAGGGCTATAAGATCAGGTAAAATACTCTTCAGTCGATTCACCAAAATCTTTGATATGACTTTGTAAAGAACATTACAGCATGAGAATGGACGATAATCCTTCATTGATAAAGCAGAGGTTTTCTTGGGGATCAAGTTTAAGATTGTCGAGTTAACGCCTTTTGGTAGGAAGCCATATTCGAAAAAAGACTTAACTGCGAGTATGAACTCAGTTCTCACAATAGACCAGGTCGCCTTAAAAAATTTCACACTAAAACCATCAAGACCTGGAGATTTATTGTTTAGCATGGCAAAAACAACTGCTCTGAACTCCTCATCTGTCACAACCGCTGTTAGCAATGACTGATCAACCTCAGAACACCGATACAAAACAATTTCTGCAACTTCGTCCACTGACGCGCCTGTATACTCTTCTGGGATATGTTGAAGAAAATCTCGAAAGAAACCCTCGGCTTCCTCTTTGATATCGACCTCTGAAGTGGCTAGAGAGCCATCTCGTCTCTGTATCTCTTTTATGGAATTAATCGCTTTACGAGAAACAACACCCTTGTAAAATGTCTTACTGTTTCTGATACGATCCTAGGTGATCAACTCTGAAGAACAAGGCAATAGAGGCAGCGATATATTGGTCAGACCGTATCGATGAGGCGATATGGTGGTGGTGGTGACACGATGATGGCTCAATGAAGATGATGGAGATTCGGCGGATCGAGTCATGGATGGTGATGGTGCGGCGGATCGATGAAGTGAGATGATGGTTTGGTTTCTCGAGTTGATGGTATGGTGGAATAGATTGATTGATGGAATGGGGGTGGTAGTATGATGATCGAATCGATGGAATGGAGGGATAGAAGAATATCTTGTAAACAGATTAGTTTTTAAGAGATTCGAATTTCAGAGTTTTTAGTTCTCAGAAATCAAAGAGAGAAGAACACGTTAAAAATTTGATCAAAATTCTTCACTGAATATGACTTAGGCGATTTTCTCTTTTTATAGACTAAGAGAGAAAATTGCAGCCCTAATAACAAACTACATGGCGTTTGAAATAAAAACAACACGAAGTTTAATTTAAAAATAAAACAGCAAGGCGTCCCTTCTAAACCTAAGTGGTGCGCCTAAAACACTAGTGCACAAGTCATTGTGACTTTGCACATTATTACCCATTAGTTACAACTTCTAAGTAACTCGACGTAGCAATGATTTCTGCCTCGTTAAAAACCTTGGAGAAGAACCTCCTTGCCTTCCAAAATCCTCACCAAGGAAAAGAGTGCAGAATCATCACCTAAGTTACCTAGTCATTGTTACTGGGTTCTTCATTCTTCAAGATAGAGATGTTGAAGATGTGAGCTCCAGCCTCCAGTTGATCGATGTCCTCTGTGGCCATGACTGCGTGAACCTCCTTAGCCATCTCTCTAGCTCTGGAACGAGTGATCCTGCCAGCTATCTCTGGTTCCTCCTCCTCTGAGCTGGTCACGATCATTTCATCCTCTCCCTCTTGAAAAGGATTTGTCCTCAAATCTGAATCTGCAACATAAGGAAGCAAGTCAGAAACATTGAAAGCATCAGAAACATCATACTTACCTTGAAGATCAATCTGATAGGCGTTGTTGTTGATTCTTTTGATGACTGCGAATGGTCCATCAACTCTGGGCATTAGCTTGTTCTTTCGCTCAGCTGGAAATCGCTCCTTCCTCAGATGGATCCACACCAGATCTCCTTCTTCGAAAATCAGCTCCTTTCGTCCTTTGTTGGCATGCTTCTCATACTGCTTTGTCTTCTTCTCGATGTTCTCCTTAGCATTAGCATGTATTCTTCAGACCTGTTCAGCTTTCTCCTTGCCATTCAAACTGCGTTTTCCACTTAAAGGCAAAGGGATCAAGTCTAAAGGTGATTGTGGATTAAACCCATATACAATTTCAAAAGGAGAAAAGAGAGTAGCGGAATGCTTAGCGTGATTATAAGCAAACTCAACATGAGGCAGACACTCTTCCCATGTCTTGAGGTTACTTTTCACCAAAGTCCTTAGGAGTGTGGACAACGTTCTATTCACCACCTCGGTCTGTCCATCGATCTGAGGATGACACGTAGTTGAGAATGAGAGCTTTGTTCCCAGCTTAGCCCAAAGCGTTCGCCAAAAATGTCCTAAGAACTTCGTGTCTCGATCTGAAATGATAACCTGTGGCATTCCATGCAGTCTTACTACTTCCCTGAAAAACAAGTTAGCTACATTCACAGCATCATCTGTCTTGTGGCTAGCGATGAAGTGGGCCATCTTGCTAAACCTGTCAACAACTACAAAAATAGAATCTCTACCATTTCTGGTTCGAGGTAAGCCAACTACAAAATCCATAGAGATATTAGTCCAAGGTTGAGAGGGAATAGGTAAAGGAGTATACAAACCATGAGGTTGAACTTTACTCTTAGCCATCTTACATACGACACATCTGGAACAGATTTTCTCAACGTCTTTCTTCATGTTCATCTACCGGTTGAGTTGGAATACAAGGCCTTGTGGGCAGTGAAACTTCTGAACTTTGACATCAAGACCGCACAAGAGAAGAGGGTTTTACAGCTTCATGAGCTTGAGTGATATATTCATAAATTGCATCATTTAATGTACATATTCTAGTCAAAATCATGTCTCATTTGCATGCATTTTAGGTCTTTAGGCATTGTTTTAAGACTTAGGAGATTGCATTAGGTCCAAGAGAGTTTTGCATGTTTTGGAGTGTTAAACAGGTGCTTTTGGAGCCAATTTGGAGTGGATGATGTGATTCAGATGAAGAAATGGAGTTGGAATGATCAAAAATGGTGAAAAGGAGCAATTTTGGGTTTCTCGGCAAAATGGTGTACTGAAGGTCGAAGGTTCTCGACCAAAATCCTTCCCGCGGGTAGCTTTCTCGGCCAATAACACGTACCGCGGTCAAGTCTCTCGGCCAAAATCTCCGGGTGCAGACACGTTTCCGAAATCGCCTGTCCGGGGAACCTTCCGGTCAGATTTAGCTGTCGGAGTCTTCATAAAGGTTGGAGATAATTGAGTCAAGAGTTCATAACAGTTGGAATCAAGGCATTTGGACCACAGAACTGAAAGATATGGTAATCGGAAGACGAACAGGTCTCGCACTCATTCCGGAGCAATCCGATACCCCTGAATGATCGCCTGTCCGGGGAGCCTTCCGGTCCGATTCAGAAGGCGGGTGCTTCATAGAAGTTGGAGAGCATTGCATCACGGTCTCTTAGCAAGTAGAATCGTGGAATTCGGACGCGTGAGCAGAGAGATAAGCTTGTCGGAAGGAACCCCAGTCTCGCAGGTATTCCGGACCGAGCAGATCAGTTCTAAAGGATGCGAAGGACGGTGCACTTCCAGGCCGATTTAGTTTCCGGGTCCTTCATGAGAACCATAGACATTTGAGCCTTCTTTCCAGAACGTCCAAGATCATTCAATTCGGATCTATGAGCAGAAAGATACAGTCTCCGGAATGGACACATGTCTAGACGCCTCTCTCTGGTCGTGTACATGCACTGCAAAGATGTGCCCTCCAGGAAGCCTTACACTTCCCAAGCACCGAAGCTTTCTTCACCAAAGTTGGAGATAAATGAGTCCTCTGTCTTCTGCAACCGAAATCATTCAATTCGGACAAGTCTCATAGGAGTTACACTCTCCGGAATGCGAAGTGGTCTAAGCTGCTCTGGATGCTGCGAGTTGGAGAGGAAGGAGACCAAGCCGCAGCAACACTCGCAAATCACTCCGACTTGAGCCTGCGACCTAGGTGCAATAGAGACCAACCCGCACAGTTTGTACATTCCCCAGAAACCGCCTTAGCCCTGCGAGTTGGAGAGGAAGGAGACCAAGCCGCAGCAACACTCGCAAAACACTCCTACTTAGGCGTGCGGCTAAGACAAGGCGATTCAGGCTTCACAAGACAAGTCTTCATCTACTGCGACTTAGGTGTGCGACCTGGGACATACTGGACTGACCCGCAGGATTTCCACTTGACCCAACTGAGCCGGGTCAGTACCCAGTTTGTCCTGGGCTGACCCGGTCCATTAGCACTAGGTATATATAGTTTTTTGGGAGAAAAACCCAAGTATATCATCTTCTCTCTTAGTTTCTCTCTAGTTTTCTTTCCTTTTTAGTGTAAAAACGTTTTTGATTAAGAGAGATCTCAAGGATTTAATCAATCTAAGTCTGTTTCTCATCATCTCATCATCTCATTTCTGCTTCTAATCATGATTAACATCATCTCTTGCAAAAGATTAGATGTGTTCTTCATGATTAGTGAGTAGTCATATTTTAAGCTTCTAGGTGTGTAGATTAGGGTGCTTAGATGTAGATTAATGATTGTTTAAGCTTAGATTCTCTTCTCCTTTCCTTAGTTAACTGATCCTAATGCTAGATCCTTGCACATCACTTGGGTCTAAAATCTGGGTTTTTCATGCACCAAAAGTGTTTGATGAAATGCCTGAATGAAAGCTAACTAAGGGTTTATGCATTAATGTCATGGGAATGATTGTTAAATGCATGAATGGCATATTAGAACTGTTTCTTAATGCTCATTGATTCATATTTCACAAATGATGATTTGGTTTGAAAATGGATTAGTGTAGAGGTTAGTGCCTTCATGAGAGGATTAATCTAGATTAGAGTTCTAAGTTAATTGGAATTTGAGATCATGTGATGCTTGCTTTATCTTTCTGTATAAGATTCAGTCTTTCTTAGCTCTTATTTTGATGCACAAAGAGGCTGTCTGGTCATGTTAGACTTGGAACCTTATGCTTGTTAATTGCTTATTCACTAATGGGAATTAGTCTTGAATTGGTAATTAACAAAGGGATTTCTGTCATGAGAATGAATTAATCTGAATTGGAAGTCTAGACTAAAGATTTGCAAGTGTTGCATTGTTTGCTTAGCATCATGAATTCACATTTAAAGCACCCTAATCAATGATCACATCTAGAGGTTTAGCTTTCTTTTTATTTGAATTTGAGTGTTTGTTTAGTTTCTCTTGCTTGTTTAATTCTTAATTACTGTTTGTTCTTGCTTGTTTTGTTATATGCTTTTAGATAATCTTGGTTACCAACTCATCTGCTTATTAGACTTGGATTAAGAATTGATCCTCATAGTTCTAGTGTCTAGAATCTCTCCATTTGGATTGATACCTCAAGTGCTACAATGACATGAGTAGTTGAGGAATTGATCAAGGATTGAAAAATTCCTACTATCAATTTGGCGCCGTTGCCAATTGGAGAGTTCATTCTAGCATTAGGACTTTGGATCTTCTTGAGATCAAGTCATTTTCTTTTGTTTTACTGATTACCTTTCAAGTGCTGTCTTTGTTTTCAGGTGTATGAACACCAGAAGTCAAGCAAGGAGACAAAGAGAAAGAGCTGAGCACATTGAGAGGTTGGGTATGGATCAAGGGCAACAGGCTCATGGTGGTAATGGAAACCACCAGAATCAGGAAGAGCCACCACCTCCACGTCCAAGACAAGTTGTGGGAGCTGGTGATGAGGCCAATGCTCAGGGTCAAAGACATGGGATTCAAGCCCCAACACCTGAAAACGATTTTGAGATCAAATCTGGCCTGATCAACATGGTGCAATCAAACAGGTTCCATGGCTTGGCATTAGAAGACCCATTAGATCACATTGACAACTTTGATAGAGTTTGTGATCTAACTAAGATGAATGGAGTTAGTGAGGACAGTTTCAAGTTGAGGCTATTTCCTTTTTCTCTAGGAGACAAAGCTCATCAGTGGGAAAAGTCTCTACCTCAAGGATCAGTCACAACTTGGGAGCAATGCAAAAGAGCATTTCTAACCAAGTTCTTCTCTTCATCAAGAACAGCAAGGTTAAGAAATGAAATCTCAAGTTTCATCCAGAAGAACCATGAATCATTTTGTGAGGCTTGGGAAAGATTTAGAGGGTATACCATGCAATGCCCTCACCATGGATTCTCAGATTGTCAGCTGCTAAGTACATTCTACAGAGGTACTTTACCAAAGGTCAGACTTCTCTTGGACACAGCTTCTAATGGTAATTTCATGACCAAGGAAGTCAATGATGCCATGACCCTAGTGGAGAACGTAGCTCAGAGTGATGAGCTTTATGGATCAGACTTTGAAAGGAATTCAAGAGGGGCTGTGAGTGCTGAAGAGGAAAGGACAAGGAAAGACATCAAGTCTCTCAATGAGAAGCTAGACACACTTCTTTTAGCTTCTCATCAGTCAGCCAACTTTGTTAGAGATGTGAATCATGTGTTTCAAGACACATTTCAAAGGGAAGACATCACAGCTGAGGTGAACTTTGTAGGTGGCCAACAAGGTTACCAAAAGGGCTTTACCTACTACAAGAATCCCCCAAACCAGAACTTATATCCTCAAAACACTCAACAACAAGGTTTTGTCTCTCCCCAACAACAAAGTCTCCAACATAACTCAGAGAATAAGGATCAAGAAGTGCAGAACCTGCTCCAGCAAATCCTCAAAGGTCAAGCAAGTGGTGCCATAGACTTCAACAAGAAAATGGCAGAGATTAACAACAAGGTGGACTGCACTTATTCTGATCTTCTAACTCAACTTTCAACCTTGGCTTCCAAAGTCAAGACTCTAGAGAACAACAAGGGCCACTGCAGTTCTCAAGCTCAAAGATCTTTACCAGGGACATCAATTGCACATCAAACAGAATACTGCAATGCAATCCTCTCAAATGATGAGAATCATGCTGCTGTCCAAGAAATTGAGGACCTTCTCCATGGCAATGTCTCAAGTGACAAATGCCTGACAAAAGATGATGAGGACGCCATCATAGATGAGTTTGAGTTCCTGTTCTGTGATCTCAATGAGGACATTGAGAAAGAAGGTGGGGAGACAGCTTGTTTTGATATGAAAAAGAATGATTCTGAGATTGCTGAAGGAAAGGATCAGAGAATGGTTCAAGGAAGGACATCTGATGGAGTCTCTAGCACTGGCTCAACAAGGGTGAAACCCAAATCTATTCCCAAGCTAGGCAACCCAGGAAAGTTCTCCATCTCATGCTCTCTTGGAAATTTGAAAGTGGACAATGCTTTGTGTGATTCTGGATCAAGCATCAGTGTAATGTCTTTAGACATGGTGGAGAGACTAGGGATCAAGAGTCTTAAGCATCACCCCATGTCAATCACCTTTGGAGATTCATCCTCAAAGAAACCATATGGAATCCTTGAAGACTACCCATTGAAAATTGGTGAATGCACAGTTCCAACAGATTTTGTAGTTATGAAGATGAAGAAGACAAAAGAGCTACCTCTTTTGCTTGGAACTCCATTTCTGAACACCACAGGAGCAAGGATGGACTTTGATACTCAAAGAGTGGTACTTGCTAAGGTAGATGATGAAGTATCTTATCCTCTTAAGCCTCCTCTTGCTGGGTTTTGTGGAGTTATATCTGATGATTCTGATGAGTTGAAACACTATGGGATGATGTATGTGGGGAGTATTGGAACTATAGAAGAAGCTATACCCCTTGCATCTGTTGAGAAAAAGAAAGAATCCCTAATAAGACCTGATCTTGAGTTTGAAGGGGATTTCTTTAGTGATGATGAAGCTTGCTTGGAATCTCTATCTCCTACACCAAGTGAGAAGGAGATCAGCAGCAACAAAGGCAATGGCTCAGGGTCTCAAGACAAGAACCCACCAAGAACCAGACCATTCACTCTTGAGTCATCTTCTCAGGTCTTAACTCTCACTCCTTGGAAGTTTGTTGGTGGAGCTGTTGAATACAAGGTTAAAGGCAATGGAAGATCAAGACCATTTGCCAAAGTCAGAGCTATCCTCACACCAGAGTTCATAGACAAAGGATCTAATGGTGTCCAAGAGCTGATGAACAAGGACCTCACGCTTGAATTCATGGACAAGACCAGGAGCACCAAAGCTCCTCCTCTCCCTTACTAAAAAGAGGGTAAGAAGTCAAACTCAGTGACTTTAAACAAAGTGCTCTTGGGAGACACCCCAAGCTTATCCTTGTATATAATCTTTTTATTCTTTTCTCTCATTTCTTTTCCTTTTTTAGGATCTTTTGATGGGTTTTGTGAGTTGGTCTCAGGTTCTAGGTGATTTTTGGAGGACATAGCTCAGTGATGAATGGAATGGATCATGTGAGAGAGCTGAGAGAACTGTTTAAAGCCAGAAAAACTTGAAGAAGGCCTCAGTGCTACCTAGGTGTGCGGGTCAGTGCATAAAGAGTCCAGGCCGCAGCAAGACTCGCGATTTACTCCGGCCTGGGCGTGCTACCTGGTGTGAAATAACCCTGGCCGCACAAAACCTGGAGAAGTCCAAAATGTTTAAGTCCCATTTACTGCGGGATGGGCGTGCGGGTCAGAAGAGAGGGAGCTAGGCCGCAGCAAGGTTCGGAATTTACTCCGGCTGGGGCGTGCGACCTAGAAGCGTAGACGTTGAGCCGCACCAGAAAGAAGAAGGCCAAGGGTTCTAAGTCCAAAACCGTGCGACCTGGTGCTGCGGCCTGAAACCCAAGGAGTCTAAGTCGCACGATCGTTCGCAATTTACTCCGGGATGGTCGTGCGACCTGGAAAGAGGAAGGCCAGGCCGCACAGAAAGAAGGGAACCCAAAGAGATTAAGTCCCAAAACCTGCGAGATAAGCGTGCTACCTAGGAGTAAAGAAGACCAACCCGCAGCAAGACTCGGAATTTACTCCGAGATGGTCGTGCGGGTCAGAACAGAGGATGGCCAGGCCGCAGCAAAAGATGAACGGCCAGAATGCCTAAGTAACAGAAGCTGCGAGATGGTTGTGCGGGTCAGAACAGAGGATGGCCAGGCCGCAGCAAAAAGATGAACGGCCAAAATGCCTAAGTAACAGAAGCTGCGGGATAGGAGTGCGGGTTAGACATAGGATGACCAGGCCACACATCGAACCCCTCCTACTCATTGGGGTCTGATTTCAACAGCCACTAGGTAACACTCAAAACCTTGTAAATAGCATGTAGACTTTCTTTTTCTTTTGCATTTTGCCTGTTTGCTTTGGTTTCACTTCTTTCTCATACTTTTATAACACAAGGGACTGTGTTATTTAAGTGTGGGGGAGGAGTTTTATCCTTTACTAATCATGTTTTCTATTTTCTTATTTTACACTTTGAGTCTTGAGTCACATTCTAGTGCATATTCATCTAAGTGCATATAAAAAACCAAAAAAATGGAAAAATCTGAAAAAATTTTCACAAAAAATGCTCATGTAGTTGCATTCACATTTTAGGTTGAGTCTAGTTTGCATTTTCATATAGGTTTACATCCTATGCAAATGGGAGTAATGATAGGTTCTTTCCTTGAGAGTACATCACTTTGAGAATTTGGATTAAATATGCTTGTGAAATGACTTCTTTGCTTGCAAGGCTTGAAATGGTTTGAATCTGAGAAGCAAGTTTGAATTGAACTCAACTCTAATAAGTGAAAACCTTGAACTTGACTTGAAATTATCTTTGATGCATTGTTTGAAAAAGCTTGTGGATACCTATATACATATTTGAGCTAGAATCCTGTTTTTACCACCCTCTTCCTTAGCTCAAATAGCTGAGTCCACATCTGGATCAGTTTTCCTCACCTTGAACCCATCCTTCCTTCAAGCCAAATGTTTGTGTGTGACTGAAAGGCCACCTTGGATCAAACTTAGCAGAAAGTGTTAGGTTTAGAGCGACAAGGGCAAGTCTCATTGAGTGTTAAGTTCCATCATCAATGAGCTGAGAGATTTGGTGAGAACTAAGTGTGGGGGAATACTTGTTGGTGAGTGGAAAAAGGAGAGATGAGTGGAAATAAAAGGAGAATGGTGAGAACTAGGGGATAGAAAAGGAAAAGAAATCAGTCTTGGAGTTTTGAGTCAAAGAAAGTGAGCTCTAGTGTTTTGAAAAGAAAAAGTCTAGCCTCTAAATGAAAAGAAAAGAAAAGAAGCCCAAGAGCTCAAATGTTTTAAAAAGAAAGAAAAAAAGGCTAGAAGTTACAAAAGAAAGTGAAAAAGAGCTATGTAAAGTTTGAACTCCAAGATTGAGTGTGAAAATGAAAAGTGAGTCCCCTAGTGAGAGGAAATTAGTGTGGAAAGTGAGGTTCTTGAGAGGTTGAGCAAGTAAGAAAGCTTTGAGTAGAGTGTGGGGTGGGATGAGTCCTTGCCCTTGTATGCATAGGTTGCTTTTTACCTTTAGCATTCTGCCAAAGTTTGATCATTCATAGAGAGATCCCCTTGCTGCATTGAACCCACTCAGCGCTGATGAGATCATTTTAGTCTCATTACCTCACCCTAGCCCAACTTTGCTTGTTTGAACATTGCATCATTTGATCCACTTGGTAAAAGAGCTT
>NW_006256909.1:21116211-21539066 GCF_000478725.1 Eutrema salsugineum | reverse complement strand
GGATTTCTGTCATGAGAATGATTAATCTGAATGGAAGTCTAGACTAAAGATTGCAAGTGTTGCATGTTGCTTAGCATCATGAATCACATTTAAAGCACCTATCAATGATCACATCTAGAGGTTTAGCTTTCTTTTATTGAATTTGAGTGTTTGTTTAGTTCTCTGCTTGTTAATTCTTAATTACTGTTTGTTCTTGCTTGTTTTGTTATATGCTTTAGATAATCTTGGTTACCAACTCATCTGCTTATTAGACTTGGATTAAGAATTGATCCTCATAGTTCTAGTGTCTAGAATCTCTCCATTTGGATTGATACCTCAAGTGCTACAATGACATGAGTAGTTGAGGAATTGATCAAGGATTGAAAAATTCCTACTATCAGTGGTATGCACAATCGGTTACTGAAGAACAAGTATCCATCCTGTCTATAAAATTTCTCACAGGCAAACTTATGACACTTGGCATAGCTCTCAGAAAAGTCAGTATCAGATTCATAGAGATCTATAATGTGCTCAAATCCAATCAATTTTGATGTTAAAGTCGAAATAAGAGTGTACCTCCGGGATAATGCGTCTGCGACCACATTATCTTTACCTTTTTTGTACTTAACAATGTAGGGAAATGTCTCAATGAACTCCATCTATCACCCATGTCTTTTGTTAAGCTTCTGCTGACCCTTGAGGTGCTTTAGAGACTCGTGATCGGTATGTGATAACACCGTATTTTGACCACTTTTATGGATCGTTTTGAAATACTTTTTCTATGTTTTTAATTGCTTTTAAGTACTTTTATCACGTTTTTCTAGTATTTGGAGTTCCAAGACTCTTTTCAGGTAACTTAGGGAAAAGCTTAACAAAATGGATAGAAAACTAGATTTCAGCTCAGAGTCAAACCGTCAGAAGTTCACCCCTGATTGAAGGCCTTCTCACCGTCTGATCCAGCTCAAATTTGGAGAACTTAAAGATGGAAGTATCAGCTTTCTAGTGCACTTTACAGATTGGCAATCCAACGGTTCAATCAAAAGATACGCGAAGAGCAAGATGTCCCGTAAACCAGCCGGCAAACACTTCCACCCGCGGCCAACAAGCATTTTCCCGCGGTCAGGAGCATCCCGACCGCGGCAAACCACCCATTCCCCGCGGTCAGAGCACTCCCGACCATGGCCATCAACCTCCGAGCCCAAAAAGCCCATTTCTGAAGCCCACATTTGGAGAAACCCTAAGTGACGTCCAGAGAGGTCTTGAGCACTATAAATACATGTCTTAGGAACCCTAATCGATATCATATGCTATCTTTCTTATTGTTTTAGAATACTTTTATTGTTTTTGCTTTAGCTTTTAGGGAGAGAGATATTTGTTCTCTTGAACCCTTGTTCTTTCTTTTTCAATTTCGGTTTCTATTCTACTTCTTAATACTATGTCTTTGATTTCGTTCATTATGTCTGAGTAGTTCCATTGTTGGGATTAAGGGATTTTCGCTGGGGATTTATATGTTCGATGAGGATTCCATGAACTTTTGAGCCGAATCTTAGAACTTTTTCTTCTGAATTCATTTTTACTGCATGAGAGTAGCGTCATGAACTACAATCTGATCCAGATGCTTGGTGACACGAAAGTGTTCATCAGGTATCAGATCTAGTTTGGGAGAGGAAAACAAACATAGGAGTGGAAACCTACCTATGGGCGATTTGTGAATTAGGACGAGTCTTAAACATAATGTATCTCTTCTCTTCCAGGGCCAGTGTGGAAACCTACTGGTCAGGGTTGAGAGAGATAGTTGTCTATGATCACGACAGTGGCGTATTCATACATTCGTGATTCCAGTTCGAAAAGTTTAAGCTAAGATCTTACAAAATTTCCTCTCTAGCAATGTTTTGAATCGTTCGTACCCCTGAGAAAACTTCCCTGATCTTCGTTAAGTTTAGGTATTACGTCATTTAATTTCTGTATTCTCTTTTAATATTTCGTTTTTAGATTTTAAACAAAACTACCAAACCCCCACAAAACCGTTTTTTGTTCTAGACTTCGTTACTTTAACTTATTTCAAAGGCTTTTTGCAGGAAAAGATCCTCCTTCCCTGTGGATTCGATCCCTAAGTACTACAATCGATCAGCTGTGCACTTGCGGCTATTGATTTAAATTAGGGTAAAACTTGACACCCACAACACACACCACATCAAGTTTTTGGCGCCGTTGCCGGGGAAGGCACGCGTTTTCTTTTCTGCAAAACCCCGAGAAAGGTTAGTAAATCGACTCTAGAACCCCCTTTTCTGCAACTTTCCATTTTTCGGTTATTTTGTTTCCATTTCAGAAGATATGGATCCTATAAATCAAAATATACACTATGAGGAAGGTTTCTATAACACTCCTCAAGCCACCAGACGCAGAGAGAAGCATCTACGCGATCTCTACAAAAAAACTCAACCCGAAGACTACAGAACGTTCCAGAAAGAGCCCTACGCACCTCAAATGGCAAACCCTAGATACTCTATGCATCGCCTACCTCACCAGGTTCTCCAGCAAGATGAGAACGTCCAGCTGAGCAACAGACTGAGTCAGCTCGAAGGCGTGATCAGACAATTCATAGAAGCTCAAGCAACCGCTACAACTGCTCTAAACGAAAGGATTGATGGGATATCGAAACTTTTCAATGAAAAAATCGATAACCTAGCCTCACAAGTCAATTCAATAGAAGAACATGCAACCAAGGATGCAGCTATGATTGCTAACAGGTTCAACAGCATGGAGAAAGAGCAAGCAAAGCACAACTATGAGCTTCGCAACACCAAAAACAAAGTCATGGACCTGGATTTCAAGTTTAATGACGTGGACAAAGCCCTAAACGAAGCTAAGAACGAGTCTTATGACTTTACAGTCGAAGTTTCAGAGAAGGTGTACAAAGTCATCGACAAAATCGAAGAGCTTGACTCAACCATGGACAAAGTAGTCTATGCTCTTGATGAAGTTGAAGAAAAGGTTGAGGAGATCATGCAAGGACTTGGAGAGCAGATTCCAGCAACCAAAACTAAAGACTCAAGTCCAGAGAGGAAGTACATCAAGCCAGAAGACCCAGGAGACCACCAAGGAGGCAAAGGAGGAAGCAACAGCAGCAGAGCAGCTCGGAGACAAACTCCCGCGGTCGCGTTGGCACCGACCGCGGCCAACAAGCGCTCCCCCGCGGTCGTGATGGGTCTGCCCGCGGCCCATGGTCGCTTCCCCGCGGTCGCGTCACCTGCAGTCAAGGCCAACCGTAAAAACGTTCCAAAACAGTCCCGTTCAGCTCATACAAGCATCTGTACGTCTGGTACACCTCCTGGGATGACTAAAACACTCCATCAACAACTGGTTTGCTCCATAAGCACCCAAAGATCTGAAGAAGAGGACAAGTCATGGCCTTGCAACATGGCTTTGTTTTGTGAAGATGAGTATGAAGAGCAATACTCTGAAGATGAAGAGTATGGGTTGTTTGTAGAAGATCCAAACGCAGGATATTCCTCAGAAGACGACTCAAGAGAAATTCAATGGATCACCAACAACATCAGTAGAGAGAAGCTAATGGAGTTCAACAACGTAGTCAGGTCATTCCCTGCTCATTTAAGCATTGATGAAATCTGGAAACTTGGTCGTTTGCAAGTCTTTTTCAGGTACTTCAAGGAGTCTAAAGCGGATATCCATAGATACTTTATGAGAGCTCGATACATGACAACACCAGAAGCAGCTGTCTATGCGATTCACCTCAAAAATCTGGAAAACTGCAGCCACTACACCAACAAAATCAGCAAAGAAAAGCTCGATGAATTCAATGATGTGGTTCGAAATTTACCTGAAGGAATCACGTTTGCCAAAGCTTGCAAGGACTTCATGATAGGCCACTACTTCTGAGAGAGCAAAGAATCAATCCCTGAGATAGAGGACTTGTTCAATCATGCCAGAAGAGGTAAACCTGTTCGAACACTTCATAAAATTGAAGGTATAGGTCAGTTTCTTATCTCTTGTTCTATTAGAGGAGAAATGTTTAAAAACGTGCTATGTGATTCTGGAGGTTGTCTTAACATGATGTCCAAGGCAATTGCTTTGAGACTTGGTATTAGACACCTGCGCAGGACTAGAGCAAAGATTTGCCTAGCTGATGATTCAAATGCAACACCTCAAGGAATAGCTCATGAAATTCCTTTGAGAATAGGAGATTGCATAGTGCCTGTCGAGTTTTACATTGTCGAGACGAGAGATGCAACATATCCAGTGATTCTCGGATGGTCTTTTCTAGCAACTTCCGGAGCTATAATGGACTGGCCAAACCGGAGGATTTCATTTGCTAATATCGACAAAGATGTCTTCACAGAAGCTGTCCCATACAACAGCAAAGCAGGAAAACGTTCTGCAGCAGAAGAGCTTGAAGAAGAACTTTGGAGTGACGAAGAACCAGCTAAGCAAAGCAAGGAGAATTTTGCATTTTTCTTGCTTCTGCTTTTCACTCCTCTCTTTGCTTTTATAACACAAGGGACTGTGTTATTTAAGTGTGGGGGAGGGGTTTAGTGTTTACTAATCATGTTTTCTTCGACCTTGTTTTCCATTTTGATTCTTGAGTCTCATTCATTCATGTATTTGCATCTAAGTGCATATAAAAAACCAAAAAAAATTGAAAAATCAGAAAATTTTCACAAAAAAAAATGCTCATTCTAGTTGCATTCACATTTTTAGGATTGAGTCTAGCTGCATCATATAGGTTGCATCATTTCTTGGGAGTAATGATAGATTTTTTCCTTGAGAGAACATCACTTTGAGAATTTAGATCTTCCATGCTTGTTGATTCTTCTATGCCTGTGAGACTTGAAAAAATTTGGATCTGTGAAACAAGTTTGAATTGAACCCAGCTCTAATAAGTGAAAACCTCTGAACCTGACTTTTAATTATCTTGTGATGCATTGTTTGAGTGAGCATTGTGGATCCTCATATACATATTTGAGCTAGAACCCGTTTTTACCACTCTTTTCCTTAGCTCAAATAGCTGATTCCACATTTGGATCAGTTTTCCACACCCTGAACCCATCCTTCTTTCAAGCCAAAACATTTTGTGAGTGTTGTGAGGCCACCTTGGATCAAACTTAGCAGAAAGTGTTAGGTTTAGAGCGACAAGGGCAAGTCTCAAAGTGTCTAGTTCCATCATCAAGGAACTATTAGGTCTAGGCTGTGAAAAAGTGTGGGGGAGAGGTTTCTTTGAGTGAGAGTTTTGAGAGAGAAGATTTTTGAGAGAGGAAAGAGAAACAGTTGTAAAAATGAGAGTAATGAGAGCTAAGGGTTTTTAAAAAAGAAAAAAAAAACGGTTTTGTGTCTTGTGTTTTGAAAGAAAAGACAGCTCTAAGTGTATTTAAAAAGAAAAAGCTTCTAACCTCTAAGTGCAAAAGAAAAGAAAAGAAGCCAAAGGCTTATGTGTCTAAAAAGAAAGTGAGAGGTTAGATGATTCAAAGTGTGAAATGAGCTGTGTGTAAAGAAAGATCCCAAACCGAGTGTCTAAAGTGAAAAAGAAAACCCTTTTTGAGAGATGAAAGTGAGTGAGAAGAGAGTTGTGAGTTTCATTGTGAGAGTGTGGGTTAGAGGCATCTTAGGTAAGGGGAGTGAGTTGAGTCTTGCTCTTGTATGCATCGGTTGCTCCTTATCTTTAGCCTTTTGCCAAAGTTTGATCGTTCATTGAGAGATCCCCAAATGCATTGAACCTGCTTGCGCATTGAATGAGATCATTTTAGTCTCATAGCCTCATCCTTAACCAAACTTTGTTTGCTTGAACTTGCATCGCTTGATTCACATGGTAAAAAGCTTAATCAATGTCAAAGAGTTGAGGAATAAGAAAACTTGTGGAGATCATTGTTGAGTTCTGAGCATCAAAGTAAAGTCTTGCATTGCATGTTAGAGTTGGCAACTTGGAATCTGAATCTCTTTGTGCTTACTTCTCTCTTCCCATAGGAAATATGAACTCCCAATGCATTCAACCTCTCTCTCTCATTTGTTCTTTTTGCTTGAGGACAAGCAAAGGACAAGTGTGGGGGAGTTGATATATTCATAAATTGCATCATTTTGTGTACATATTTAAGTCCAAACCATGTCTCATTTGCATACATTTTAGGTCTTTAGGCATTGTTTTAGGATTTAGGAGATTTCATTAGGTCCAAGAGAGTTTTGCATGGTTTGGAGTGTTAAACAGGTGCTTATGGAGCTTATTTGGAGTGGAGAATGTGATTCAGATGCAGAAATGGAGTTGAAATGATCAAAAATGGTGTAGAGGAGCAATTTTAAGTTTCCCGGCAAAATTCTGTACTGATGGTCGAAGATTCTCGGCTAAAATCCATTATGCGGGTAGATCGCTCGGCCAAAAAACGTACTGGCTGGTTAAGCTTCTCGGCCAAAAATCATGGGTGCAGATATATCTCCAAAATCAGTTTACCGGAAGGTCTTTCCGGCCAATTCAGCTTCTGGGGTCTTCAGAAAAGATCAAGATAACTGAGGCCAGATTCCAGAACAGTTGGAATCAATACTTTTGGAACAGAACAGTTGGAATCAATACTTTTGGAACAGCGAGCTGAAAGATACGGCCACCGGAAGACCAGTTGGAATCAATACTTTTGGAACAGCGAGCTGAAAGATACGGCCACCGGAAGACAGACCTGTCTCGCATCCATTCCGGAGCAATCTAATACGTCTGAAAGATTTCCTGCCCGAGGAGCCTTGCCGTCCGATTTAGTTGTCGGGGTCTTCATAAAAGTTGGAGAGAATTGAGTTGTCGGAAGACAAACCTGTCTCGCAGTCATTCTTGAGAAATCCAATACACCTCGAAGACGTTGTTACCAGGAAGCCTTCCCCTCAGATCTGGTTTCCGGGGTAGTCATTAAAGTTTGAGAACACTGAGTCTAGTTTCCAGAAAACTTAGAATCATGAGATTTGGAGTCTTGAGTTAGGAGATATTGCAACCAGAAGGAAGACAGGTCTAGAAGCTGAATTAGACCCGTGCAATGGACTTCAAAGATCAGCTCTCCGGGAACCCTTTCTCTCTCCAGATGAAATTGAGTTCTTCATAAAGGTTTGAGCTGGTTAAGTCACCTTGCCTTTGGACTTAGTCTTGTGTCATTTGGAGTTGGGAGCTGAAAGTTACACTGAACAGAAGAGAAGCTGGTCAATTCGGGTTTCAAGGGATGCGACTATGTGCTAAGTGTTGTGCCATGCCTCGGTGTGAACACCTCGACTAGTCATGAAGAGGAGGCCTATTTAAGAAGCTAATGGCCTAAACCTTCTCAGGATAACACCTCGGTCATACAAAACCGAGGCTGCCTTGCTCACCAAAATGATCCCAAAACGACCAAGTATCAGCTTAAGCACCTGTAGAGATCGATCTGGGATTTGTCTAAGTATGAGAGCTGAAATCGGTGTCAACCCCTCGTCTTTAGACCTCGGACTCCTCTGTGACATGCCTCTCGACATAGACCCCTCGGTATAACCACACCGAGGTGCTTCTCACGCGAAACAAAGGCTCTAAAACCTTACCCTAGCCCCAAGGTGTCTTCTAGGCCGAGATGCATGTTTCACCGAATAAAATGCTCTAGACCTCGACCTAACACCTCGGTGTGAGCTACACCGAGGCCCTCATGTCACCAACCCAGATCACAAACAGAATTTCTTCACATTCCAAGGCTTTAACCAGATCAAAGACAAGTTTCATGCATGTTCTTTAAGTGTTCATCAAAGTTTCAACCCAGCACAAGACCCCTTGGTGTATGACCCTCGGTGTAGGACTTCTTCAGAGGCCGAGGGGTTTCTCCAGCAACCCAGAAAGGGCGGGTCAGTACCCAGTTTTTCCTGGGCTGACCCGGCCCAATGCCTTTTTTTATAAATAGTTTTTAGGGAAAAACCCTAATTATCTTATCTTCTATGTTGTTTTCTCTTTGTTTTCTCTTTCCTTTTTAGTGTAAACCAACTTTGATTAAGAGATATCTTGCAGATTAATCATTTAAAATCTGTTTCTTATCATTGCATCATCTCAGCTTTGCTTCTAATCATCATTAACATCACCTCTTGCAAATGAAATGGTGTGTTAAGCATGATTAGTGAGTAGTCATCTTTTAAGCTTCTAGGTGTGTAGATTAAGGTGCTTAGATGTTTGATTTATGATGTTAAGGTTCTAGATTCTCATTTCCTTTCCTTAGTTAGATGCTCTTAAAGCTAGATCCTTGAGAATCAATTGGGTCTAGATCATAGGCATTTCATGCACCAAAAGTGTTTGATGAAATGCGTGAAAGAGCTAAGCTAAGGGTTTATGCCTTTTTCATCATGAGAGTGATAGTTAAATGCATAAATGACATATTAGAACTGTTTCTTAATGCTCATTGATTCATATTTCAGAAATGAGAATTTGGTTTGAAAATAGATTAGTGTAGAGGTTACTGCCTTCATGAGAGGATTAATCTAGATTAGAGTTCTAAGTTAAGTGGTTTTGAGATCATGTGATTACTTGTTGCATCTTTCTGTGTAAGATTCAGTAATCTCTTACGTAGAAACTGTCTGGTCATCATTAGACTTGAAACTTTATGCTTGTTGATTTATTGATCTTGCTTAAGGTGAATTAATCTTGATTAAGTGGTTTGCAGAGAGATTATTGTCATGAGAATGAATTAATCTGCTTTTGAAGTCTAGACTAAAGAGTAATAAGTGTTGCATTATTTTCTTAGCATCATGAATCAACATTGAAAGCACCCTAATCAATGATCACATCTAGAGGTTTATCTTTTATCATTTGCTTAATTATCATTTTTCTTGTTTAGCTTGCTTATTTTGTTCACTAATCATTACTTGTTTGTTTCTTGTTTATGCTTACTTTGTTACTTGACTTAAGAGATTATCTTATAAACTAGTACCTAACTACCACACATATGGATTTGACACCCTTTATGCTACAACAGCTAAGTGATTGATAACCCTCTAAGAACCCTTTTTAATAGCTGAAAACTCTTAGTTATCAATTTGCGTTGTTGCCATATTGTGTGGGGATTGTTATCCCATACCACCACGGTCGGGAGTCATACGACTGCAGAAAATCCTCTTCTGAACAAATATGGGCTGTTCAAGCTAATTCCATTCCATATCCTAGTTTTCCCTCTTCTGAAGCTTAAAATCAAAATAAAATGATTCTAGAGCTTGAAAAATGTAAGTCTAGGGAAATCAGTGATCTTAGCTCTGAAATAAAAAGGATGCAAGAAGATTTCAATGATAAGTATTCAACTCTCCTTAGTCTAATGATTAAAAATAAGTCTAACCCTATCCTAGTTTTCCCTCTTCTGAAGCTTAAAATAAAAATAAAAGGATTCTAGAGCTTGAAAATCAAGTATAGGGAAATCAGTGATCTTAGCTCTGAAATAAAATGGATGCAAGAAGATTTCAATGATAAGTATTCCACCCTCCTTAGTCTAATGATTAAAAATAAGTCTAACTCTATCCTAGTTTTCCCTTTTCTGAAGCTTAAAATCAAAATAAAAGGATTCTAGAGCTTGAAAATCAAGTCTAGGGAAATCAGTGATCTTAGCTCTAAAATAAAATGGATGCAAGAAGATTTCAATGATAAGTATTCCACCCTCCTTAGTCTAATGATTAAAAATAAGTCTAAAAACACAGATAATTCCGAGGAGGAGCCAAGTGAAAGTTCTTTTGAAACCTCTAGAATCCGGCCCCTCCGATCATGTGAAAGCTATCACACTTAGGAGCGCTTTAGCTTAAAAAGAGCCTGAATTTCCCAAAGATCCCGAAGATTAGGAAAAGGGAAAAAAAAAGAAAAAGAAAGAGAAAGAGTCATGATTAAAGACATTGAAAAAGAAGTGGTAGGAGAGAAGGATGGAGAAGAAGTAAGAGAAGATACATCCTGGGAAATCCTCGGAGAAGACCCAATCCCCCCTCCACCAGCTCGTGTCTACAAACCTAAACCGCTGTATCCTAGAGCCTTAAGAGCCCCGAAGAAGGAGAAAGAAAAAACTAAGCTGAAAGAGTTAATCGATCAATTAAATGTGAGATTACCTTTCGTAGAAGCTTGTGCTATGATTTCCGCTTTAAGAAAATACATGAAGGGTATTCTAACAAATTCTTTAACTCTTGAAGAAGGTGTTATGATGAAAACCCATATATGTAGTTCTATCCTGCAAAGCCGGATTCCTCAAAAGAAAGACGATCCTGGGAGCTTAGTACATTCCTGCACTATCAATAATATAGCTTTTGAGCGTGTTCTCTGTGATTTAGGATCGAGCATAAACATAATGCCTATTTCAGTTGCAAAATGTTTAGGATACCACACTTTCCAGCCCACTTAAATTTCTTTAGTATTAGCTGACCGTTCCGTTAGACAATCCGTAGGTATCTTAAAAGATGTTCCCGTCGAAATTAAAAAATGTTCCATACCAACTGATTTCGTAGTTCTAGAACTAGAAAGAGAACCTAAGGATCTCTTTATTCTTGGATGACCATTCCTATCTACAGTCGGAGCTATAATCAATGTCCCGGAAGGAAAAATTGACCTTGATCTAGCCGGTCTAGTTATGCAATTTGACATGAACAAAAGTTTCGATAAACCGACTTTTGAAGGTAAAATTTGTTGGATTGATGAGTTGGACGGAATTATTGAGGAAGTCTATGAAGAACTACTTCTCGACGATCCTTTAAGTGTCAAGCTTTCAAATGAGTGTGCATGTATGCTTGATAAGTCCGAACCTTACAAAAAGCCCTTAAATTATCTAAATCTTGAGGACCAGACAAACATTCTTATACCTCCTAAAGACACAGTCGCAGCAATAAATGATCTGTGGAGCGAGCTGAAAGCCCCGAAGGTTTAGCTTAAACATCTTCCTGTTGGACTTAAGTACGCTTTCCTTGGACCAAATTCAACTTACCCTGTCATTATAAACTCCAGTTGGACAGAAGAAGAAACCACAATCCTGTTGTCTGAACTGAGAAAGCATAGAACAGCACTTGGGTCAGCCCAATTTATGTTATCCCGAAGCTTTCAGAAGCTTTTAGAAAGGAGCTTTTAGAAGCCGGAATAATATTTCCTATCTCAGACAGCACTTGGGTCAGCCCAGTTCATGTTGTCCCGAAGAAAGGAGGAGTCAGTGTCCTTAAAAATAAGTAAGATGAAATGATCGCAACAAGAACAGTCACTGGACATCGTATGTGTATCGATTACCGGAAACTGAACGCAGCAACTAGGAGAGATCATTTTCCACTTTCCTTCATAGATCAAATTCTAGAAAGGTTAGATAATCAACCCTTCTACTGCTTCCTTGATAGATATTCTGGATTTTTCCAAATTCCTATTCGACCGGAGGATCAAGAAAAACGACGTTTACTTGTCCATATGGCACGTTCGTGTCTCGACGAATGCCTTTTGGATTGTGTAATGCACCTGCTACCTTCCAGCAATGCATGATGTCGATCTTCACAGGCGTTATCGAAGACTTTATGGAAGTTTTCATGGACGATTTATCGGTCTATGGATCATCTTTCGAAAAATGCTTGGCCAACCTTTGTAAAGTTTTGCAAAGATGTGAAGATAAGAACTTGATATTAAATTTGGAAAAATGTCACTTCATGGTACGAGACAGAATCGTGCTTGGGCACAGGATTTCGGGAAAACGAATTGAAGTTGAAAAAGCAAAAATCAAAGTCAGGATAACCCTCCACCCCCCCCCCCCCCACAAATGTGAAAGGAATTCGTAGTTTCTTAGGACATGCAGGATTCTATAGGCGCTTCAGAAAAGATTTTTCTCAAATAGCCAGACCTCTTACATGTTTGCTTTGCAAGGAAACGAACTTCAAGTTCGATGATGAGTGCTTAGCCGCGTTTCATAAAATCAAAGAAGCCCTTGTCTCCGCTCCAGTCGTGCAAGCACCTTATTGGGAACTCCCATTCAAAATCATGTGTGATGCAAGTGACTATGCAGTCGGAGCAGTTCTTGGCCAACGAAGAGATAAGAAACTGCACGTAATCTACTACGCAAGCAGAACTCTAGACGAAGTTCAATGCAATTATGCAAAAACAGAGAAAGAACTTCTAGCTGTCATATTTGCATTTGAGAAATTTAGTTCTTATCTCGTAGGATCTAAGGTTATAGTCCATACTGATCATGCGGCAATTAAATATTTAATGTCTAAGAAAGACACTAAACCGAGAATGATAAGATGGATCCTCCTATTGTAAGAATTCAACATCATAATTCGAGATCGGAAAAGAGCAGATAATGGAGTCGCAGACCATCTTTCACGAATTCGAGTTGAAGAAAGATTGTCTTTAATTAAATGATAATTTGCCAGAAGAATACATCTATGCAATAGATGCAGTTCCTACCAATGCAGCACTACCAAGGCAACTCATGCGACGATCAGACGCTTTCAAGACCCTATGGTTTTGGCACATAGTGAATTGCCTAGCAGCTGATGTAGAACAACCACAATTTTTTGGATATAGGAAGAAGAAGTTTCTGCGAGACGTAAGACATTATTTTTGGAGAAGCACTTGAAGAGTTCAATCAAGTAGTTTAGACTCTGCCCAAAGGAATTTCGTTTGCCAAAGCATGTAGAGACTACAGGATCGGCCACTTCTTCTGTGATAGCAAAGAGTCTATCCAAGAGATGAAATACTTGTTCACACACGCCCAACAAGGTAAACCAGTTCAAACTCTGCACAAAGTTCAAGACAAAGGTCAATTTCTTATCTCTTGTGACATTAGAGGTGAAAGATTTCTCAATATCCTTTGTGATTCTGGAGCTTTTATTAACATGATGTCCAAAGCTACTGCTTTGAGACTTGGCATTAAGCACATTTCAAGTACCAGGACAAAGATTAGCTTAGCAGATGATTCAAGTGCAATCGCAAGAGGGTTAGCTCGAGACATTCTTCTAAGGATTGGAGAATGCATAGCACCTGTCGATCTCTACATATTGAAGACCACAGTTGACTCATATCCAGCTATCCTTAGATAGCTTTTCTTAGCAACTGCTGGAGCCATCATGAATTGACCCAACCAGAGAGTTTCTCTTGCAAACATTGAAAAGGACATCTTCTATGAAGCTACACCACTTAAGAGCAATGGAGAAAAGCATAAAGCACAAGCATTCGAACCAGAAAATCTCTAGAATGATAAAGAACCTGTTAGAGAGAACAGAAGGATTTCGAAAAGGACTTGTCTTAGGACGAGATCCTATTTGAACTAAGCCTTTTTCTTTGTAAAGTCTAGCTAAGGACTATAAACCAAAGCGCTTGATGGGAGGCAACCCATTTAGGTACTTATTTATTTAGTTTAATTTTATTTTTCTATTAAAGTTTTGTTTTCTTATATTATAAAGGCCTTACTATGCATCACAAATTAAAAAAAAAAAAAAGAAAAGAAAAGGACCTGACCGCGGCCGAGAGAGGTTCAGCCGCAGCCAAGACGAGTTTTGCCGCAGCCGCGACACCTTGGCCTGCGGCCAGCATCAGTTCGGCCACCCTTGGCCACTTCCACCTCTACCTTGATTCAAATCAATCCCAATTTGATTAAGCTCCACTCCACATCAACCACCATCCATCATTCACCATCCTACCACCTCCACAACCACGTCACAATCCATTACCAACACACGGAAAGTTTTCTTTTCCTCTATCTTTTCAAATTTTCACATACTCTATTTCTCATCCTTGCCTGATTTATTTCACTTTGGGGGCAGTGTGATTTAATTCTGGGGGAGGATATAATCCCTTACTAACCACCATTTCTTGCATGAGCCCTCGCATTCTGAATTTTCTTTAAATTTTTGTTTTTTTCGGTTTTCTTAAAAATTTTCAAAAGTCTTTTGAGTTTCAAAAGTGTTTTCAAAGGTCAAACATTTTGAGGGAATAATGACAAAATCGATGATGATAACCAACCTGTTTGCTTCTACACCATCAGTTCATAAAAAGCTCTTTCAAGGTTTAACACTAGACTAGACGGTAGCTAGAGTACTTGCACTACAAAATCCCACCAGAGGACTTCTATTCATGGAGATCTTTTCTGACAGGATATAATAGCTCATTTTACTTGGACCTAATCTTGACATCTAATTTTCTCATCAATGGTTTTAAGAAGGCATCATGATATACATCTAAGACATCTTTACGTTATTGTTACCTCTCTTTGTTGTCCTAGATGGCCAGTTCATCTTTATCTGGTACCTTACTTTTAACCCAAACATTTATGTTCAAACCTCATGCATTCTCTCTTAATTTTATGTCGACAGATATGTGGAAAAACGCCGGAGATGGAGGAACAACATAGTTTTCATTCACTCAAGAGAAGGATTGAATGAAACCGTGAAGGAAGTGTACCATGCAATCTCAGAAAGCCTCATGATGCTTCAAAAAACTCATTCTTAAAGGTAATTTTTGTGCTCCCTAAGACTCTAAGTCAAAAGGCGGTTTCTCCTTTCCCAAAAAAAAAGAAAAAGAAAAAAGAGAAAAAGAAAGAAAGGAAAGGAAATCAAAAGCCTAAAGAGTCTTAGAAGCCAAAATCATTTGAGCAAAGGCAATAGGTATTCACTTAAGGAGATTCACAACCTGGACAAAATCCAAGTATGGGGAGTTATAAGGAGAACCTTCAGGAAGGAGATCAGAAATCTTAAAGCAAGAAGAATGTAACTGGAAACCGTGGGTATCAACAGGTCCATCCTCTCTTGCTGTTTTGCATAATATCCTGTCTCACCAGAAAAAGGTAACCCTAAACACATCAAGACTCACCACTAAAAAGCCTTTTGATACCTAGCTTTGAATGCCTTGTTTAAAATTCTTTTGATGCGAACCACTGAAACCTTTAATGAATGTTAAGAGCTAGTTGACTGGAAGTTAGTTCTAAGTGTATAGATTTTCGCATGACAGATTAACGGATTAGTTATGTTTGTATATTGGTGAAAAATTTTTCGACTTGATCTGATTGATGCATTGTCCATAATTAAGGTCTATAAGTATGGATGCTGATATTTTTGAGTTCCCTATGATTTCAGTTGATGATATTTTCCAGAAAGGATCTTGTTTTGTTTGAGGACAAACAAAGTATAAGTCCGGGGAGTTGATAACATCGTATTTGCACTCATTTTCACCATTGATTTTTAAATGCTTTTTCAAAGGTTTTAATCAGTTTTGGGAACTTTTATTATGATTTCTCTCTATTTGTAGTTTCAAAGCTCTTTTCAGAAAACTTAGGAAAAAAGATGGCAAAATAGAAGAAATCCACGTTTTTAGCTCAGAGTTAGACCGTCACAAGTTCAGCCTCAAATAAAGACTTTCTCACCGTCTGATCCAGCTCAAATTTGAAGACACTCAAGAGGAGACAACAAGATTTCCATAGCACTTTACATCAGGAATATCCAACGGTGCTATCAAAAGATACATGGAGAACAAGTTGACCGAATTCACCAGTCCCAAAAGACTCTCACCTGTGGCAAAACTGTGTTTTACCTGCCCCGGAAGACTCTCACCCCCAGTGGACCCATGCAGAGCCACAAGCCCCAACATCAAAGCCCATTTCGCCATTTCTCTTCAGAGAAGCCCTAAATGAGACCTGGAAGACCTTAGGACCTATAAATACATTTCTTAGCAGTCCTAAATGGGTGTGTGCTCCTGTAATAAGATTTTGAGCCACCAAACTTTGTTTTTCTAGGGTAAGGCGATGAAGAAGGGGATTCTTCCTTATATCCATTGTTTGTTCTCCTTTTTATCTAATTAACTTTTCTGTTTCATCTTATGCATTCTTTCATGTCTTTTATCATTCCTTGCATCATGTAGATTTGTCCTTGAGAGTCAAGTTTCTAAAGAGTCATCAATAGGCATACATGTTCGATTAGGATTTCTAAGTTTCTAAACCAAATTCTGGATCTCATCTCTTCTAAGTTTTTCATATTGCATGAGAGTAGATTCATGACCTATTCTCTAAGCCTAGGATCGATCAAGGCCACGAGAGTGCTGTATCAGATCATCCATACCTAGGTTCAGAAGAACATAGTCGCTACAGGAGTCGAGAGCTACCTGTAGAGAAGATGTGAGCAAACGAATTCAATAGTTAATGCATGATCTTATTCCTGGCATGAAAGTGAGAGTTAATTGTTAGATTTAAGTGATTAGTTGATTAAGATGGCGAGAGTTGATTAATCATACATATGTCTATTCCAGTTCCATGCAGATCCCAGAAATAGATGAAGATAGATCGCCCGAAGGCTAATCGAAATGCTTTAACATCAATTAAAGTAAACCGGAGAAGTCCAAATTGCCCACTATGAGTCTAGAGTCTATAGTATGAGTCGATTACCTTTGAGATATTCTTTTAGCAACTCATTTGCATTGCATTTTTTTTCCCGTAAATATTAGACTAGGTTTACTTTAGGATCTGTAACCAAAAACTCCAAACCCCCATAAGTTTATGTCTTTGCTTACTCTCCCAGTTTGGTGTTTCCTTGCAGATTAGACATCTTCTCTGTGGATCGACACCCTAAGTCATACAACGTACATTTGTACACTTTCAGACATTAGGGTTTCATAAATTTAAAACTCCGGACCAATGGGCTTGCATAAGATGAGCAAACCTGAGGCCCATCAGCTGCTCAATTTGAGTTGTTTAAACAAGAGATGCAGCAACATTCAGATGTGAAAACTGATAGAGAAACAAAGAGAAGGAACCACGTGTAATCTCCTGAGAGAACCAGAGAACAACTTAAACCACCGAGAGATGATGCGGCTGAGGCATATTATAGCCGAGATAGTAGTTCTGCTAGAAGCCATCCTCTTGATTCTTGTAATTCTCTAAAATTCTCTAAATACTCTCTAAATCTTTGCATTCTCTGTTCTTAAACTTTATTTCAATCTTCAGAATATTCTCTCCAACTCTTTTCTTTTCTTAAAAATCAAAGATAAGTTCAAGCACTCTTTCTACTGAGAACTCTAAGCCGATTGTTATTCCATTTATCCTCAAAGGAGGAAACTATCTTTTGTGGGCAAAAACCACAAAGACAGCCTTGTGTGGTCGCGGTCTCTGGAGTCATGTTTTTGAGGACAAAACACCAGAAGAAGGAGACACCAAAGGCGATGCTAAGAGTGAAGAAGCCAAGGCCGAAGAAACTAAGTAGTTTCAAGAAGACCAAACTGTTCTTGGTCTCATTCAAAACTCTTTTCAGTTGGTGATTCTTGAAGCTTACTCCTACTGTGAGACAACCAAGTATCTTTGCGAAACTCTCAAGAATGTGTTTGGAAATGACACAAACCTGAGCAGAGTCTTTGAAGTCAAGAAAGCTATCAACGATCTGAGTCAGGAAGACATGGAGTTCACCAAACACTTTGGAAAGTTCAGATCTTTGTGGGCTGAACTAGAGATGTTCAGGCCAAGCACTTTGGATTCAAAGATCCTCAATGAAAGACGCAAGCAAGACAAGAAAGTCTTCAAACCGGAAGAAAGAAAGTCTTGGGTGTGTGTACTATTGATTTTCACTATTGATTTTAAATGCTTTTCAAAGGTTTTAAGTAGTTTTAGATACTTTTATTATCGTTTTTCTATGTTTGTAGTTTCAAGGATCTTTTCAGAATACTTAGGGAAAAACATGGCAAAATAGAAGAAATCCACATTTTTAGCTCAGAGTCAGACTGTCAGAAGTCTAGCCTCAAATGAAGACCTTCTCACCGTCTAATCCAGCTTAAATTTGGATACATTCAAGAGGAACTAACAATCTTTCTATAGCACTTTACATAAGAACAATCCAACGGTGCAATCAAAAGATATGTGAAGACCAAGTTTACCAATTTCACCAGTCCCGGAAGACTTTCACCCGCAGCAGAAATGTATTCCACCTGCCCCGGAAGGCTCTCACCCATGGTGGACCTATGCCGAGCCACAAGGCCTAACATCAAAGCCCATTTCGACATACCTCTTCAGAGAAGCCCTAATTAAGACCTGGAAGACCTTACGACCTATAAATACATTTCTTAGCAGTCTTACTCGGGTGTGTTGCCCTGTAATGAGTTTTTCAGCAACCAAACTTTGTTTTGTCAGGGTTAGGCGATGTAAATGGGGATTCTCCCCCTGAACCATTGTTCTTCCTCGTTTCTACCTATTTAGCTTTTCTATTTCAGTTTATGCATATTTCATATCTTTTATCATTTCATGCATCATGTTAGATTAGTCCAAGAGAGTCAAGTTTCTAAAGAGTTATGGATGGGATAAATGTTCTATTAGGATTTCTAGAGTTCTCTGCCATATCCTAGATCTCATCTCTTCTAAGTTGTTTAGATTCATGACCTAATCTCTGAGCCTAAGATCAATCAGAGCCACGAGAGTGCTGTATCAGATCATCTGTATCTAGCTTCAGAAGAACATAGTCGCTACAGGAGTAGAAATTGTGATTGCATATTCTTATTCACGACATGAGAGCGAGAGTTAATTGTCGTAGTTTAAGGGATTAGTTAGTTAAGGTGACGAGAGTTGGTTAGCCATACATGTGCCTATTCTAGTTCAGTGAAGATTCTAGAAGTAGATAAGAATAAATCGTCCACAGACTAGTCAGAAATGCTTAGACATCGATTAAGGTAAACTGGAGAAGACTAAATCGCCCCTTAGTTTGAGTCGAATATTCTTTAGACATTTCTTTAGTAAATCATTTGGATTGCATTTAATTTCCCGTAAATATTAGGTTAAGATTAGTTTTAGTTCCCGTACACCAAAAACCACAAAAACCCCCCATGAGCTTATGACTTCACTTACTTATCCCTGTTTGAAATTTTTGCAGATTAAACATCTTCTCTTTGGATCGACACCCTAAGTCCTAGATCGTACATCTGTGCACTTTCAGTTATTAGGGTTTTATAAAAATGGCCTGACTGATCCGCACACCCAAGTAGTACACAGGCGTCCATCAAGTTTCCATGCTTTAAACCCTTTTCTCAGCCTTCTCACATGCTCCATTCCACTTTTTCCCTGAGCCATAGCCTCCAAAAGTTACCTGGGACCTGAGAACAGCTCACAAAACCCATTAAAAGATCCTAAACATAAGAAAGAAGAGAAAAGATTAAAAAGATTATATACGAGGATAATCGTCTGTGTCTGTACCCAGAAAGTTTTGGTCGAGAGGCTCACTCGCGGTACATGAAAAGCGCTGAGGAAGGCTTCCTGCGGTACGTGAGAATCGCCGAGAACCTCCAAAAACTCATTTTCACCATCTTTCAAGCTCTGATCACCGTTTCTCTTCCTGGTTTCACCTTTTCAACTCCAAATAGCTCCAAATACACCTGATAAACAGTCCAAACATGCAAAGACTCATTGGGACCTAATGCAACCCCTAAGCCCTAAAACAACACCTAAAGGCCTAAAATGCATGAAATAAAACATGATTTGGAATGAATTATACAACCTAAATGATGCAAATTATGAACATATCAGATGCTAGGTCTTGGCCTGAAGCCACTCATCTCTCACACAAAGAACAAGAAGGAGTTTGAAGGGCCGATGCATGAGCCTTCTCTAGGCGCGTTCTTTGCCATTCCAATGCTCACGTACCGACACAATGTATGGTGTGACCGAACAAAAAGAGGAACCAGGCGGCTTCAGCACGGTTGGGTGGTGACAAAGATCTTGAGAGCAAGGGGCTTTGTGTTTCCTGATACCAAGGCTAAGCCGAGCCTCGTTGATGAACAATACCTGAGAAAGTGTGGTTTCTTCGAAGGCAAGGTAGGGAACAAAAGGGCTTACAACTTCAAGTTGCTGCACAGAGATGACACGCAGGTTCTCTTGCCTAACCGAGCCCTCACAACGCTACAAGAGAGACGCAATGTCTCATTCTACCTGCTCAAAGATCAGTTGTACAATCAATCAATCGATCCACCACTGCGCAAAGGAATGAAAGATGAGAAGGCCGAGTCTAGTAGGCCTCCGAACGATGCAAGGGCAGACGAGCGTGAGAATGAGGAGCCAAGAGCCTTTAAAAGAATAATGGGAGCTGGCCGATACCACTTTGACCCTTATGTTTGGGGTGAGCCTGAGTATCACACAAGGAAGTTGTACTCAAGGGTCAATGGTCTTCAAAAATGGTGCAAGTGGCAGGACAAGACGATACATAAGCTTGTTGCTTGTGTGAGGCATCTTAAGAAGAAAGTAAAGAAGCTCACAGCTCCTTCCTCAACGGATAAAGACTCAGTCACCTCACTTGAACCGATTAGAAGAGAAGAAGTTGGTGAGAGTTCCACTACTCGTGATCCTGCGTTTCAACCAGGCAAAGAAGATTGGGTTAACCCGGCCACGGCGTTTCAACCCGACTCACCTGAGAGCAGTCCACCAAGGGAGCCTACACCATCTTGCTCCACCTCCAATCCCTTATATTACGTGGGTACGACCGCAGTGATTGAGGTAAAGACTTCAAACCCTTGTACATATGCATCTTGTTTATATCATTTCGCATTGGTCTTGTTTTGCTTTTGCTTTTCCCTCACGCCTTTATAACACAAGGGACTGTGTTATTTAAGTGTGGGGGAGGGGTTTTGTGTCTACCGATCATGTTTTTTGTGTTCTTATTTTATCTTTTGTATTTTGAGTCTCATATAGTTTAGTGCATATGAAAAATCAGAAAAACTTTCACAAAAAATATTCATTCTAGTCGCATTTCACATTTTAGGATCGAGTCTAGCTGCATCATATAGGATTGCACCAATGCATTGGGAGTAATGATAGTTTTTCCTTGAGAGATCATCGCTTTGGGTACTTGATTTCCATGTTTGTTGGTTCCTTGTTGCACGCGAGTCTTGAAACGATTTGAATCTGAGAAGCAAGTTTGAATTTGAACTCGGCTCTAATTAGTGAGAACTGATGTGGTGTGTGTTGTGGGTGTCATGTTTTACCCTAATTGAAATCAATAGCCGCAAGTGCACAGCTGATCGATTGTAGTACTTAGGGATCGAATCCACAGGGAAGGAGGATATTTTTTCCTGCAAAAAGCCTTTGAAATAAGTATAAAGTAAGGAAGTCGAGAACCAAAACGGTTTTGTGGGGGTTTGGTAGTGTGTTTAAAATGTAAAACAAAATATTAAAAGAGAATACGGGAATTAAATGACGTAATAACTAAACTTAACGAAAATGACTAAAAATGTAAAAAACGGATATCTAATTGCTTAAATGAAAATGAACTAAAAAGGAAAGACAATATTGAACTAAAGCTTGAAAGAAAATCGGTGTAAATCAATAAGGAAGAAGGCGTTGGGCTTCAGGGAAGTTTTCTCAGGGGTAAATTGCTAGAGAGTAAATTGATAAGATCTTAGCTTAAACTTTTCGAACTGGAGTCACGGACGTATGAATACGCCACTGTCGTTATCATAGACAACTATCTCTCTCAACCCTGACCAGTAGGTTTCCACTCTGGCCCTGGAAGAGAAGAGATGCATTATGTTTAAGACTCGTCCTAATTCACAAATCGTCCATAGGTAGGTTTCCACTCCTATGTCTGTTTTGCTCTCCCAAACTAGATCTGATATCGGATGAACACTTTCGTGTCACTGATGCGGTTGTAAACGGGGTTTGTTGTTTTCGTTTTACTAAGCTTCAGGTTTTAAATTTATAACCCCTAAATGTCTGCAAGTGCACAGATGTGCGCTGTAGTACTTAGGGTATCGATCCACAGAGACTTGGTTGTTTCAGTACGAATTCACTGCAACGCTTAAATCAGATTAGAACTAAAAGGGTTTTGGTTTTGGTTTTGGGTTTTTGGTTGTCACTAAATCTAAACTAGAAAGCAAGTAAAAAGCAATTGAAAGAAAACTAAAGCAGGTAAAGCAGCTAAAAAGCGATTAAACTAGGCGATTGAAAACGAAGAACAAGCAAGCAAGCAATAAGCGAATGAAAAGCTAACTAAACTGAAGGTTGTAAACAATTAAAGACAAACGTTGGGGCTAAAGGGGTTTCGCAGGGGTTCATGGTCTGTGCTAGCTCGATTTTAAACAAGTGATAAAGGTAATCAACTACGTATGTTCTAGAACTCGAGGCACGGAAGTATGAATGGCCTAGTTTCGCAGCACTAAACAACTATCTCTCGCAACCCTAATCAGTAGGTTTCCACTCTGATTCTGGAAGGGAGAAGATGCAATAGCAGAACAAGACTCATCAATATTCACAACTAAACTACAGGTAGGTTTCCACTCCTATCGTTTCACCCTAGTTCAGACAATCAATGAAAGCTTTCGCAACATATCATATCAGATCGGCTTCTAAGTGGCCAGCAAAGAATCACGCAGTAAGATTAAAGGCAAACGAAGAACATCTAGAAGATTATAAATCCTAAATCTATCGATTCATAAGCAAAGACACATGAAATTCCCTTTGAAAATCTCTTTAAACCCAACTGGGTAACTACTCAAACATATTGTAAACAATCATCACAGAGTATTGAAAGTTGCAGGAAATTAAAGAAAAGAAGGAAGAAGAACGAAGAACGGAAGCGACGACGGAGGCGCGATGATGCTCTCCTCCGCGGCGGCTCCTCCTTCAAAACCGGCGGCCTCCCTCTCTAGGGTTTGAGTCTCACACGAAAATTTAAGTACAGAAAAGAACCCACCTTTAGGAATGACCTAAAGGGGGTATTTATAGCTTCTGGGGTAGTCCTGGACACTTAGGGCTTCAAAAATAACGAAAGGAATTGATCTGGGCTTTAACTAAGTCGTCGGGAAAGTGAAGGACCAAGTTCCGCGGTCGCGGTGGCTCTACCCGCGGGAAAACAGGTGTTGGCCGCGGTCCCGGCACATGCTCTCTTCCGGAACTGCATTTTCTGTCATTCTTGCATCGGGAGTATCTGAAGATCTAACCGTTGGATTGTCTCCAAAACAAGTGCATTAGAAAGCTGGTTGGATCCTCTATGTTGTCTCAAATTTTGGGGGTGATCAGACGGTGAGAAGGTCTTCATCGCTTGTCATACTTCTGACGGTCTGCATTTATCCAAAATTGCTCATTTGTTCCAAATTGCATATCTTTTGCCCAAGTTTCCTGTAAAGTCTTTTGAAACTCTAAAACATTGAAAACACTTTAAAAACCATTGAAAACAGAGTCAAAACACCTGGATAAGATACAATTATGATCCATAAAAGTGGTCAAAATACGGTGTTATCAACTCCCCCAGACTTACCTTTTTGTTTGTCCTCAAACAAACTTAAGTCACGAAAGAAATTTTTGAAAAATCGCAGGAACTAAAAAATATCTCAGTGACCGTCTTTCTAAACCATAACTTATCGTGAAACATCTAATTGGATCTAGTCTAGAAAATTCTCACCAAAATACAAGCAAACTAGTCCGTTAATCCGTCATGCGAAAATCTACACACTTAGATCTGACTTCCAGTCAACTAGCTCTTAACATTCATTGGAAATCTCGGTGTTTCTCATCAAAGAAAGTCTAGGCAAGGCAATCTAGGCTAGGTGTAAAAAGGGTTATTTTAGGGGTAAGGCTTAAAGTGTTTACGGGTTACCTGAAGATCTGGAGAATGCAAGATATTATGCAAAACCGCAAGAGAGAGTGAAGCTGTTGGTATCCACAGTTTTCAGTCACTTTCTTCTTGCCATAGATTACTGGCCTTCTTCCTCAGGTTCTCTCCTAACTCTCCCAGACTTAGATTTTTGTAAATCTTTCAAAAACATAGCTCTATAAACGCTTAGTAGATACTTCTTGCTCCACAAATTTCGACAATCTAGGACTCATTAGGCTTTTTGTTTCCCTCTCTCTTTTCATTCATTCCTTTTTTTTTTTTTTTTTTTAAATAGAGAGGGAACACCTTTAGATATAGAGTCTTAGAGAGCACGCAATTACCAGTTAAGATTTGTCTTGTAAAGCTTTATGAAGTTTCTGATACTTTTCCTTCCCAATTCCATTCAGTCTCCTTTTTGAGTGACTGAAAACTGCGTCGCTCCTCTTCTCTCCGACGTTTTTGCACATATCTGCTGATATAAACTAAAAAGAGAATGCATGAGGATTGAAAACAAGGGTTTTGGGTTTAGGGTATGGTACCAGATAAAGATAAACTGGTCATCTAAGACGACAAAGAGTGGTAAAAGTGAGGGTAAAAAACGTCCTAGATGTGTATGTCGATGCCTGCCTAAAATCAATGATGAGAAAATTAAATGTCAATATTAAGGTCAAATAAAATGAGCTAGTATATCCTGTCAGAAAGAATCTCCATGAATAGAAGTCCTCTGGTGGGATTTCGTAATTCAAGTATTTAGCTACCGCCTAGTCTAGGCCTAAATCACAAAAGAGCAAAAAACGAGGAAATAGCGTAGAAGCACACTGGTCTAATTCATCATAGTAGTGTTTATTGTGTTCCTGGTTTGAAAACTTTTTGAAAAACATTTTGAAAACGATTTTTGAAATTATTATTATTATTATTAATTTTTTTTTTTTTAACTTTTTGAAAAATTTTATGTGTCCAAAACAAACTCAAAACAAATCAAATTTCATTAGTAACGGATGAACATCCTCCCCCAGACTTATTTCACACTGTCCTTAGTGTGATAAATCTTGGAAAGAATGGTAAAGAAAATAGAAATGTTGAAATGTTTAAGTGAACTTATCGTGCTTGAGAGTGCTGCTCGCCCTTTGTATTTGTTCTTCCTTATTGAAAACCTGAATTTAAATGAAACAGAAACAAAGCAATGGAAATAGAAAACAAAGGTCAAAGGGAAATAGATAAAATACCAAGTGGGTTGCCTCCCACTAAGCGCTTGTTTCAAGTCGTTAGCTTGACATTGTTGTTCGATTAGACTTAACCGGGGTCGTGACACTCCTTGATCTCATCAAAAACATGGATCAATCAAAAACATTACTTCTCTCTCGTCTTCGGTTTCTTCAGCCAGATATGGCTTTACACGCTGTCCATTCACTGTAAATGAGTTTCCGGTTCTGTCCCATAGGACTATGGCTCCGTATGGCTTAACTTCCTTTATCGTGAAGGGTCCTGACCATCTTGAACGTAATTTTCCTGAAAAAAGCTTAAGACGAGAATTGAAAAGAAGAACTTTATCGTTAGGAGCAAAAGTTCTATGAATAATCTTCTTATCATGATATGCTTTAGTCTTCTCCTTGTAGATCTTTGTGTTTTCGTAAGCATTGTGTCGTATTTCTTCTAACTCATGAAGTTGAAGTAGTCTTCTTTCTCCAGCTGTCTTCAGATTCATGTTCATCTCCTTGATAGCCCATTGCGCCTTATACTCGAGTTCTACTGGAAGGTGACATGCTTTTCCGTAAACTAGATTGAATGGTGTTGTTCCTAATGGTGTCTTGAATGCTGTTCGATATGCCCATAATGCATCGTCAAGCTTTGTAGACCAATCCTTGCGATGAACTGCAGTAGTTTTCTGCAAAATCGACTTGATTTCTCTGTTTGAGATCTCTACTTGACCGCTGGTTTGGGGATGGTAGGGAGAAGCAACTTTATGTGTAACTCCATTCTTTCTAAGAAGATTTTCGAAAACTCTGTTGATGAAGTGCGATCCTCCGTCGCTTATCACAACTCTAGGAACTCCAAAACGCGGAAATATAACAGATTTAAACAGCTTCATGACGAATTTTGCATCATTGGTGGGGCTAGCGACTGCTTCTACCCAAACATCGAAAATTTCGACTTCGAGAATAAAATTTTGAGGCATCTCATTCCTTTTGCTTATGTTGCCCATCCTTTGGCATTTATCGCATCGCGATATTTAAGCTTGAGTATCTTTGAACAAAGTAGACCACCAAAAACCAGCTTGTAAGATCTTTGAAGCGGTTTTGAAAGTTGCAAAATGTCCTGCGTAAGACGAGCTATGGCATCCGAATAAAATTCCTTCCATCTCTTCTTCAGCCACGCATCTTCGGAATAACCCATCAGCACATCTCTTATAGAGATAGGGTTCATCCCAAAAATAATGTCTTATGTCTTTCAGGAACTTTTTCTTCCTATAACCAAAGAATTGTGGTGGTTCTACATCAGCTGCTAGGTAATTCGCTATGTGCCTAAACCATGGGGTGTTGAAAGCATCTGCTCGTCGCATTAGAGGACGTGGTGGTGCGGTATTGGCATTGGGGGTAGTATCTATTGCATAGATGTTTTCTTCTGGCAAACTGTCATTTAAAGGAAATCTTTCTTCAACTCGAATTCATGAAAGATGGTCTGCAACTCCATTATCTGCTCCTTTACGATCTCGAATTTCGATATCGAATTCTTGCAGTAGGAGGATCCATCTTATCAACCGAGGTTTAGCGTCTTTCTTAGACATTAAATACTTGATTGCAGCATGATCAGTATGAACTATAACCTTAGATCCTACGAGATAAGAACGGAATTTCTCAAATGCAAATACGACAGCTAGAAGTTCTTTCTCTGTTGTAGCATAATTGCATTGAGCTTCGTCTAGAGTTCTGCTTGCGTAGTAGATTACGTGCAATTTCTTATCTTTTTGTTGGCCAAGCACTGCTCCGACTGCATAGTCACTTGCATCGCACATGATTTCGAATGGGAGTTCCTAATCAGGCGCTTGCACGACAGGAGCGAAAACAAGGGCTTGTTTGATCTTATGAAACGCGGCTAAGCACTCATCATCGAACTCGAAGTTCGTTTCCTTGCAAAGCAAACGCGTAAGAGGTCTAGCTATTTGAGAAAAATCTTTTATGAATCGCCTATAGAATCCTGCATGTCCTAAGAAACTACGAATTCCTTTTACGTTTGTGGGTGGTTGTAGGCTGGTCATGACTTCGATTTTAGCTTTGTCAACTTCAATACCTTTTCCGGAAATTCTGTGCCCAAGCACGATTCCGTCTTGTACCATGAAGTGACATTTTTCCCAATTTACTACTAAGTGCTTATCTTCACATCTTTGCAGAACTTTACCAAGATTGCCTAGGCATTTTTCAAAAGAAGATCCATAGACAGAGAAATCGTCCATGAATACTTCCATGAAATCTTCAATAAAGTCTGTGAAGATCGACATCATGCACCGCTGGAAGGTAGCAGGTGCATTACACAATCGAAAAGGCATACGTCGATAAGCAAACGTGCCATATGGACAAGTGAATGTCGTTTTTTCTTGATCCTCCGGGCGAATAGGAATTTGGAAAAATCCGGAGTATCGATCAAGGAAGCAATAGTAAGGGTGATTAGCTAACCGTTCTAGCATTTGATCTATGAAGGGAAGTGGAAAATGATCTTTCCTAGTTGCTGCATTCAGTTTCCGGTAATCGATGCACATACGATGTCCCGTTACTGTTCTTGTAGCGATCATTTCATCTTTATCATTTTTAATGACAATTACTCCTCCTTTCTTAGGGACAACATGAACTGGGCTAACCCAAGTGCTATCTGAGATAGGAAAGATTATTCCAGCTTCTAAAAGCTTCATAATCTCCTTCTTGCCAACATCCATGAGATTAGGGTTCAGTCTCCTTTGACTTTCGATTGAGTTTTTAGCATTATCCTCTAGATTAATCTTGTGCATACAAAGATCTAGAAAGATTCCAGGTATGTCATCAAGTGAATATCCTAAGGCTTTTCTGCGCTTTCTCAGCTCAGTCCACAGTATTGTGGTTTCTTCTTCCGTCAAACCAGAGTTTATTTTGACAGGATAAGTAGAATTTGGTCCAAGGAAAGCGTACTTAAGTCCGACGGGAAGAGGTTTAAGCTCGACTTTAGGGGCTTTAAGCTCGCTCCAAGGATTATTAATTGCTGCAGCAGTGTCTTTAGGAGGTGTAGGAATGTTTGTTTGGTCCTTAAGATCTAGATAGTTTAGAGGTTTCCTATAAGTTTTGGATTTATCAAGCCTACGTGTGCACTCACTTGAAATTTCTTCAAGGAAATTGCGTTCATCTTTTGCGGGTGAAAGCGTGACACTTAAAGGGTCGTCTAGAAGCAGATCTTCATAGACTTCCTCAATAATTCCGTCTAACTCATCAACCCAACAAATTTTGCCATCTAAAGTTGGTTTATCGAAACTTTTGTTCATGTCAAACTGCATAACTAGACCGGCTAGATGAGGGTCGATTTTTCCTTCAGGAACATTGATTATGGCTCCGGCTGTAGATAGGAATGGTCGTCCAAGAATAAGTGGATCCTTAGGTTCTTTTTCTAGTTCTTAAACTACGAAATCGGTTGGTATGGAACATTTTTCGATTTCGACAGGAACATCTACTAAGATACCTACAGGTTGTCTAACAGAACGATCAGCTAATACTAAAGAAATTTTAGTGGGCTTGAAAGTGTGATGTCCTAAACGTTTTTCTACTGAAAGAGGCATCATGTTTATGCTAGAACCTAAATCACAGAGAGCACGCTCAAAAGCTACATCATTGATGGTGCATGAAAGTACGAAGCTTCCAGGATCGTTTTTCTTTTCAGGGATTCGGCTTTGCAGGATAGAACTACATTCATGGGTTATCATCATAACACCTTCTTCAAGAGTTAAAGAATTTTTTAGAATACCCTTCATGTATTTTCTTAAAGCAGGAATCATAGCACAAGCTTCTACGAAAGGTAATTTCACATTTAATTGATCAATCAACTCTTTCAGCTTAGCTTTTTCTTTTTCTTTCTTAGGGGCTCTTAAGGCTCTAGGATATGGAGGTTTAGGTTTGTAGACACGAGTTGCTGGAGGAGGAATCGGATCTTCTCCAAGGATTTCCCGGGATGAATCTTCTCTTACTTATTCTCCATCCTTTTCTCCTACCACTTCCTTTTCAACATCTTCATTCGTGATTCTTTCTTTTTCTTTCTCCTTTTCCTTACCCTTTTCCTCAACTTCGGGATCTTTAGGAAATTCTGGCTCTTTGTAAGCTAATCCACTCCTAAGTTTGATAGCTTTCACATGATCGGAGGGATCTGCTTCACTTGAGCTTTCGAAAGAATTTTCACTTAGCTCCTCTTCAGAATTTTCTAACTTTTTAGAATTAGTTTTGACCATTATGTTAAGGAGGGTATCGGAATCCTTCTGCATCTCTTTTAGTTCAGATCTAAGATCACTGATCTCTTGAGACATAGATTTTTCAAGCTCTAGAATCTTTTTGTTTAGGTTTTCAGCTTCAGAAGAGGCAAAACTAGGATAGGAAACAGGATTAGATTGAATAGCCGAGATTGGTTCAGAAGGTGGTGTCCAACCAGGCTTGAAAGACGTTTTCCCGCGGTCAGGTGGCTCACGACTGTGGTGAATCAAGTCTTGGCCGCGGTCAGAACAGCCACGACCGCGGTGAAAGGTTGCTTGGCCGCGGTCAGAACAGCCATGACCGCGGTGATCAGAAACGAATGGAACATCATGAATTTGATATACTTTTGCAGTGTTCATCATCCCTTCATCATAAGAATCCATTGGGTTGTCCCAACCATCAAAGTTACACGTATTGTGTACCCTATTTGGTTGTTGCAATCCAAGATGACTCATTATGTGACGGAGACACTTTATAACTTCTGAAATTTCTTCTTTCTTCTCAGGAAGTGCAGAATTACCAAAGGTTACTTGATTTCGGATGTTGTTTCCTAATTTTTTAATGAAAACGTGAGCATCTTCTACAGATCTAGTTGTGAAATCTCCATTACTTGCTATATCAAAAGAGTGTCGCAACTCTGGAGTTATACCGTGATAGAAAATACTTAGCAGGTATTCCTCGGCATATCCATCGTGTGGACAATCTCTTTGGTATTCCCTAAATCTTTCCCAAGTATCTAAAAGATCTTCATCTTCTTTTTGTTTAAAAGTTCTTATCTTCTTTCTTAAGAGATTTGTACGATTTCTAGTATAAAAACGATTTAGGAAAGCAGTTTTACACGCTACCCACGTTTTTAGTGAAGCAGGTGGCAAAGATTTTAGCCATTTAGTGGCCTTATCTCTAAGAGAGAATGGGAAAAGAGTTATACCGTAATCCCCATTTGCTGTAATGGTTGCACATAATTCTTCGAACGTCTCGATATGGTTTATCGGGTTTTCGAATGAATAACCAGAGAATTGATTTTGTTGAACTAAATGGATATGGGGTACCTTAATTTCGGTTTTGCCATCCTCAGGTAAGGCTGGTTGAATAGCTCTTCGATCTCCCATGAACTTTTCGAGTGAATCGAAACTTCCAATCAGTTCATCATCATCTTTGTGTTTGACCGATCCGATCAGCTCATTGTCATCATAGATCGGTTCTTCAAACTCATCATCAGTCAGGTCATCATCGCTTGGATCACCATCCACACGATTTGGTGGATCACCAAGAGTCCCGGGAACATGTTCTCAGTCTCTCATTGCAGAGAAACCTGAAAAATTCAAAAGAAAAAGTAAAACTAAACAAGTGTTCTAATGGATTTAAGCTGGGATTCGCAACGAAACAAATTTAGGTCCCCGGCAACGGCGCCAAAAACTTGATGCGGTTGTAAACGGGGTTTGTTGTTTTCGTTTTACTAAGCTTCAGGTTTTAAATTTATAGCCCCTAAATGTCTGCAAGTGCACAGATGTGCGCTGTAGTACTTAGGGTATCGATCCATAGAGACTTAGTTGTTTCAGTACGAATTCACTGCAACGCTTAAATCAGATTAGAACTAAAAGGGTTTTGGTTTTGGTTTTGGGTTTTTGGTTGTCACTAAATCTAAACTAGAAAGCAAGTAAAAAGAAATTGAAAGAAAACTAAAGCAGGTAAAGCAACTAAAAAGCGATTAAACTAGGCGATTGAAAACGAATAACAAGCAAGCAAGCAATAAGCGAATGAAAAGCTAACTAAAGTGAAGGTTGTAAACAATTAAAGACAAACGTTGGGGCTCAAGGGGTTTCGCAGGGGTTCATGGTCTATGCTAGGTCGATTTTAAACAATTGATAAAGGTAATCAACTACGTATGTTCTAGAACTCGAGGCACGGAAGTATGAATAGCCTAGTTTCGCAGCACTAAATAACTATCTCTCGCAACTCTAATCAGTAGGTTTCCACTCTGATTCTGGAAGGGAGAAGATGCAATAGCAGAACAAGACTCATCAATATTCACAACTCAACTACAGGTAGGTTTCCACTCCTATAGAAGAATTGCTCGTTTCACCCTAGTTCAGACAATCAATGAAAGCTTTCGCAACATATCATATCAGATCGGCTTCTAAGTGGCCAGCAAAGAATCACACAGTAAGATTAAAGGCAAACAAAGAACATCTAGAAGATTATAAATCCTAAATCTATCGATTCGTAAGCAAAGACACATGAAATTCCCTTTGAAAAATCCCTTTAAACCCAACTGGGTAACTACTCAAACATATTGTAAACAATCATCACATAGTATTGAAAGTTGCAGGAAATTAAAGAAAAGAAGGAAGAAGAACGAAGAACGGAAGCGACGACGGAGGCGCGATGATGCTCTCCTCCGCGGCGGCTCCTCCTTCAAAACCGGCGGCCTCCCTCTCTAGGGTTTGAGTCTCACACGAAAATTTAAGTACAGAAAAGAACCCACCTTTATGAATGACCTAAAGGGGGTATTTATAGCTTCTGGGGTGGTCCTGGACACTTAGGGCTTCAAAAATAACGAAAGGAATTGATCTGGGCTTTAATTAAGTCGTCGGTAAAGTGAACGACCAAGTTCCGCGGTCGCGGTGGCTCTACCCGCGGGAAAACAGGTGTTGGCCGCGGTCCCGGCACATGCTCTCTTCCGGAACTGTATTTTCTGTCATTCTTGCATCGGGAGTATCTGAAGATCTAACCGTTGGATTGTCTCCAAACCAAGTGCATTAGAAAGCTGATTGGATCCTCTATGTTGTCTCAAATTTTGGCGGTGAACAGACGGTGAGAAGGTCTTCATCGCTTGTCATACTTCTGACGGTCTGCATTTATCTAAAATTGCTCATTTGTTCCAAATTGCATATCTTTTGCCCAAGTTTCCTGTAAAGTCTTTTGAAACTCTAAAACATTGAAAACACTTTAAAAACCATTGAAAACAGAGTTAAAACACCTGGATAAGATACAATTATGATCCATAAAAGTGGTCAAAATACGGTGTTATCAGTCACCAAGCATCTGGATCAGATTGTAGTTCATGATGCTACTCTCATGCAGTAAAAACGAATTCAGAAGAAAAAGTTCTAAGATTCGGCTCAAAAGCTCATGGAATCCTCATCGAACATATAAATCCCCATCGAAAATCCCTTAATCCCAACAATAAAACTACTCAGACATGATGAACGAAATCAAAAACATAGTATTAAGAAGTAGAATAGAAACCGAAATTGAAAAAGAAAGAACAAGGGTTCAAGAGACAAATCTCTCTCTCCCGAAAACCTAAAACTTAAAAGTATTCTAAAACAATAAGAAAAATAGCATGTCCTCCGAAATAGGGTTCCTAAGACATGTATTTATAGTGCTCTGGACATCACTTAGGGTTTCTCCAAATGAGGGAATCATTGTGGGCTTCAGAAATGGGCTTTTGGGCTCGGAGTTGGCTTGCCGCGGTCGGGAGTGCTGTGACCGCGGGGAATGGATGGTTTGCCGTGGTCGGGATGCTTCTGACCGCGGGAAATTGCTTGTTGGCCGCGGGTGGAAGTGCTTGCCGGCTGGTTTACGGGACATCTTGCTTGAACCGTTGGATTGCCAAGCTGTAAAGTGCACTGGAAAGCTGATACTTCCATCTTTAAGGTCTCCAAATTTGAGCTGGATCAGATGGTGAGAAGGCCTTTAATCAGGGGTGAACTTCTGACGGTTTGACTCTGAGCTGAAATCTGGTTTTCTATCCATTTTGTTAAGTTTTTCCCTAAGTTTCCTGAAAAGAGTCTTGAAACTACAAATACTAGAAAAATGTGATAAAAGTACTTAAAAGCAATTAAAAACATAGAAAAAGTATTTCAAAACGATCCATAAAAGTGGTCAAAATACGGTGTTATCAACTCCCCCAGACTTAAACCTTTGTTTGTCCATAAACAAAGCAAAAGCCTAAACTGGTTAAGTGAAAAAAAAAAATAGGGAATGCACAAATATCATAGACATGAACTCCTAAACTAGGACCAAAGATAGTGCATCAATCCACAACTTAGTCTAGAAAATTCTCACCAATGCACAAGAGATACTAGTCCACATTTTCCGTCATGCAAAACTTAAACAATCTAAATCTTGATTCCAGTCAACTAGCTCTCTACATTCATTAAGTTCAATAGTGAGTTCTCATTAAAGACATCATCCAGGGTAAACGGGGTTTGTTGTTTTCGTTTTACTAAGCTTCAGGTTTTAAATTTATAACCCCTAAATGTCTGCAAGTGCACAGATGTGCGCTGTAGTACTTAGGGTATCGATCCATAGAGACTTAGTTGTTTCAGTACGAATTCACTGCAACGCTTAAATCAGATTAGAAGTAAAAGGGTTTTGGTTTTGGGTTTTTGGTTGTCACTAAAATTAAACTAGAAAGCTAAGCAAGTAAAAGCAATTAAAAGAAAACAAAAGCAAGTAAAACAAGTAGTAAGCGATTTAAACAAAAGCGATTGGAAGCAAGTAATAAGCGAATGAAAAGCAGAATGGAAATCTAAGGTTGTAAGCAATAAAAGACAAACGTTGGGGCTCAAGGGGTATTCGCAGGGGTTCATGGTCCATGCTAGGTCGATTTTAAACAAGTGATAAAGGTAATCAACTACGTATGTTCTAGAACTCGAGGCACGAAAGTATGAATAGCCTATTCTCGCAGCACTAAACAACTATCTCTCGCAACCCTAATCAGTAGGTTTCCACTCTGATTCTGGAAGGGAGAAGATGCAATAGCAGAATAAGACTCATCAACATTCACAACTCAACTACAGGTAGGTTTCCACTCCTATAGAAGAAATGCTCGTTTCATCCTAGTTCAGACAATCAATGAAAGCTTTCGCAACATATTATATCAGATCAGCTTCTAAGTGGCCAGCAAAGAATCACGCAGTAAGATTAAAGGCAAACGAAGAACATCTAGAAGATTAATAATCCTAAATCTATCGATTCATAAGCAAAGACACATGAAATTCCCTTTGAACAATCCCTTTAAACCCAACTGGGTAACTACTCAAACATATTGTAAACGATCATCACAGAGTATTGAAAGTTGCAGGAAATTAAAGAAAAGAAGGAAGAAGAACGAAGAACGGAAGCGACGACGGAGGCACGATGATGCTCTCCTCGGCGGCAGCTCCCTTCTTCTAATGCGGCGGCCTCCTCTAGGGTTCCAGCCGAAATCCCTCTCTCTCTCTCTCTCTAAGTTGTCTAAGTTTCGGTCTCCTCCCTTTAGAATAACCTAAAGAGGGTATTTATAGCTTCTGGGGTGGTTCTGGACACTTAGGGCTCCAAAATTAACGAAAGGAATTGATCTGGGCTTTAATTAAGTCGTCGGAAAAGTGAACGACCAAAGTCCGCGGTCGCGGTGGCTCTACCCGCGGGAAAATGGGTGTTTGCCGCGGTCCCGGCTCTTGCTCTCTTCCGGAACTGCATTTTCTGTCATTCTCGCATCGGGAGTATCTGAAGATCTAACCGTTGGATTGTTTCCAAACCAAGTGCATTAGAAAGCTGGTTGGATCCTCTATGTTGTCTCAAATTTTGGGGGTGATCAGACGGTGAGAAAGTCTTCATCGCTTGTCATACTTCTGACGGTCTGCATTTATCCAAAATTGCTCATTTGTTCCAAATTGCATATCTTTTGCCCAAGTTTCCTGTAAGGTCTTTTGAATCTAAAACATTGAAAACACTTTAAAAACATTGAAAAAAGAGTTAAAAAACCTGCATAAGATACAATTATGATCCATAAAAGTGGTCAAAATACGGTGTTATCAACTCCCCCAGACTTACCTTTTTGTTTGTCCTCAAACAAACTTAAGTCAGGAAATAAATTTTTGAAAATCGCAGGAACTAAATAATATCTCAGTGACCGTTCTTCTAAACCATAACTTATCGTGAAACATCTATTTGGATCTAGTCTAGAAAATTCTCACCAAAATACAAGCTAACTAGTCCGTTAATCCATCATGCGAAAATCTACACACTTAGATCTAACTTCCAGTCAACTAGCTCTCTACATTAATTAAGTATAGTAGTGAATTCTCATCAAAGACATTATTCAGGGTAGACGGCGTTTGGCATTAAGACTATTTAAGTGGTGGAGCTTAGGTGTTTAGGGTTACCTGAAGAATATTGAGGATGCAAGATATTATGCAAAACCGCAAGAGAGAAGGACCTGTTGATAACCGCAGATTTTCAGTCACTTCTCCTTTGTCAAATGTTGCTGCATAATCTTCCTCCTTTGTTGTAAACAGCTGTTCCCCCAGACTTAGATCTTTTCCGGGAATCATAAAGATAATCTCCAAAACTCCATAAAATCGAACCAAGTTTGTCTCAAGTATAAAATTCAATCCTCCTAGACTCTCTAAGGTTTTAATTTCCTCTCCCTTCATAGTTTTCTTTTCTTTTTCGGATTTTTGTTTTTCTTTTTTTTTTTTTTTTTTTTTTAGAGAGGAAATAACCTTTTATAAAGAGAGAGTCTAAGGGACGAAACTGTACCAGGATTTTGAAGTTTTCCAAGGCAAACTGAATTTTCTCGTTTTGTTGAATCATTCCAATGAAATCGCAGGCCTCCGTCTTCAGTGACTGAAAACCGCGTTGATCCTCTTTCTCTCCGACGTTTTTGCACATATCTGCATATAGAACAATGAAAAACAAGAATGCATGTGGTTTGAAAGAGGTTAGGTTCGGTGGGGAACTAGCTAAAGATAAACTAGCCATTCAGGATCAACAAAGAGTGGTAAAAGGGTAAAGGAGTCCTGAATGTATGATTCGTTTCCCTGATCTAATGGTTTAATGAGAAAATTAAGTCAAAATTAAGTCCAGATAAAATGAGTTAGTATATCCTGTCAGAAAGAATCTCCATGAATAGAAGTCATCTGGTGGGATTTCGTAATGCAAGTACTTAGCTACCGCCTAGTCTAGGCCTAAATCACAAAAGAGCAAAAAACGAGGAAATAGCGTAAAAGCACACTGGTCTAATTCATCATAGTAATGTTTATTGTGTTCCTGGTTTGAAAACTTTTGAAAAACATTTTGAAAACGATTTTTGAATTTTTTTTTTTTTTTTATGAAAAACATTTTGAAAAATTTTATGTGTCCAAAACAAACTCAAAACAATTCAAATTTCATTAGTAACAGATGAACATCCTCCCCCAGACTTATTTCACACTGTCCTCAGTGTGATAAATCTTGGAAAGAATGGTAAAGAAAATAGAAATGTTGAAATGTTTAAGTGAACTTATCGTGCTGGAGAGTGCTGCTCGTCTTTTTGAATTTATTCTTCCTTATTGAAAATCTGAAACTAAATGAAACAGAAACAAAGCAATGGAAATAGAAAATAAAGGTCAAAGGGAAATAGATAAAATACCAAGTGGATTGCCTCCCACTAAGCGCTTGTTTCAAGTCGTTAGCTTGACATTGTTGCTCGATTAGACTTAACCGGGGTCGTGACACTCCTTGGTCTCATCATTGGCCGATGATGGATCAATCAAAAACATCACTTCTCTTTCGTCTTCGGTTTCTTCAGCCAGGTATCTTTGGAATAACCCATCAGCACATCTCTTATAGAGATAGGGTTCATCCCAAAAATAATGTCTTATGTCTTTCAGAAACTTTTTCTTCCTTTACCCAAAGAACTGCGGTGGTTCTACATCGGCTGCTAAGTAATTTGCTATGTGCCTAAACCATGGGGTGTTGAAAGCATCTGCTCGTCGCATTAGAGGACGTGGTGGTGTGGTATTAGCATTGGTGGGGGTTGTGTCTATGGCATAGATGTTTTCTTCAGGCAAACTGTCATTTAAAGGCAATCTTTCTTCAACTCGAATTCGTGAAAGATGGTCTGCAACTCCATTATCTGCTCCTTTCCGATCTCGAATTTCGATGTCGAATTCTTGCAGTAGGAGGATCCATCTTATCAACCGAGGTTTAGCGTCTTTCTTAGACATTAAATACTTGATTGCAGCATGATCAGTATGAACTATGACCTTAGATCCTACGAGATAGGAACGGAATTTCTCAAATGCAAATACAACAGCTAGAAGTTCTTTCTCTGTTGTAGCATAATTTCATTGAGCTTCGTCTAGAGTTCTGCTTGCGTAGTAGATTACGTGCAGTTTCTTATCTTTTCGTTGGCCAAGCACTGCTCCGACTGCATAGTCACTTGCATCGCACATGATTTCGAATGGGAGTTCCCAATCAGGTGCTTGAACGACAGGAGCGGAGACAAGGGCTTCTTTGATCTTATGAAACGCGGCTAAGCACTCATCATCGAACTCGAAGTTCGTTTCCTTGCAAAGCAAACGCGTAAGAGGTCTAGCTATTTGAGAAAGATCTTTTATGAAGCGCCTATAGAATCCTGTGTGTCCTAAGAAACTACGAATTCCTTTTACGTTTGTGGGTGGTTGTAGGCTGGTCATGACTTCGATTTTAGCTTTGTCAACTTCAATACCTTTTCCGGAAATTCTGTGACCAAGCACGATTCCGTCTTGTACCATGAAGTGACATTTTTCCCTATTTAATACTAAGTGCTTATCTTCACATCTTTGCAGAACTTTACCAAGGTTGCCTAAGCATTTTTCAAAAGAAGATCCATAGACGGAGAAATCGTCCATGAATACTTCCATGAAATCCTCAATAAAATCTGTGAAGATCGACATCATGCACCGCTGGAAGGTAGCAGGTGCATTGCACAATCCAAAAGGCATACGTCGGTAAGCGAACGTGCCATATGGACAGGTGAATGTCGTTTTTTCTTGATCCTCCGGTCGAATAGGAATTTGGAAAAATCCGGAGTATCCATCAAGGAAGCAATAGTAGGGGTGATTAGCTAATCTTTCTAGCATTTGATCTATGATTGGAAGTGGGAAATGATCTTTCCTAGTTGCTGCATTCAGTTTCCGGTAATCGATACACATACGATGTCCAGTTACTGTTCTTGTAGCGATCATTTCATCTTTATCATTTTTAATAATAGTGACTCCTCCTTTTTTCGGAACAACATGAACTGGGCTAACCCAAGTGCTATCTGAGATAGGAAAAATTATTCCAGCTTCTAAAAGCTTCATAATCTCCTTCTTGACAACATCCATGAGATTAGGGTTCAGTCTCCTTTGACTTTCGATTGAGTTTTTAGCATTATCCTCTAGATTAATCTTGTGCATACAAAGATCTGGAGAGATTCCAGTTATGTCATCAAGTAAATATCCTAAGGCTTTTCTATGCTTTCTCAGCTCAGTCAACAGCATTTATGTTTCTTCTTCCGTCAAACCAGAGTTTAAAATAACAGGATAAGTAGAATTTGGTCCAAGGAAAGCGTACTTAAGTCCGACGGGAAGAGGTTTAAGCTCGACTTTAGGGGCTTTAAGCTCGCTCCAAGGATCATTAATTGCTGCAGCAGTGTCTTTAGGAGGTGTAGGAATGTTTGTTTGGTCCTTAAGATCTAGATAGTATAGAGTTTTCCTATAAGTTTCGGACTTATCAAGCATACGTGCGCATTCACTCAAAATTCCTTCAAGGAAATTGCGTTCATCTTTTGCGGGTGAAAGCGTGACACTTAAAGGGTCATCTAGAAGCAGATCTTCATAGACTTCCTCAATAATTCCGTCTAACTCATCAACCCAACAAATTTTGCCATCCAAAGTTGGTTTATCGAAACTTTTGTTCATGTCAAACTGCATAACTAGACCGGCTAGATAAAAGTCAATTTTTCCTTCAGGAACGTTGATTATGGCTCCGGCTGTAGATAGGAATGGTCGTCCAAGAATAAGTGGATCCTTAGGTTCTCTTTCTAGTTCTAGAACTACGAAATCGGTAGGTATGGAACATTTTTCGATTTCTACAGGAACATCTACTAAGATACCTACAGGTTGTCTAACGGAACGATCAGCTAATACTAAAGAAATTTTAGTGGGCTTGAAAGTGTGATGTCCTAAACGTTTTGCTACTGAAAGAGGCATCATGTTTATGCTAGATCCTAAATCACAGAGAGCACGCTCAAAAGCTACATCATTGATGGTGCATGAAAGTACAAAGCTTCCAGGATCATTTTTCTTTTCAGGTATTCGGCTCTGCAGGATAGAACTACATTCATGGGTTATCATCATAATGCCTTCTTCAAGAGTTAAAGAATTTGTTAGAATACCCTTCATGTATTTTCTTAAAGCAGGAATCATAGCACAAGCTTCTACGAAAGGTAATCTCACATTTAATTGATCAATTAGCTCTTTCAGCTTAGCTTTCTCTTTCTCTTTCTTAGGGGCTCTTAAGGCTCTAGGATATGGAGGTTTAGGTTTGTAGACACGAGTTGGTGGAGGTGGAATTGGGTCTTCTCCAAGGATTTCCCGGGATGAATCTTCTCTTACTTCTTCTCCATCTTTCTCTCTTACAACTTCCTTTTCAACATCTTCATTCGTAATTCTTTCTTTTTCTTTCTCCTTTTCCTTACCCTTTTCCTCATCTTCGGGATCTTTAGGAAATTCATTCTCTTTGTAAGCTAATCCACTCCTAAGTGTGATAGCTTTCACATCATCGGAGGGATCTGCTTCACTTGAGCTTTCGAAAGAATTTTCACTTGGCTCCTCTTCAGATTTTTCTAAGTTTTTAGAATTAGTTTTGGCCATTATGCTAAGGAGGGTGGATAACCTTTCATAAAAATCCTTCTGCATCTCTTTTAGTTCAGATCTAAGATCACTAATCTCTTTAGACCTAGATTTTTCAAGCTCTAGAATTCTTTTGTTTAGGTTTTCAGCTTCAGAAGAGGGAAAACTAGGATATGGAATAGGATTAGATTGAATACCCAAGATTGGTTCGGGAGGTGGTGTCCAGGCAAGCTCAGAAGACGTTTTCCCACGGTCAGGTGGCTCACGACCGCGGTGAATCATGTCTTGGCCGCGGTCAGAACCAGCACGACTGCGGTGAAAGCTTGCTTGGCCGCGGTCCGATTGAACGGACCCGCGGTGATCAGAAGCGATGGAAAATCTTGAATTTGATAGACTTCTGCAGTGTTCACCATCCCTTGATCATAAGAATCCATTGGCTTGTCCCAACCATCAAAGTTACACGTATTGTGTACCTTATTTGGTTGTTGCAATCCAAGATGACTCATTATGTGACGGAGACACTTTATAACTTCCGAAATTTCTTCTTTCTTCTCAGGAAGTGCAGAATTACCAAAGGTTGTTTGATTTCGGATGCTGTTTCCTAAATTTTTAATGAAAACGTGAGCATCTTCTACAGAACTAGTTGTGAAATCTCCATTACTTGCTATATCAAAAGAGTGTCGCAACTCTGGAGTTATACCGCGATAGAAGATACCTAGCAGGTATTCCTCGGCATATCCATAGTGTGGACAATCTCTTTGGTATTCCCTAAATCTTTCCCAAGTATCTAAAAGATCTTCATCTTCTTTTTGTTTAAAAGTTCTTATCTTCTTTCTCAAGAGATTTGAACGATTTCTAGTGTAAAAACGATTTAGGAAAGCAGTTCTACACGCTGCCCACGTTTTTAGTGAAGCAGGTGGCAAATATTTTAGCCATTTGCTGACCTTATCTCTAAGAGAGAATGGGAAAAGACTACACTTGTGGTAATCCCCATTTGCTGTAATGGTTGCACATAATTCTTCGAAAGTCTCGATATGGTCTATCGGGTTTTCGAATGAATAACCAGAGAATTGATTTTGTTGAACTAAATGGATATGGGGTACCTTAATTTCGGTTTTGCCATCCTTTGGTAAGGCTGGTTGAATAGCTCTTCGATCTCCCAAGAATTTCTCGAGTGAATCGAAACTTCCAATCAGTTCATCATCATCTTTGTGTTTGACCGATCCGATTAGCTCATTGTCATCATAAATTGGTTCTTCAAACTCGTCATCAGTCAGGTCATCGTCGTCGATTGGATCACCATCCACACGATTTGGTGGATCACCAAGAGTCCCGGGAACATGTTCCCGGTCTCTCATCTCAGTGAAACCTGAAAAATTCAAAAGAAAAAGTAAAAGTAAACAAGTGTTCTAATGGATTTAAGCTGGGATTCGCAACGAAACAAATTTAAGTCCCCGGCAACGGCGCCACAAAACTTGATGCGGGTTGTAAACGGGGTTTGTTGTTTTCGTTTTACTAAGCTTCAGGTTTTAAATTTATAACCCCTAAATGTCTGCAAGTGCACAGATGTGCGCTGTAGTACTTAGGGTATCGATCCACATAGACTAAGTTGTTTCAGTACGAATTCACTGCAACGCTTAAATCAGATTAGAACTAAAAGGGTTTTGGTTTTGGGTTTTTGGTTGTCACTAAAATTAAACTAGAAAGCTAAGGAAGTAAAAGCAATTAAAAGAAAACAAAAGCAAGTAAAACAAGTAGTAAGCGATTTAAACAAAAGCGATTGGAAGCAAGTAATAAGCGAATGAAAAGCAGAATGGAAATCTAAGGTTGTAAGCCATTAAAGACAAACGTTGGGGCTCAAGGGGTATTCGCAGGGGTTCATGGTCTATGCTAGGTCGATTTTAAACAAGTGATAAAGGTAATCAACTACGTATGTTCTAGAACTCGAGGCACGGAAGTATGAATAGCCTACTCTCGCAGCACTAAACAACTATCTCTCGCAACCCTAATCAGTAGGTTTCCACTCTGATTCTGGAAGGGAGAAGATGCAATAGCAGAATAAGACTCATCAACATTCACAACTCAACTACAGGTAGGTTTCCACTCCTATAGAAGAATTGCTCGTTTCACCCTAGTTCAGACAATCAATGAAAGCTTTCGCAACATATCATATCAAATCAGCTTCTAAGTGGCCAGCAAAGAATCACGCAGTAAGATTAAAGGCAAACGAAGAACATCTAGAAGATTAATAATCCTAAATCTATCGATTCATAAGCAAAGACACATGAAATTCCCTTTGAACAATCCCTTTAAACCCAACTGGGTAACTACTTAAACATATTGTAAACGATCATCACAGAGTATTGAAAGTTGCAGGAAATTAAAGAAAAGAAGGAAGAAGAACAAAGAACGGAAGCGACGACGGAGGCACGATGATGCTCTCCTCGGCGGCAGCTCCCTTCTTCTAATGCGGCGGCCTCCTCTAGGGTTCCAGCCGAAATCCCTCTCTCTCTCTCTCTAAGTTGTCTAAGTTTCGGTCTCCTCCCTTTAGAATAACCTAAAGAGGGTATTTATAGCTTCTGGGGTGGTTCTGGACACTTAGGGCTTCAAAAATAACGAAAGGAATTGATCTGGGCTTTAATTAAGTCGTCGGAAAAGTGAACGACCAAAGTCCGCGGTCGCGGTGGCTCTACCCGCGGGAAAATGGGTGTTTGCCGCGGTCCCGGCTCTTGCTCTCTTCCGGAACTGCATTTTCTGTCATTCTTGCATCGGGAGTATCTGAAGATCTAACCGTTGGATTGTCTCCAAACCAAGTGCATTAGAAAGCTGGTTGGATCCTCTATGTTGTCTCAAATTTGGGGGTGATCAGACGGTGAGAAGGTCTTCATCGCTTGTCATACTTCTGACCGTCTGCATTTATCCAAAATTGCTCATTTGTTCCAAATTGCATATCTTTTTTCCAAGTTTCCTGTAAAGTCTTTTGAAACTCTAAAACATTGAAAACACTTTAAAAACATTGAAAAAAGAGTTAAAACACCTGCATAAGATACAATTATGATCCATAAAAGTGGTCAAAATACGGTGTTATCAAGAACCATTGAACCTGACTTGTAAATATCTTTTGATGCATTGTTTAAGTGAGCATTGTGGATACACTTACACATATTTGAGCTAAAACCCGTTTTTTCCACTCTTTTCCTTAGCTCAAGTACCTGAATCCGCATTTGGATCAGTTTTCCTCACCCTGAACCCATCCTTCTTTCAAGCCTAAAGTATTTCGTGTGTGAAAGTGTTAGGTTTAGAGCGACAAGTGCAAGTCTCATGAGTGTCAAGTTCCAACATCAAGGAGCTATTAGGTCTAGGCTGTGAATAAGTGTGGGGGAGAGGTGTCTTTGAGTGAGAGTTTTGAGAGAAATCATCCTTGAGAGAGAAAAGAGAGAATGTGTAAAGATGAGAGTGGTGAGAAGTGAGGGTTTTGAAAAGCAAAGAAACTGGTCTTGGATCTTATGTTTTAAAAAGAAAGAGAGCTCTAAGTGTCTGAAAAGAAGGTGTCTAACCTCTGAAAGAAAAGAAAAGAAAAGAAGCCAAAACGGCTCAAGTGTTTAAAAAGAGAAAGTGAGAGGTTAGATGACCAAAGTTGTGAAAAAAGAGTTAAGTGTGAAAAGAAGATCCCAAGCCGAGAGTCTAAAATAAAAGAAAAACCCTTTTTGAGAGATGAAAGCGAGTGAAAAGAGAGTTGTGAGGTTCATTTTGAGAGTGTAAGCTAGAGTGTCTTTGGGAAAGGGCAGTGAGCTGAATTTTGCTCTTGTATGCGCCCATTGTTCTTTACCTTTAGCATTCTGCCTGCTTGTGCATTTTCATAGAGAGATCCCTGATTGCTTTGAACCCTGCTTGTGCATTTGCATTTGAATGAGATCATTTTCATCTCATAGCCTTATCCTTAGCCAAACATTACTCTCTTGAACTTGAATCTCTAAATTCACTTGGAAAACACTTAATGAATGTCGAAGAGCCGAGTGATAAGAAGAACTTGTGGAGATCGTTTGTTGAATTATGAGAATCAAAGTAGAGTCTTGCATTGCATTTGGAATTAGCAACCTGAGTCTCTTTGTGATTGTGTCTCTCTCCCATAAGGAATATGAACTCCTGTTGCATCCAACCTCTTTCTCTCATTTGATATTTTTGCTTGAGGACAAGCAAAGGACAAGTGTGGGGGAGTTGATATGTCTATAATTTACATCATTTAGGCCGCATTTTAGAGTCCAAATCATGTGTTTTCCTATTCATTTTAGGTCTTTAGGCACTAATTTAGGCTTTAGGGTTTGCATTAGGTCGCAAAGAGTTTTGCATGGTTTGGAGTCCGCAGAGAATGGTCTGTCCGACCTTGAATCCTATTTTCAAGCCCAAAATGATTCTTTCATGTGGAGAAACCCTAAGTGACGCCCAGAAATGACTACAACACTACAAATACATGTTTTAGGAACCCTAGACGATATGCAATTTCTCTTTTAGCAGATTTTAAGTTTTTGTCTTTCATATTCATAGTTTTTATGTTTAAGGAGATAGAGATCTATCTCTTGAACCCTCTTTGTTTCTTCTTCAATATCGATTTTGATTCATCTTTTGAATACAATGTTTTTACTTTCTTTAATTATGTCTGAGTAGTTCTGTTGCTGGGTTTAAGGGATTTTTGATGGGGACTATATATGTTCGATAAGGATTCCATTAACTATTGAAGCCCGAATCCTAGAACTTTGTCTTCTAAACTTATTTTTAATGCATGGAAGTAGCGTCATGAACTACAATCTGATCTCGGTTCTTGGTGTTGCGAAAGTATTAATCTGGGACCAGATCTAGTTTGAGAAGAGCAGATCAACCATAGGAGTGGAAACCTACCTATGGGCGAACTGTGGATGTTGACGAGTCTTAAGCAAGCTTGCATCTTTTCCCTTCCGGGGCCAGAGTAGAAACCTACTGGTTAAGGTTGCGAGAGATAGTTGGTTATGATCACGACAGTGGCGTATTCATACGTTCGTGACTCGAGTTCTAAAAGTTTTAGCTAGGATCTTTTAATTTACTTTTTAGCAATGTTTTGAATCGTTCATCCCTCGGAGAGAATTTCCCTAAAAACCCAGCATCTCGTCTTTTTAAGTTTTCGCCGATTTTCATACAAGCTTTAGTCTTTAGGTTATTTTTCCTTATTCCAGCCGATTTTTACTCAAGCAATTTAGGTCGAGCCGTTTTCATCGTTTTTAGTATATTTCATTAAATTTAGTTATTAGGTCATTTTAGTTAGCGCATTTTCCCGTTAAGGTTAGTTTTTACGTTTTAAAGACACCACCGAAACCCCTCCAAAAATCGCCTGTTTCTAGACTTCCTTACTTCATATTTCTTTCGAAAGCTTTTGCAGGAAATAACCTCATTCCTTGTGGATTCGATCCCTAAGTACTACAATCGATCAGTTGTTCACTTGCGGCTATTGATTTCATTTAGGGTAAAACTTGACATCCTCATCACCCACGACATCAAATTTTTGGCACCGTTGATGGGAAATGCATGTGTTTCCTTTTCCGCAAAACCCTAAAAAAAGTTGGTAAATCGACTCTACAACCCTTTTTATACTTATTTCCATTTTTTGGTTCTTTTTGTTTTCATTCTCGTAGCAATGGACCCTATAAATCAAAATCCCTACTACGAGGGAGGTTTTTACAACACTCCTCAAGCCATTTGACGCAGAGAAGAATATCACACTTGAGATTTCAGCCATATGGATCGAGACACGCATCCAAACCATCCATATTACTGGCATTGTGAACCTGCTCGTCGCCGAGAAGACTCCTACGGACCACCTCTGATCTATCTTTTCAGAACATCTTCCACCGAAAAACCCTAGCCAACAAGAGGACAACTTGAGGATCATCAAATGTCTAGGATGTCTCGAAGGAATGATAAACCAGTTCCTTGATCAGCAAATCCTTACCGTAAACACCCAACTCAAGAGGATTGATTCGATTTCTGAAGAGTTCAACAGGAAGTTTGATGGTCTGGCTCATCCTTTCAGGATCCAGGAAGAGCAAAATCATAAGGATGCACGAACCCTAGCCGGAATGATCGATCAAGTCGCAGCAGAACAGACAAGGCAAGGCTCAATATCATACAAAACTCAAGCGATATTGCTGAATCGAAACGAGAGATCAAGGAAGTTGGAGAATTCGCCTCCCGGTATAGAGAGAAGACAGACGAGGAGCTGCAAGAAATCGAGTACAGGCTAAGTAAACTCGAGCTGAAATCACGAGTGATTGATGCAAGAATGGAACAGATCCCTAACATTGAGCCGATTGGAAGATTTTCTAAGAAATCTCCCAAAGATCCTGATGAGAAGACACAACAATACCCTGGTATAAGTTCAAGACTAACAAAGAGCCGACCAGATGATGGTAGACTTCCAAGGAAAGAAGACGCAGAAGAGCTGACCGACTAGAAAGAAAAAGAAGCGAATCCCAAGAAAATTACATTTGGAGCCATGGGTCCATCTCCTCCAACTGCGGCCAAGACCCTTTTCTCCGCGGTCACGAGGTCTCTGACCGCAGGGATTGGTCGTCCAGGCTCACCTCTGGGATTTGCAAGAAAGAGCGAGCACTTTCCAGAGCCGTCATGTGTCGACATCTACATTGTTCATGTGTCGACATCTACATTGTCGAAACAAAAGGCGCAACACATCCAGTGATTCTCGGATGGTCCTTTCTAGCAACTTCCAGAGCCGTCATGGACTGGCCAAGCCGGAGGATTTCATTTGCTAATATAGACAAAGATGTCTTCACGGAAGCTATCCCGTACAACAGCAAAGCAGGAAAACGTCCTGCAACAAAAGAGTTTGAAGCAGAACCTTCGAGTGACGAAGAACCTGCTAGGCAAAACAAGGAGATTTCAAAAACGACTTGTGTTAGGACAAGGTCTTCTTCATCTGACTAAGTCATGTCCTTCACCAAGTCGAGCTAAACGACTTAAACCAAAAGGGCTTAATGAGAGCCAACCCATTTCGGTATTGTTTTCTTTAGGATTTTTCTTTCTTTTTCTAATGATCTTTTTTCTTTTTTTCTTAAATTCAGGTGTTTCTTATAAATCAAATAACCAAAAAATAAAAAAAACCAAAAAAAACCAAAAAAAAAAGGATGGTTCCTGACTGCTCGGCCCAGCAAGAACCAACGAGAAGCAGGAAACATGCCGCATTTAAGTCCATGCAGTCGCGTACATTCGGACTGCAGGAAAGGAAGCATCGACCACAACCCCATACTCCTGGACGCGGCTAGGCATGGCTTCCCCGCGGTCGCGTGAGCCCAGACCGCGGAAAATGATCGTTCACATGAAACCCAACCCCAAACAACCCACCTCACCTCACTCCACCTCACCAAGTCCCATTCCACCTCATCCATCCCTTCCCACCACCTCCATAACCATTTCTCTTCCATTTATCACCTTCCCGCAACCTCCCAAATTGATCTGGTTCATTCCCGGCAGCATCCTAGATCCAAGTAAGTTCCCTATAGCTTACCTATTTTGATATATATCTATGCATTTTTCTTATCCAATCTTGACTTCTTTCACACTGAGGACAGTGTGATTTAAGTCTGGGGGAGGATTTCATCCTTTTCTAACCACTTTTCTTTCATGAGTCTTGTATTATCCACTATGTCTGTTTTATTTGGACTTAACATGGACTTAATTTTCTCATTATAGCATTAGACCAGGGAATCGAATCATACATTCAAGACTCCTTTATCCTTTTTATCACTCTCTGATGATCCTGAATGGCTAGTTCATCTTTAGCTAGTTCCCCACCTTAACCCAACCTCTTTCGAACCACATGCGCTCTTGTTTTCCATTGTCTTATATGCAGATATGTGCAAAAACGTTGGAGAGAAAGAGGAACGATGTAGTTTTCAGTCACTAAGACGAATAACTGCGATTTTGCCAGAAACGTCACTGAAAGGATTCAACAAAGGATAAAACTCAGCTTACCTCAGAAAAATCGCCAAACATTGGTACATTTCATCCCGTAGACTCTCTCTCTCTTTGAAAAAGTTTATTTCCCCTTTCTAAAAAAAAAGAAATCCAAAAAAGAAAAAAAAAATTACGAAAGGAGAGAAAATAAATCTTAGAGGGCCTAAGAAGATCGATTTTATCCTTGAGGCAAGCTAGAGTTCGATTATAAGGAGTTTTGGAGATCATCTTTTTGATTCTGGGAGAACAGCTGTTCAGAACAAAGGGGGAAGGATTATGCCACAACATTTGGCAAGAAGAAGTGACGGAAAACTGCGGACATCAACAGGTCCATTCTCTCTCTTGCGGTTTTGCATAATATCTTGCTTCCTCCACTTAAACAACACTAAAATGTCAAACGCCGTCTACCCTGGATCATGTCTTTGATGAGAATTCACTACTGCACTTAATAAATGTAGAGAGCTAGTTGACTGGAATCGAGATTTAGATTGTTTAAGTTTTGTATGACGGAAAAAATGTACTAGTATCTTTTGTATCTTGGTGAAAATTTTGTACACTAAGTTGTGGACTGATGTACGATCTATGGTCCTAGTTTAGGAGTTCATGTCTCTGAGATTTGTGCATTCCCTATTTTTTTTTTTTCACTTCACCAGATTAGATCTTTGCTTTGTTTAGGGACAAACAAAGGATTAAGTCTGGGAGAGTTTGATAACACCATATTTTGACCACTTTTAAGGATCATTTTGAAATAATTTTTCTATGTTTTTATTACTTTCAAGTGTTTTTATTCGGTTTTTCTAGTATTTATAGTATCAAGACTCTTTTTCAGGAAACTTAGGAAAAAGCTTAACAAAATAGATAGAAAGATCAGATTTCAGTTCAGAGTAAAACCGTCAGAAGTTCACCCTCAAATGAAGACCTTCTCACCGTCCGATCCAGCTCAACTTTGGAGACCTTGAAGATGGAACTACATGGTTTCCAGCACACTTTACAGAATAGCAATCAAACGGTTCAATCAAAAGTTTCGCGAAGAGCAAGATGTCCCGTAAACCAGCCGGCAAGCATTCCTACCCGCGGCCAACACCCATTTTGCACCGGTTCTGTCCTTCCTGACCGCGGAGAATGGTCTGTCCGACCTCAAAGCCCATTTTCAAGCCCAAAATGATATCCTCATTTGGAGAAACCCTAAATGATGCCCAAAAATGACTTGAGCACTATACATACATGTTTAAGGAACCCTAGACGATATGCAACTTCTCTTTTAGCGGCTTTTAAGTTTATGTCTTTCATATTGTTAGTTTTTAGTTTTAGGGAGATAGAGATCTATCTCTGAACCCTCTTTGTTTCTTCTTCAATATCGATTTCTATTTATCTTTTCAATACAATGTTTTTGCTTTCTTTATTCCTGTCTGAGTAGTTCTATTGTTGGGTTTAAGGGAGTTTTGATGGAGGCCATATATGTTCAATGAGGATTCCATCAGCTATTGAAGCCGAATCCTATAACTTTTTCTTCTCAACCTATTTTTAATGCATGAGCGTCATGAACTACAATCTGATCTCGCTTCTTGGTGTTGTGAAATTATTCATCCGGGGCCTGATCTAGTTTAGGAAGAGCAGAACAACCATAGGAGTGGAAACCTACCTATGGGTGAACTGTGAATGTTGACGAGTCTTAAGCAAGCTTGCATTTTTTCCTTTCCAGGGCTAGAGTGGAAACCTACTGGTCAGGGTTGCGAGAGATAGTTGGTTATGATCATGACAATGGTGTATTCATACGTTTGTGATACAAGTTGTAAAAGTTTTAGCTAGGATCTTTTAATTTACTTTTTAGCAATGTTTTGAATCGTTCATCCCTTGAGAGAAATTCCCTGAAAACTCAACGTCTCTTCTTTATAAGTTTTTGCCGATTTTCATACAAGCTTTAGTCATTAGGTTATTTTTCTTTATTCCAGCCGATTTTCATGAAAGCAATTTAGGTCTAGCCGTTTTCATCGTTTTTTGTCGATTTCATACAAGCTTTAGTCATTAGGTTATTTTTCCTTAAATTTTTTCAAAAACGGTTTTCAAAACTAAATACTTTTTAAAAGGAATGGTGAACATAAATCAATGATAGTTGACTATGTGCTTTTAACTATTCCCTAGTGTCATGCTCATTCGTGATTTAGGACTAAACTAGGCAGTAGCTAAGCACATTTGAAACGAAGTAGCCGAGAGGAATTTAAATGATTTTGATTTAGATGAAGGAATACACTAGTTCTGTTTTATCTGGACTTAACACTGACTTAATTCTCTCATTGAAACATTAGATCAGTAAAATGAATCTTACATTCAGGACTCCTTTATCACTCTTTGTTGATTATGAATGGCTAGTTCATCTTTAGCTAGTTCCCTGCCTTACCCAACCTCTTTCAAACCACATGCATTCTTGTTTTTCATTTTCCTATATGTAGATATGTGCAAAATATCAGAGAGAAAGAAGATCAACACAGTTTTCAGTCACTGAAGACGGAGACCTGCGATTTCTTTGGAATGATTCAACAAACGGGAAAACCTGGTTTGCCTCGGAAAAACTGCAAAACATTGGTATATTTCCATCCCATAGACTCTCTCTCTCTTAATAAAAGGTTGTTTTCCATTTCAAAAAAAAAGAAAAGAAAAGAAAAATAAGAAGGAAAAGGAAATAAAAACCTTAGAGAGTGTAGGAGGATCAAATTTTATGCTTGAGACAAGCATTGGTTCGATTATTTGGAGTTTTGGAGATTATCTTTCTGATTCCCGGAAAAGATCTAAGTCTGAGGGAAGTACCCGTTCTCAACAAAGGAGGAAGGATTGTGCAACAACATTTGGCAGGGAGGAGTGACTAAAAATTGCGGAGATCAACAGGTACATTCTCTCTTGCGGTTTGCATAATATATTGCATCTTCCAGATCTTCAGGTAACCCGAAACAGTTTTACTCCACCTCTTAAACAACCCTTAATAACAAACGCAGTCTACCCTGAATGATGTCTTTGATGAGAATTCACTATGCACTTAATGAATGTATAGAGCTAGTTGACTGGAATTGAGATTTAGATTGCTTAAGTATTGCATGACGGAAAAAGTGGACTAGTATCTTTTGAGTCTTGGTGAGAATTTTCTAGACTAAGTTGCAATTGTTGTACGCTTGATAGTCATAGTTTATAGGTTTATGTCTCTGAAATTTGTGCATTTCCTTTTTTTTGTTTCCACTTTACCTGATTTGATTTTTGCTTTGTTTGAGGACAAACAAAGGTTTAAGTCTGAAAAAGGTTGACAAAACCGTATTTTGACCACTTTTATCGATCGTTTTTCAATACTTTATCAGTGCTTTTTATTTCTTATAAGTGTTTTTATTATGGTATTCTAGTATTTGTAGTATCAAGACTCTTTTCAGGAAACTTAGGAAAAAGCTTAGCAAAATGGATAGAAGACAAGATTTTCAGCTCATAGTCAAACCGTCAGAAGTTCACCCTTAAATGAAGACTTTCTCACCTTCTGATCTAGCTCAAATTGAACAATCAGCTTTACAGCAAACTTGACACCAAGACAATCCAACCGTTTAATCCACTACAAGAAAAATGACTATTGATAGCACATTATAATAGCGCAGTTTCTATAACTGCAATAATAGGTGTTATCAAAAGTTACTCGAAGAGCAAGATGTCCCATCAACCAGCCGACAAGCATTCCTGACCGCGGCCAGCACCCATTTTGCACCGGTCACGTCTACTCTGACCACCGAGAATGGTCTATTGGCCTAGAAGCCCATTTCCAAACCAAAATTGATTCCCTCATTCGGAGAAACCCTAAGTGACGTCCAAAAATGACTTGAACACTATACATACATGTTTTAGGAACCCTAAATCGTATGCTAATTGATGTTTAAGAATGCCTTTTAAGTTATTAGTACTTTTCAGTTGTTTTAGGTTTAGGGAGATAGAGATCTATCTCTTGAACCCTTTTTGTTTCTTTTCAATATTGATTTCTATTCAGCTTTTCAATACAAAATTTTTGCTTTCTTAATCATGTCTGAGTAGTTCTATTGTTGGGTTTAAGGGATTTTCAAGGGGACTATATATGTTCGATGAGGATTCCATTAGCTATTAAAGCCGAATCCTATAACTTTTTCTTCTAAACTTATTTTTATTGCATAGGAGTAGAGAACTATAATCTGATTTAGGTCCATAATGTTGTGAACGTTTTTATTAGGGGCCAGATCTAGTTAAGAAGAGCAATTCTACCATAGGAGTGGAACCCTACGAATGCGTGAGCTGTGAATGTTGATGAGGCTTAAGCAAGCTTGCATCTTTCCCCTTCCAGAGACAGAGGGTCTGTTCTTTTATGATCGCTGCGCCAAAAATTTGATGTGAGTGCAGTAGGCAACACAAGTTTTACCCTAGACAAGCTGCAAGTGCACAGCAAATGCAGTAGTACTTAGAGATCGAATCCACAGTGATTTGTCTGTTGAGGATTTCTAACTGATGCTAAAAACAATCGTAGACCTAATCAAATAAAAAAGGGGGTTTTGTTTGTCGCTAAATATAACTAAGCAGAGAATTTAAAAGCTTGAAATAAAAATTGGTTGAAAACAATATGAAATACGGTGCTGGGATTAGGGTTTATCTTTTAGGGTTCATGTTCTAAAACATTGGAAATTTAGGCAAGGATTTTCTATGACTCTGAAACCAGTATAGACACTTATAAGATTAGCTAACTCTGGCCACCCTAATCATATAATCACTCATTCATGGCAATTAACTGTCGCTTTCATGCCAGAATAAGATCATGCATTTTAGATCGGAATCCGTCTCGGCTTACGTATCCTCTGTAGGTAGCTTTCATCTCCTACGACGGTGCGTCCATAAGATCTAGTTCAGGCAACCCAGATACAACACTTTCATGGCTTGGATTTAACATAGGATTGGACTCTGGGTGATCAATCCAGAGTTACCGCTTTGAGATTTGGATGAATGGGATAATCATTTAAAAATCGAAATCCTTTAACCTAAAAACCTAGATGTCAGTCGAACATGGGATCCCCTTTGATGGTCCCTTCACCCAACTTGGTGACCACTTAGACATGGCTGAGCTTGACATCATCATTGGTTTAAGAACTAGAAAGCAGAAAAGTAAAGAAACAAAAGTTGCAGAAAAAATTCTCTTATTGAAGACAGTGTATGGCGATGAAAAGCTTCTACAGATGCATAAAAATAAAACCTAAAACTACAAAATGAGTTCTCTCTCAAAGAGAAGAAAGAGGCTCTCTTACAAAATACCTAAAAATGAGTATTTATAGTGTTTCCTCAAGTCTGGGCATCTAGGACTTGTAAAATGAGTGCGAGAAGCATCTTGGGCCTTAGTTGGGCTTCTAAGGTTCGGACATAGGTCCACCGGGGGTGAAGGAGGCTGAGCCGCGATGGGAAGATGCTTGGCCGCGGGTGAAAGCTTCTGTCCTTGACTGAATTGTGTTGATAGGCCTTCAGTGCATTTATGATATCTCGAGATCTAACCGTTGGATTCCACTGATTCCAAGTGTGTTGGAAAGATGGTTGTCTCTTCTATATTTTCTTCAAATTTAAGCATAATCAGACGGTGAGAATATCTTCTTTGGTTGCCAAACTTCTGACGGCTTGAATTTATCCAAAAATGTATTTTGCCCCAAAATGCACTCCAAAATCCAAGTTTCCTGAAAAACCTTTTAAAACTCTAAAACATGGAAAATACTTATAAAAACTTTAAAACTGAGTGAAAACACCTGCGTAAGATATAGAAAGTGGTCCATAAAAGTGGTCATAATCAGGTGTTATCAACACCCCCAGACTTTAAACCTTTGTTTGTCCTCAAACAAAACCAAAGATCTAAATCTGGAAAAGAGGTTTGAAAATCGCAGGAACTAACAAAATCTAAGGACCATGCTTCTAAAATAAAGTCAACCATTATGCTAAGATCAAGTATAGTCTAGAAAATTTCTCACCAAAATAAAGGCATAACTAGTCCGTTGATCCGTCATGCGAAAATCTAGACACTTAAACCTATTTTCTAGTCAACTAGCTCTTAACATTCATTAAAAGTTCAAGTGGTTCTCATCAAAAGGATTTTAGTAAGGCAATCAAGGCTAGGTATTCAAAACGGCTCTTTTAGGGGTGAGGTTCTTAGTGTTTAGGGTTACTTTTTTCTTGAGAGACATGATATTGTGCAAAACAGCAAGAGAGGATGGAGTTGTTGAAGTCCACAGTTTCCAGTCATATTCTTCTTGCCTTAAGATTTCTGATCTCCTTCCTTCAAGTTCTCTCCATGACTCCCCCAGACTTAGATTTTTGTCCAGGTTTTAAAACCAATAACCCACAGATGAATACTTGTAGCCTTTGCTCCAAATAATTTCGACTATCCTAGACTCTTTAGGCTTTTGGTTTCCTTTCCTTTCATCATTTTTCTCTTTTTTGATTTTTTTTAAAGGGGAAACCGCCTTTTGATGTAGAGTCTTAGGAGGCATGAACTTTACCTTTAAGTTCAAGCTTTCTGAGGCACCATTAAGCTTTGATAGATTCTTCATGCTTCACTTTCCCAAATTCCTTTTGTCCTTCTCTTGACCTGAAAACCACGTTGTTCCTCCCTCTCAGGTGATTTTTGCACATATCTGATGATACAAACTAAAGAGAGAATGCTTGAGGTTTGAACATAAAGGTTTGGGTAAATGGTATGGTACCAGCTAAAGATGAACTGGCCATCTAGGACAACAAAGAGTGGTGGCAATGAGGTAAAGATGTCCTAGATGTATATCATAAACCAAAGAGAGAATGCATGAGGTTTGAACATAAAGGTTTGGGTAAAGGGTATGGTACCAGCTAAAGATGAACTGGTCATCTAGGACAACAAACAGTGGTGGCAATGAGGTAAAGATGTCCTAGATGTATATCATGATGCCTGCCTAAAACCAATGATGAGAAAATTAGATGTCAAGATTAAGTTCAAGTAAAATGAGCTAGTATATCCTTGCAGAAAACATCTCCATGAATAGAAGTCCTCTGGTGGGAGTTCGTAGTGCAAGTATTCTAGCTACTGCCTAGTCTAGTACTAACCACAAAAAGAACTATCATGTAAAGTCTAGAAGCACATGGGTCTTACTCATCATAGTTTTGTGTCAAACATTCTTGAAAAACACTCAAGATCTTTTAATAAGCATAAAAAAATTTAAAAATTTGCAGAAAAAAATTTAAAAAAAAAAGAAAATGGATTAGTACGGATAAAAATCCTCCCTCAAACTTAAATCACACTGTCCCCAGTGTGAAAAAGCTGGATAAAAGCAAAAGAGTATTAAAGTAAAAGAAAAGAAAATGGTGAGAGAACCATGGATATAATGAGATGATGGAGAAGCGCCTATGTATCATGGATGTCGCCTGTCTCTGTGGCAGAGGCGTCATCATCAAACCTGAGGTTCTTCTTCAGGAACTTCTTCATGCGCCTGGTTATCCTCTCCTGCTGATCAAGCTTCTTTTTCAAAGCTGCAAAGTCTGCATCACTCCTAGTGGATGCTCTAGTGTGGGAGGAACTGGCTTGGGATAATGATGGTGCAGGCTGAAGTCTACTGCTGTTTGCAGCTACCTCTCTCTTGGATTTTGCAGCCATAAATTGCTTCATGGTCAAGGGAAGGAGTGGCACAGATGGTAAGAAATCGCGAGTCTTTGGTCTCCATCCTGGGTATGCTCCATCTCGTATTCGGGGCAATAAATCTGATGGTAGGAGAACCTTGTACTCGGTGGTACAAGTGTATAACTTGTAAGGAAATCCAATGGGATCCATCTTGGCCCTGGAAATAGTCTTGTCTCTGGAGAACTGAGAGAGATCGAACCAATCTTACCTAAGAAGTGTCTCGGATGAAAAATCAACTCATGCTGCTACCATAAGCGAATTTATGATGCTTCCAAAGGCTGGTGAGTAGTCTTGACACTTAGAGGTAAGCATCTCATGCTTAACCTTCACCAGGTTTTTTGCAATGACGCAAGCAAAGCAAAGGAACCTTGGATGATCTTTGAAAGGTAGCTGAAGTGTCACCAGCTCGGACTTGAGGACATTCGCCTGGTTGGCTCTTAAAAAACACAGTATGTGCTAGCAACTTGTGTACATATCAAACAGTAGGGTGAGAGAGAAGTGAAGCTTTAGATCTTCCTTTGTCATAAACTCCATAACTCATCAGTCTCCATAGATCCTCATATGGATCTTTCTCTAAAGCAATCTCATCACAATATGGCAGCTTCAAAGCATCACACATCTCTTAAATAGTAAGGGAATATAGATGACCTCCAATACAGAAGGAGAGTGTGCCATCTAGAGCTCTAGGAGTAGCTCTCTTCTTGTAGCACAAGGTCACTGATGCAAGGAACTCTCTAGTGTGGCTCTCATAGACTGGAAAGCTCTGCTCCATGAATGATCTCATTCCAAGATACCATATCACATCTTCTCTGATTTCAAGCATCTGGAGTTGGTTTGATCTTCAGCTTATCAAGCTGCTCTAAGTAGTTGATGTGTGGATCAATGGCTTTACCAACAAACTTCACATTCGGTCTAGAAGAAGACTTAGCTCTCCGAGGTACATATTTTTGAGTGGGGGCTCTCTCAATCTCTCCTGAAAAGATTCTTCTCTGCGCAGATATGAAGGTGGAGAAGGTTTCATCATCACTCAGGGAATGTGGGTTCTTCGAATGAGGGCTCTTCTTAGTTCAAATAAGACGAGCTTGTGAAAGTTTGATGTCCTGCAAAACACAATTCTCGAGAAAGAGAATAAGTGGAGCTAGTTTTGAATCGATTTGTATGAACAAAGATGTTCATACAGCTATCACAAACATATTCAAATGACAAAAAAACTGTAAAAATTGCATCAAACATTGCAAAATCTGGAGGTTCCTGGTCAAATTCGATATAGTGATGTTCAACATATGTGATTTCTAAAACAAGATGACGTTAATGCTCATTCATATGTAATCTAATCATATTTTCTATCAACAATGACCAAACAATACAGACTTGCTAAGATGAATCAAACAGTTCTCCAAATTTTGATTTTCTCTACTGTTCAAATCTCAGATTTCAAAATTTTTCAAATCTATATGGTCCAGGTGTTAAATCATGCAATTAAACTTCCCAGGAGTCTAGTCTTGAGCTCAAAGACAATCTCCAATCATTGTAAGGTGAATTTCTACTCGTTCTAATAAAACCCTAATTTGAGTTCATAAGAAAAAGTGAGAAATTTGAATCCATACCTTGATGAAAGTGTGATGTGATGATAGATTTGGAATCTCCTTTGAAAAAGAGTGAGACAAGTTCAAAATTTTTAAAAACATTTGTCAATTTTGAAATCTGGTGTTTTTCTCAAAATCTCCAAGCTTGTTGGAGAAGATGATGAAAAAGAGTCTTTCGATCTTTGAAATCCTCTTTTTCTTTTAAAAAGTGTTTTTCCTAAGAAAATATTATTTTAAATTCTTTTAAGGACTACCTTTGCGTGTTTAACACGAAATTGATGTTTCGGGAACTTCCTGATTTGATTCCAAAATAAATCGGGATTTTGAAGTTTTGGTTCGCGGGAAATTGGGAAAATGCGATGGGAAGCAAAACGAGCCCGACCGCGGGTGAGGTGTGTGCGGCCGCAGCAAATTATGGTTTTGCCGCTGGTGAGGGACACGGGCCACGGTGAAATACGTCCTGGCCGCGGCTGAGGTGATCTCGGCTGCGGCAAATGGCTCCGAGAATTCCTGGTTTCTTCCCAGCTTCCTGTAATCTTTTTATATTTTCTGGTTTTTTAAATGTTTATGGTTTTTCTGGGTTTTATGAAAGCCTGAAATGCATAAAAAAAGAAAAATATCAAACAGAAAAGAAATAAAAAGAAAAAAAAAATCATACCAAATGCGCTTTTGTTTAAAATCTTTTAGCTAGACTATTGGTAGGATTTAGGATTGATAAGAAGAGGCAGAATCTCTTGGTCAGAGAATGTCGTGTAAAAGTTTAAAACACGATGGAATGTTCGTCGGAAGAAGAGAAAGGTGATCATGTGTCAGGTAGAATATTATTATAATAATAGAAAATAAGATTAAAAGAGACCCGTTTCCAGGTGAAGTCTATTTGAAGAAGTTAACCAACCCTTAACCACCAATAGACCAATTTAAACCGATTTCATAATTTGGAGATTGCAAAATACGACCACGATAAGAATCAGTATTTTTAAAAATGGTCGTTTTCATGCTAACACTAACAGGGACAAGTAAAGAGTGTTTTAAACTATTAAGAATAATGAAGAAATAATACGAATCTCACCACACCCGACACTTAAGGCAATCTCCTTCTATAGTGACATTGTCAAGCTTAGTCTATCAATGATGGAAAGAATACGTATCATACTTTTCCTCGAATTTTATTTTATGAAGAAGGTGATAATTTGCTTTTATAACCAATTATGAAACGTATTACCGGAATATATTCTTGACATTTCAGTATTACCGCGAATACGGTATATTCACCAAAAGTAACACTATGTGGACGATGTGTATAAATGGAAAACAAGGTACAACTACGTTTAAAATTCCCAGTTGCAATAAACGACATGTGTTTTCATTTGAACACGTGTCTTATTGGGTAACAAATAGACCCCACTACAATTATTTATTATTTCTCGGGTTTATCCACGAAACTTAAATTTGTTTCCCCCCCCCCAAAACCTCAAACATTTCCGATTTTGAGTTCCCCCCCCCCCCCAAACATCAAAATTCATTAAAATATCTGGGTTTATGGCACAAATCACAACCAAAACACAAAATACTCACTTGTTTGCAAAACAACATTTTGTTGCAAGAATGCCAAGTCTCGGCTCGTCGTCCGACTCAGACATTTCAAGCAGGAGCCCTCAACCCGAATTGTACGAAGATTCTCGAATCCTGCAATTCTGTTATTGTCATCGTAAACCAATCATCAAAACTTCCCACACCGTTTTGGATCCGGGAAGACGATTCTTCGCTTGCAATAAGGAATACGTAAGTTCAGCTGTTGATTGCTTTTAATTTCGTACCAAAAATATTTATACGGTTTGTGTCTTGTACAATCCCGAATGTCATCTCTTCAAGTGGTGTGATGAGGCGATGCTAGAAGAGAGAAGAGATTGTAGATGTTCGGCATGATTTGGCCAAGATGCAGGGCCGGAGTGGTTGGACTAGAACTATGAACCGGATTCACTCGACGGAGATTTCCCAGCTACAGGAATCAGTAAACAACCTGAAGGAGGAAATGGTTGAGGCAAGGAGGTCTCATGCTCTCCTTTATGAGATGGTTTGTGACTTGGTTTTAAAAGGAAATGGATAGGGAATTGGAACAGACGCGACGAACTAAGATATTTAAGGAAGTTAAGGACATGGTTGTCTATCTGTTCTTGCTGTGGCCTCTGTTTCTTTAACTATCTACCTGTTCAAGTAGTTACGATTCATGGTTGTACTCAAGACTTACAACGAAATTTTCCAAAAACATGTGGTTACACCAAGTGATACATATTTTTGATTTTCGGGATTACATGATGATACCGAGTATTACGTATTTTCGATTATCCGATAACACGTGGTTACACCAAGTAATACCGAGTATTACAAATTCTCAATTATCTCAAAAACATGTGGTTACATCAAGTGATACCGAGTATTACAAATTTTCAATTATCCCAAAAACATGTGGTTACACCAAGTGATACCGAGTATTACAAATTTTCAATTATCCCAAAAACATGTGGTTACACCAAGTGATACCGAGTATTACAAATTTTCAATTATCCCAAAAACATGTGGTTACACCAAGTGATACCGAGTATTACAAATTTTCAATTATCCCAATTGTGGTTATACCAAATGATACCGAGTATTAGGGTTTCTTTATTAGGATTCCTTATGTATCGACTGAGATAATATAGTGGATAGAATAACACAAGGAATTTTACTAATATTTTTTTGTTAATAAATATATTACAGTCATAATTTTGAAATAATAAATATTTTACAACGGAATATATTTAAACATAAAATTCATTATTTTATTGTGAAAAACACCATGAATTAATGGGAATTAATTCATGGCGTGTTGCTCGGTCATTAAGCGGGCCTCCTTCTTGAACCGCTCTGGTTCCAAGACGCACATGCGTGCGACGTCTGCGAGGTAGTTGTCCTCTTCCTCGACCTTAGGGTGAAGCAGCATGTCATGGAGCGCTTGGAGGAGTTCCTTGACCGTCGTTCCAACCTTTCACGTAGCGGTGACGAGCGGATGGAAGACGCTGGGTTTGTCGATGTTGGGGTGCAGAATCGGCGTCTTCCACGACACCATTGGTGGCTTGAAGGGGTAATCCAGTGGGAAACGGATGGAGATGAAGAAGATGCCCCCTTCGTATGGACTACTAGGGGGGCCCAACAGCGTTACTTGCCATTAGTAAATGTCTTCCGCCACGGGACCTGCACTGAACCCACTAGCCGGAAACCGCACCAACTCCCTCAGATGAGTCACGATCCACGCCTTAGGGGCCATTTTGAAGTGATAAAGAGAGAAACGATAGCACTAAATAGAGAGAAGAGGATTTAGAAGATAGATATGAGGAAGAAAGAGAGCGAGTTATATTTATGGAAAGAGAAAGGCAAAACCCTAGGGTGCGACTCATATAATAAATACCCTTCATAACCGTTTAGCCTTATAGTGCGGAGCAGTTAAAAGTTACATCTCTTTTCTCTCCCCTAATAAACCCGAAAATATTTATTTACTTAATGTAAAATTCAAATAAAGTGTTGGTAGTTGTGCCAGTCTTACGGCAGTTAATGAAAGCATTAACAGCTGTAAGACTGGTACAACTAGATCAATAAACGTGTGTCGTTCCCTCTTTCCTCGTTTTCCGTCCATGCAACGCGTCTGTACAATAAATAAATCCTCTCACGTGAGTAAATGCTGAGTAGACAAATATCATCCAGGGAACATTGTCTATACACTAAACATATTAGTAGTCTTCCCCACAAAACTAGAAATTCGAAAAAACTGAATAATATTACACACTCTATAAAAAAACACTTGAGATATTGTAGTTCTAGAATTTTTCAAGTCGTCTCATCGTTTCTAACAATACATAAACAAAATGGAGAAATCAGATGGAAAAAAATATGATGAGAATGGTCTGCTGATCATCAACCCACCACCTTTGAACATGAGATTTGGTGTGGTGGAACCTAAGTCGCCACCTTCGCCAACTGATTCTGAGATCGAGCAAGCAGAGCTGTGGGAACAATTCAAGCAAAATCTGCCAAAGGTAATATATTCTCTCTGTTTAATGGTTTATAAATATTTCCTGATCATGAGTGAAAATTTATATCTATTTTTTTTGTTGAGGAGAAGGACAAAGACATCTCAGTCCATAAACCTCCCCACAAAAGTTGTACAAAACCGAAACACGAATTGATTCTGGATCTGGAGATAGGATTGAAGTGCATGCATTGCGGATTCGTGGAGAGAGAAATCCGAAACATGGACACATCCGAATGGGTAAGTAATTAGTCATTTGTTTTGGTCATGACAAATATAAAATAAGTTCAAATCTATATGACTGGAAAATAATCAGTTGATGTTGTTTGGTTTTTTTAATTTTAATTGTAGACATAACTCATTATTAAGTAATAATACTGAATACAAATTTAGGCTATATGATTTTTAAACATAAATGAGATTTTCTACGTTTCTGTTCAAAGGGAGAGATGAAGAAGATAAAGAGGAAGAGGTCTGGAATGGCATCGAAATTCAAATGAAGCCTATTTATTTATTTTTTTAACAATTCATATATGTAATCTTCTATTGTTTTTCCTCAGAACCTTGATATATATGGTAATTTGATAATTTATCTTCGGAGAAATTATTTATGTTTTGGTTCAATTAATTTCATTATAAATTAATAACTCTCTCTAAAATATAAGAGTCCCAATGTATATTTTCAATAACGCATTTACGAGAGTAGCAGTTATTCCGATATTCCTCTCTCTCTCTCATACGGTCGCGTTTATTCGACGTGACTACTCAGAGACTACTCACATCCTTTCACTTCCTCCATTTTTTTTCTCTATTTAAGTTTACAAAAAATTTCCGAAATCCATTCTACTTCTTCATTACTTTCCCAAATCCATCACTTTTTCCTTCTTCCTCTCCGTTAGGGGTCCTCTCAGATTTTCCTTTTATATTACAATCCATCATCTTCTCTTAGGGTTTCAGAACTTTTCTCCACAAAACTCGGCCTCCACCACTTTCATATATAAATCCATGGAAGAGTACTCCTACCTACTAGCCCTACCAGACAAACTACTGGAAAAGGTTCTAGCGAAGTCGGCTAACACAATTGGTGACCTTATACGGATTCACTCGATTTGTCATAGGTTCAACGACTGCACCAGAGGCCCTGGCTTCTACGCTGAAGTTGATCCCTTTAATATGGGGCATCCAGAGGATCAAGATGTCCATCTCATCATCGATGTCTTCAGAGAGTTCTATGATGCACGAAATCCAAGCATGATTTTCATGCGAGGTATGCAACTCTTTTTTCATCAAAAAGATTTTGGAGGGATTCTACTGATCAAGGAAGCGGCGGATAGAGGGTACACGCGTGCAGTATATGTCTACGGGATGTTCATGAAACTTGTTATGGAACATCCGGAGGGTGATGAGTACCTCAACAAACTAAGCCGGGAAACAATAAGGAAGTGCACCCGCGACCTCGTTGCAGAAGTATATCTTGGTTGGCCAATGGATTTGCCAGAGATATTCAATGAAGGCCACCGTCGCTTTTTACCGCGCCTCAATACTCTTATCCACTGTCCGTGCGGTACAGTTAACCGATGGGAGCGGTGGTGGAATGATGAGTATAAACCAGGGAACATTTGCGACTACTGATTTTTAACTCGCGAATGCGGAAGGTTCTTCCTATATGTGTACCGGGTAGTTAGGGTTTTTCCTGATATGGGAGACTGGTGAATGTGTCTGATATTTTCTGTCTTATGTTTTTTGTTTTTTGTACTTTCTTTTGTTCTGGATTCCGTATGTGTACATTTCGCTATGTTTAGTACTCCCTTATGTTGTGTACAAACATTATTCTACTAATTTTAACTCGAAATGTTTAGGCCTAGTATTCCACATATATAAGTGGTTACACCAAATAATACTAAGATGATTACACCTAATAATACTAGGTTACACCAAAAACTACTAAAATGGCTACACCTTATAATACTAGGTTATACAATTTATATGTGGTTTCACCAATAATACCAAGTTTTCCCAATATTTGGTTTTCAATAATCCAAAATCAATAATAGAAATAAAAGTACATATTTCAAATGTCATAGGAGACTTAACGTCTCTGCTTTGTGTTTGGCCCTAGCTTCGATTGCTCTTGTTTCCGTTTACCTGCACCCACTTCTGCGTTCACACCGTCAGCACCGTCTGGTTCTACCTACACATACCAAGTAATACAACATAGTGTTACCACGAAATATAAAGTATTACCAAAAAACAATGGATATTACTCTTCAAACTTCAATACCTCTTTACTTCTAAGCAGGTAAGGAGATCGGGCTACAAGCTGCTCCACCTCTTTCAGCTCCGCCTCATTCATATCCGGCTCTTTCTGCTCTGGCTCTTTCTGCTCTGGCTCTTTCTGCTCCGGCTCTTTCTGCTCCGCCTCCTTCTGCTCCGCCTCCTTCTGCTCCGTTTCCTTCTGCTCCGCTTCCTTCTGCTCCTCTTCCTTCTGCTCCGGCTCCTTCTGCTTCTTCTTCGGCTTCTGCTTCGGCTGTTTTTTCTTCGACTGTTTCTTCTTCACCAGACTTTCAAGTTTCTCTCCATTTTGATCATGTTCATGGTCTACGTCATTTCGAAAAACTTCTCCTCCCTCATCTCCTGGTCCTTCCCTTTCTCTTCTTGTCTCTTTCACATATTGTTCTACAGAGCAGAGTCTTGTATCAAAGTCATCCATTCGGACACTGATTCGGAGAAACTGAGCGTCCATACTCTTCTGCAAGCTCTGAAGCTGTTCCACAATTCCAAGAGGCGCCTCCTTCTCCGTCCCCACATTATGCTTAGCCGCTACAAGATGGTTTACCCACTCCTTATTATCTCGGGCATCAACATCGATCTAGCATATCTCTTTCCAGATAATCGGCTTCTTTTCCTCAACTAAACACCTCGTCCAATTTTCAGGAACGATATCACCGATATCTTCCTCTTCATTCCTCTCCATGACTCCCAAAAGCATAATTACCTCATCCTCGGATGGTTGCAATATACTCTCGATTACCCTAGTGTTACCCAGGGTTTCATAGAGTTCCGACAAAGGGAAACCTTTTCGTGTGAATGGTTGGAACTTCTTCCTGCACATCCGGGGACAACCCCTCCCTGCTCCTCTAACATCTTCTCTGTATTTGTTCTCCAGACATGAGATGGCCTCAAAGGCTAGCAACTACACATAAACCCAACAAATTACACTTACGCTCATAGTATTACATAGTTACAAATTCTTTATAATGTGACATATCTCCAAGGGAGTAACAAAGCTTGGAAATGACCATGCATCTGTTCCGACGACCCCATTGAAATGCCTTATTGTGTGCTTCTATCTCCTTCATATTTACATCGAATGAATATCTACCCCAAGGAAACCTTTTACAAGCCTCAAGATCATCCACAATCCTCAGGAATAAGGGGTCAACAGATGGTGCTCCCTTACCGGTTTTCGTTTTCCCACTAATTATAGAGGATAAGAAGTAGACGACACACATCTTCAACCAATCAGGATTAACTAGTCCTCGCATCGACTCTAGCTTTTTCTCAACAGCAGCAAGGGAGGGGATGGTTTCCTGGAAATATCTATTCTTAAACGAAGAACTGTCTATGCTCTCATTCCTCTGGGTACGGGAGACAGTTTAATCCACACAAAATGGCATGCTCTCTAAGAGAATAGCGAATTGGTACGCCATTCACTACAAACCAAGCTTCCCTCTTCTTATTTGTGTTTGCTGTCCGAAGAAGAAGCAACCACATTCCCATCATCTTGTGTGTTGTGTCCTCATGCATGGTCTTATGCATATGCCAAAAGTGCTTGAACTGTGGGTGTTCTGTAAACCATAACAGCTCATGTGGTTCAAGGTCTAGGGACTCCAATTTAGCAACATCTTTGTGGATATAACATCTTGTTCCCAGCTTTATTGCATTATGATACTGACTGGGCTCGAAGAACATTCTCACGGGTGGCAATGGCTGATTCTCTTCCTCCTCAGCCTCAGCCCCAGTTCCCCTCCACAACACTATCTGATTATTACCCGTCTCTGATTCGGCAACTCCTTCAACCATTTTCTCCTGTGACGATTCGGAATCTGAGTAAAGTTCTGGTCTAGCATATCTAAACACTCTTTCCTTGCCTAAATCCATGACTCCTATTTTGTAATTGCCAACCGAATAGAGAACATATAAATCGAATTTTGGATTCTATACAAAACCGACTTGAAATCTACAAAGTAATCTATATAGAAATTAGAAATCAGAGGACGAAGACGAACGAACCGGATATAGCGAGGCGTTGATTTAAGTCAGGCAGCAGCAAATCACTCGTAATTGTCCCAGAGAATACTAGGCGAAGACGACGACGAAAGGACGATTTCAAAATTTGAATTTTTTTTTCTCAGACTTACCACAATTTTGTCTCCAATTTTTGACCCTAAACCCGATTTCTTCGGATTCAACCCGATATGACAGATTAGGTGTGGATCTTCAGAGTACGCGAGAGTATCTCTCTATTTGCCAAAAAACTCTTGATTTTATCAGGGTAAAACCTGAACACTCTCACCGCATCAAACAGTAACAATGTAAACAAGACTAAATATGTCTTTCTTACTTGTAGAGCGTAATGGCGTAGAAATAAACAGACAAGGTGCCATTGGGTAGTATATAAACACAACATAATAACTAATTGTAGTACCGGTATTTTTACTTTCAGAAGTTGCTATTATAGACGGGGCATAAAAATATTGTTTACCAAATCAATCCCTCGAGGGAGTCCAGTCACTCAGTAGAAACTAATTGTTCAATTTCACAACAAGATCACTAGTGTTCTGGTCAAAACTTAACAAGACTTTGATATCTAAACTATAGGCAACAAATACAGCAGCTGCACAACATGTAGATATGGGTGACAAGAAGGTTATCATGGGATTCTTCGTTTCCTCGAAGTGGCTGTTCTATTTGACGAGACCGGAGCAACAGATAAGCCTTGCTTGTGTGCTTCAACCATTGAATATACCTGCACTCCATCAACAGTTACTTACTTTTAACCATGGAGTTCACAAATTAAACAATCATAAATCACCTTAAGAACAGATGACGAAACTCACTGCCCTACTCAAATCAAAACCTACGAACTTATTGTCTATTTCAGAACTTGTTCCTACGAAACAATCACCTATAGTTTCACATCCAAGCATCAACCTTATATATCATCTGAAAAAGAAAAGGAGTACCTTCCTCACAGCCGATGTCAGTCCCATTGTAGAAAGTACATCACTGTTCACACACTTCCACGTCAGAGTATCATTCGCTTGATTTTTGAACAGATCTTTTCCACCTTGTATGACACAGAGAAGAGTACTTATTGTCTATAAATACGTCCATGTCTACGGGAAAGATAGATCGAGAAAGAAAGAGATAGATAGGGTTCAAACCTGTAAGTTGTACGACTAATAGCTCCACATAAATTTTTCGACGTATGTGTGTGAAGATGTGGACGAATTCTCCAAGTTCTTTTCTTGAAACTATAGCGCAAGTTTCCTTCGGTTTTACATGGAATGCTTCCTTAAGGTAGAGGTTGATTGCATTCCTCCTTGCGGCCAAATCAGCTTCCTCATCCAATATAATAGATGGGAACTCCCAAAGACCAGCAAGCAGACCCTCTTCTGGTCTCTTTACAAGAACAAATCTCCCTTCTGACTGGTTCCTCTCCTGATTCAGTATTTCCAATACACATACGCAACAAAAGTCGCGCCTTGGCTTGGACTTGAGCACTTTTGTAGGATAATCTGTAACGGGAATGGTTCTGTTTTCCTGGAAAAGCGAATATGCACGGCATTGACTGGAAACAGGACAAGAGGAACAACTTGGCTTTGATACGGTGCATAGAGTCGCACCAAGCTCCATTAGAGACTGGTTGAAATCTCCGGGACGCGAAGGATCCACAAGCTGTGCAGCTAGTTTCCTATATAAAAGAAAATAGATTATAAGTTTACCCACTCTCTTGTTATTGTCTCAAGAGCAAATGCAAAAGTATTGTTCACCAGAAATTCTTGATGGTAATCCGGTCTTTTGGATTAGCTGAGATGGCCTTTAGTCTGGCAAGCACTCTTATCACGTTTCCATCGACAACAGGTACCGCCTAGAACAGAATAAGTGTCAAAAGAAGTAAAGATTACATAAATGTATTAAGTATATGATTAAAAGATATAACTGACTCACCTCATTGAAAGCAATTGAGGCAATTGCTCCGGCTGTATACTCTCCTATTCCTTTAACTTTCATCAAGGTAGAAGCTTGATTAGGAAAACCCTCCTTCCCTGCAACAACCATCTTCGCACCCTGCGAGAATCAAGACAAGAAAGAGAGAATTACTACGTTTCTTAATGAAAGTATCAACTAGTGTCGAACACCGGATAGCAGAAGTGTATATTCACCTCTAAAAGAAAACGTGCTCGCCGATAGTAGCCCAAACCTGCCCACATTTCGTTTACCTCCTGCAGCGCGAAGAACTCAATTCGTTTAGTAGTGATAATCAAAAGAATTCTTATGGCCCTGAAAGAAAACAAATCCAAATGGTGTGGCATTTGAAAAATAGAGATAGATAGAGTACTCTCTTCCCTTCTAAAGATAGGAAAATCCATACCAAAACCAAAAAGATTAACCCTTTACTTCTCTGTTAATCAAAATAAGGCTTTAATTGGCGCATACGTTCGAGTCTATCCCAGTTTGCCACTTAGCAAGACGGAAAACACAGACAATCTTTACAAAGGAGCCCATTTGCCAAAACAATAACAACCACACAACCCAAGAAAAAAAAAAATTCTTTCTTCATCTACTTATGAAAAGAAAATGCAGAGCAAAACCACTTCCGGTTAGCACATCACAAAGAATTCTCCAAGAAACACATAAGGATTCAAATGGTAGATTTGTAGAGTTTAACCCCGATTTCCCACATAGCAAGACTGAAAACACAAAGGAGCCCATTTGCCAAGAAAAAAGACAACCACATAACCCAAGACAAGAAAGCTCTTTCTTCATCTACTAATGATAAGAAAATGCAGAGCAAAACCAAAAAGATTAAGCCTTTCTTCCGATTAGCACATCACACAGAATTCTCTAACAAACACATATGGATTCAAATGGCTCATTTGTAGAGTTAGTTCCCGACTTCTGTCATAATCTAATTGGAAAACAGAGACACTCATTAATAAAGGAGCCCACTAGCGAGGAGAACAGTGACAAGGAAGCAACCAAATAAGACAAGAAGGGAAAGCTCTTTCTTCATCTAATTGATTTTCCGAAAACGAAATTAGAAAGAATCACCTCAAGGGAAGCTTGAGCAAGGTCGTTAATGGTTGGCCATCTATTCATCCAGCGTTTGTAATACTCCATTACAGTTTGAACCCTAGTTTGCTGCAGCATAATCTCCGATACCCAAACCTCATAAGCTCTTCTCTCCTTTTCACTTTCACTCCTTGTCTTCCTCCATGGAAGATCTCGGTGATTATCATCGTACCAGTCGAGTAAAGACATTCTGATTTTCTGGGTTTCCTTTTCGCTAAAGAGATCCTCCATATCTCCTCCAAGGGGTTCTTCTTCCTTTTTCGGCCGACACTTTCTCATGAGATTCTGGCGAGGAACAGAAGAATGCGACATCGGTTTGCTCTCGAAGCCCGAAGCTTTGCAATGGAAACTCAGAATGGTCTTTGGATTTTGTCTCTTTGAAGCGACCGTTGATCTTTCAAATGTAGGGTTTATTAGACGCACGCGAAGAAAAGCCATTCCACATTAGGTGGAATCGAAGAGATTATATTGACGCTTTCGTTTGATATGAGACGAAATGAAAACTTTTGACAATTAAGGGGGGTCACTATGCAAAACAACCAAACTCTTGGGGTGAAATGCAGTTTATAGCCCGACAAAAATACTATTCACATTTTTTGTATTTTACATCATTCAAACACTTCAAATTTTTTTCGAAAGTTCTGTTTAGAAACATTTTTTTTATTTTGTTGTAATATAACTAAAAATACATTTTATTTTATATTTAAATTTAAATATGAAATATTTTAAAATTTCTTAAATATTCATTTTTTTGTCGACTTCCTTAAATATATATACCGTTATTTTTGGTTATTTGAATTTCCTAAAATATAGATTAGATTTCTTTAAAAATTATCAGTTATTATAATATTTTAAAAATTAATAAGAAACTAGAAATTAATTTAAATTTAATTTAAATATATAAATTTAAATAATACTTTCATATATTTAATAAATTAGAAATTAATTTAAATTTAGATTTATATTTAATTTATATTTAATTCGCTTTAAACTGCAATGGTGATCCTTGTAAATAATGGCATTGCAAATGCCGTCTTGACTATATTTGACCAGTTTAAACTGCAATGGTGATCCTTGTAAATAATGGATGAGGTCTTCAATTTTTTGCTTTTTTGAGGGAGTTCTTCCTCATATTCTGTTTCTTTTTTGTTTAGGTAGTCAGGCTCGGACTCCGAATACGGTTCTTCTTGGGTCAAAACCCAATGAAAAGGATGGTGATACGGATAATAGCAAACCTATCTAAATAAATAAGTTTTAGAGTTAGTGATCCATAATAATAAAAAACCAGTTATTGGAAGGGTTAATATATACCGCTTTCGTGTTTTCCCCAGGACATTGGCGGAATTACTGTGGCTGTTGGTCTGATAAAGTCCGGCGTTCTAACATCAACCAAAAACAATATGAAAACTTAGATTCTATATCTTTAACAGTAAAGTGTAAAGATACAAATGGACCTCTAAATAATTATGAGGCACCTAGTTTAAAAGGTAAACTAATGCTAACATATGAAAACGAAAACACAGTTGAACGAAATCAGCCCTTTGTGTTACCAACATTGATGAGGACATCAAGTCATCATCAGACAAGAAGCACGGAATAAACAAACAAAGAGAGGAAAACATGGAGCCAAGACGAGCCAAAGAGACATGCAAGCTCTGTTCAGCTCAAATGAAGACCAAAACCGAACGTTCCAGCTCAACAAACATTTGGGATATTTACTCATTGCATCTAGAGCATACCACGAAGAAGAATCATCCCAAAAGCTTTCCACATGAAGAATATATCGAAGAACAAACAGACAGATCTTCAAAGAATCCGATGGAGACATACGACCACTTATTGAATCCCTCCAAACCAGACCAGAAGGATTTAATACATGAAACCACTTTCTATGCAATCCAGATCCAGATCATCGCATTTTCATATTTGGCCGAGATTCACTCATTTAGAGCCTAACGACTTGTTTTTGATTAGTTTTGATTTGTTTCTTTGTCTTTAGCATTTTAGAACGTGTAAGAGCATTATATAAGCTCCTCTTAGTTGTAAGATCAGGATTCTGGAGGTTGTGTGACACATCAAGACGAGATGTGTAACACAACAGGAAGACGCGGCAAAGAGGAAGAACACTAATAACCATGTGGCAGCAACTGAGTGGAGTTGAAGAAAAAAAGATTACGTGAGGAGCAAACCAAATCACAAGAAAGAAGATACGGAGGATCGTTGAAGATCTCAACAAAAGGAAAGAGTATATTCGCCAACTCAGGAGAGGAAGGGGATATATATATATGTGAAGGAAACCTAGAGAGAGGTTGGCCGTTCACAGATTGTATTGAGAGCTTACAAGAAACTAAGAGAGAAAGATTAGAGTTCTTGGTGAGCGAACTAGGCTAGTGTGACACAACTGTTGTTGTGTGGGACTTGGGTAGATTAGGAATTGGTCAGTGTCGAATTGCAGTGTGCAAGGTCGTGTAATTCTGATTAGACAAGTCTTAAAGAGATTGTCTAAGTGATTTCTAATAAAAGAGCAAAAGGCTTTTGCATTCCCAAGTGTGTGTTACATACGTCTCTGTTTCACTGGTTTTACATTTGGTATCAGAGCGGGATCACCTTCTAGATACCTATATCTATATACATGTGAAGATCCTGAGGAAGAAATGGAGACTACGAAGTTTATTGCAGTTCACAAACCACTCCGTCTGGATGTTGGAAACTTCGGACACTGGAAAGCACGTATAAGACATGTCATCTGAAGTATAGATGAGGACGCTTGGACTGCAGTTGAAACAGGATGGTCATACCCTACAGTGGTATCAGAAGACAAGGATGGAAAGAAGATTCAGATAGCCAAGCCGAAGAATACCTGGACTGAGGTCGACAAAAACTTGTCGAAGTTCAACTCTAAGGCTATCTCGGCAATCTTCGATGCGGTCGATCTGGATGAATTCAGTATCATTCAGGGATGTGAATCAACTAAAGAGGCGTGGGACACTCTGGTGAATCATTTTGAAGGAGATACGAGTGTGAGAAGAACTCGGATTGATCATCTTGCGTCACAGTTTGAAAATCTCAGAATGGAGAAAAACGAAACTGTTGGGAGCTTTACTACGAAACTGAGTACTCTTGCCAATGAAGCTGCTGTTCTTGGAAAGAAATACAAAGACACGAAACTGGTTACAAAATTGTTGAGGTGTCTTCCACCAAAGTTCGCTGCTCACAAAGCTGTTGTTAAGTACTCAATGGACACTGATGACATGAAGTTTGATACCTTGGTGGGTATGCTTAAGGCTGAAGAACTAGAAGCAAATGCGGATGAAACAGCCAAGCAAAAAGACATTGCATTTGCGGCTGCAACTGAAAATAAAAGAGTCAATCAAGTTGAGGAGAATCTGAGTCTTCTAGCCAGGAACTTCAACAAAATGCTGAGAAGGGTTGAGAAGGGTCAAAATAAGAACACTAGAGGCCAACGAAATGACTTTGATAGGAATACCTCTCGAAGTACTCGCACCGATGGAGCTCGTTCTGGAAAGAAGAAGGATCTGCAATGTCATGAATATGAGGGATATGGACACTTCAGGAATGAGTGTCCACTGGCTAAGCAGAAGGAGCTGAAATGCATAGAGTGCAAGGGGTTTGGGCACACGCGAAACGAGTGTCCAACCGTTCTGAGGTCTCGAGATAAATCCTTAGTTGCCTTGGGTGAATCAGAGTCTGGAAGTGATGAAGATGATGAGGAAGAAGACTTGATGCTGAATTTTGTCGCCTTTGTGGCTGAGGGAGAAGAACAGGCTGAAAAGGAACCTGAGGAAGTTGCTGGATCTGACAGTGAAGATGAGGATGGTGACTTTGATGCAAAAGCTGAATACAGGAAACTCTATGAAAACTGGGTTAAACTGAGTCAAGAAAATCTCCAGTTGGTTAAAGATAAAGCCTTAATGAAGGCTCAAATTAACATCTTGGAGATGGAAAAAGATCCAGTCGAAGAAGTCCTTGAAAAACTGGAGGATCTCAAAGATGAGAAACTTAATTCTGATGCTCTTGAAGTTGAGAGGAAGAGGAATATCGAACTTGAAGGTAAACTCGAGAACTTGAGAGAAGTGTGCAAACTGGAGAAGGACAAGTGCATAACTCTTCAAGCTCAACTGACCGAAAACCACAAGAAGATCAGGATGCTTAATACAGGTGCTGAGAATCTGGATCAAATTCTTTCAATGGGACTGCCTCCTAAGAAGAACTGGGGTCTTGGATATACTGGAGATTTTGGCACAAGTTCCACTACATTGGGGAATATGTCAAACTTTGTGTATGGAAGCACATCAAGGAGTGAGTTTGCCAAACCACCAGCTGATATACCACTGAAAGTCCCGCATCGTGTCAATGGTAATCCATCGACAGTTCTGAACCAGCACCCTCAAACTCAGACTGCTGTTGTTGATGCTAAAAGTAAGGGTTTGCAACGAACCAAAAGACCCTCAAAACCCTGTTGCTTCTTCTGTAACAGGCCAGGCCACAAGAAAGTTAGGTGCTACAGATTCCGAAACAAAATCAGAAGTGCATGGAAAAGGGCTCTATGTTTCGTTGAACCTAAACACTTTGGTAAAGTTTGGATTGCAAAGAAAGATCTGTATCACACAACACAATCTGAAGAGGAAATAGAGGAAGTTGTGTGCAACTTAGCCCGGATTCACTTTGAGGAGCCAGAAACGGTAGCCAATGTTGCATATACCTCATCCAAGGGACAAGTAGGAGACGCTTGGTATTTTGATAGTGGATGTTCAAGATACATGACAGGGAACCAAAGCTGGTTTGACTCATTGAATGCTGTGAAAGGTGGTAAGGTCACATTCGGTGATGGTGGACAAGGAAAGATTCTGGGTGTTGGAAATCTAGAAAGAGATGATCAACCTCAACTCATGAATGTCTTCTATGTTCAAGGACTCAAGGCGAATCTGATCAGTGTGAGTCAGTTATGTGATGAAGGACTTAAAGTCATTTTTACTCAGGTGGACTGCCAGGCAGTAGACATGAATGGTAACATTGTGCTGATGGGAATAAGGTCTGGAAATAACTGCTATCTGTGGAGTCACTCAGATAAATGCTTGACAGCAAAGGAATCTCAGATTGAACTGTGGCACAAGAGAATGGGACATATGAATGTTCACGGGCTGAGTCGATTGGTAAAGGCTGAAGCTGTAAGAGGTATCCCTGATCTTGAAACTCCAGGTAGCACCGTATGTGAGGCCTGCAGTAAAGGGAAACAAATCAAAGTGCAACATAAAGCTGTCGCAGAAATCAGATCAAACAGAGTTCTAGAGCTCATTCACATGGATTTGATGGGTCCTGTTCAAACTGAGAGTATTGGAGGCAGAAGATATATCTTCGTGTTGGTAGATGACTTTTCTCGGTATACGTGGGTGCGGTTTCTTTGTGAGAAATCAGAAGCGGCTGAGAGCTTTAAGATCCTCGCTCTGCAGTTAAAGACCGAGAAAGGAAATATTGTTCAGATCAGGAGTGATCATGGTGGTGAATTCCAGAATGAAGTGTTTGAAAAGTTCTGTAACAGTCAAGGAATCAGGCACCAGTACTCTGCACCCAGAACACCACAACAGAATGGAGTGGTTGAAAGGAAGAATAGAACTCTACAAGAGATGGCTAGAACTATGATGCACGGGAATAATGTAGCTACAAGATTTTGGGCTGAAGCAATTAACACTGCGTGCTACATCATCAACCGTGTGTATGTCAAGCCAGGTACCAAGACAACACCATATGAAGTTTGGAATGGTCGCACACCTAATGTGAGCTATTTCCATGTGTTCGGGTGTGTGTGCTACATTCTAAATGATAAAGACAATCTTGGTAAGTTTGATTCCAGGAGTGATGTCGGCATGTTCCTTGGATACTCAACCAACAGCAGAGCCTACAGAGTTTTCAACCAACGTACCAAACTTATTGGAGATGCAATCAATGTGGTGTTTGACGATAAGAGTAGCTACTCAGCTGAGAAAATCATTTCCACATCTATGTGTGACACAATGATCCATGATGACGTTCAGTTGACAAAGGAGACACATGATGAGGACACTTCGGTTAAAGAAGATGTGGAAGACACACGCCCACACGTGCATAAGAATCACTCACTGGACGATGTGATTGGGAATGTGTATGATGGACGTGTCACACGGGGAAAGAAAATTGACTTCAAGGAGCTGGCAAAATTTGCATGTGATATGTTCATAATTTGCATCATTTAGGTTGCATAAATCATTCCAAATCATGTTTTATTTCATGCATTTTAGGTCCTTAGGGTTTGTTTTAGAACTTAGGAGATGCATTAGGTTCCAATGAGTCTTTGCATGTTTTGAGTGTCTATCAGGTGAATATGGAGCTGAAAAGATGAATCCAGGAGGTGGAATGGTGAGCAAAGCTTGAAAAAGTGGAAAAATTGGGTCTTGGGAGATTATCGGCCATTCTCGCTGGCCAGGAAGGTTTTACCGGCCATTTTCATGTACCGCGGGAAGCTTTACCGGCCATTTTCATGTACCGCGAATGAAGTGTATCGGCCAAAATCTCCGGGTGTGAACGTGTCTCAGAAATCGCCTGTCCGGGGAGCCTTCCGGTCCGATTCGGATGGCGGGTGATTCATAGAAGTTGGAGAAGACTTGATCAGGGTTTCATAGCAAGTGGAATCGTGGAATTCGGACGCGTGAGCAGAGAGTTAAGCTCGTCGGAAGGAACCCCTGTCTCGCAGCTGTTCCGGACCGAGCAGATCAGTTCTGAAGGATGCGCAGGACGGTGCACTTCCATGCCGATTCAGTTTCCGAGGCCTTCATGAGAATCAGAGATATTTGAGTCCTCTTTCCAGAACATCCGAGATCAGTCAATTCGGAGCTTTGAGCAGAAAGATACGGTCTCCGGAATGGACACATGTTTAGACGCCTCTCTCTGGTCGTGTAAATTCACTGCAAAGATGTGCCCTCCAGGAAGCCTTAAACTTCCCAAGAATCGAAACGTCCTTGACCAAAGTTGGAGATAAATGAGTCCTCTGTCTTCTGCAACCGGAATCACTCAATTCGGACAAATCTCCAGGAAGTTACACTCTCTAGAATGCGAGATGGTCCAGACAGCCCAAAGCGACCAAGTTAAGCATGCCGCGATAGAATGCCATGGTCCACACTTGGCCGTGGCAACTTTTGTGCACCCTCGGCCAATGACACGATCTTCATGCCACGGTCTACACCTGATCGTGGCAAGCATACACTTGGCTGAGAAGAATCTTGCAACCATTCGGCGATTGACACGGCCTAAATGCCACGGTCTGAGGCTTGACCGTGGCAACTTCTTGCAACCTTCGGCGATTGGCACGAGCTGAATGCCACGGTCTGGGACTTGACCGTGGCAAATGAACAAGTGGCTGGAGACAACTTCTACACAGTTTCGGCTTTTGACACGATTTCAATGCCACGGTCTGAGACTAGACCGTGGCAAACATATACTTGGCTGGGAAGGACTTCACATGCATGCGGGTTTTGGCACGGTCTGAATGCCACGGTCTGGAGGCTTGACCGTGGCAACCTTTACACATCTTCGGCGTTTGACACGGTAGCTTGCCACGAGTTCCAGATGAAGCTTGATCAGACCGTGGCATCAAAATGAACCAAGAACACAAATGAAGTCTTTGACACGGTCAGGAATGCCACGGTCACACCAAGGACACACCAGACCGTGGCAAACCCTTCTTTGCCCATCAAGGCCGGGTCAGTACCCGGTTTGTTCCGGGTTGACCCGGTTCGCCCAAGCCTCCTTTATAAGGTTTTTAGACCTAATTTGTAGAGAACACTTAATCTACTTTTAGTCTTCTTTCCCCTTTTGTGAAAACCTACTGAATACACTTTGTTTTAGAGAGTTTAAAATCGATTTGCAGTTTCTTTCCTTCTTGTTCATCATTTCTTATCATCAAAATCAACTTCTAATCATGATTAACAACACATCTTGCAAAGGATCTAGTGTGTTGATCATGATTAGTGAGTAGTTACCTTAATGAGGTTCTAGATGTGTAGGTTAGGGTGCTAAAGTGTTAGATTAGGAGTGCTTAGGGCTAGATTCATTGATTCATTTCTCTAAACAACTGTTCTCTATGCTAGATCCTTGATAATCACTTGAGATCTAGATTCTGGGAATTTCATGCACCAAAAGTGTTTGATGAAATTCCTGAAAGAGTTGTGTTAGAGGTTTAAGCAATTTTTCATCATGGGAATGATTTGTTAAATGCTTGAATGATCATTGAGAACTGTTTATTAATGCATATTGATTCATATTTCACAAATGGGAATTTGGTTTGAAAATGGATTAGTATAGGGGTTAATACCTTCTTGAGAGGATTAACCTAGATTAGAGTTCTTAATCATTTGAATCATGTCTCATCATTGTCATTAGCATTTCTAGTTTAACACCAAAGCACTCTAACCAACTATCATGTCTAGAATCTCATGCCTCCATCATATCATATTCATATCATTTGGCATTGTCATTAGTCTTTAATCCTGTTTATGTTTATAGTTGTCTCTAGATTAATCAAAACCACTCTTGTTTGCTTGAATTAAGAACTTGATCATATAGCTTAGTGTCTAACACCACATCTGGATTGATAAACCTCTTTGTGCTACATTGACAAGGGGATTGATAGCCCTGAGACCCTAAAAAAGTCTTGTCTATCAATTGGCGCCGTTGCCAAATTGTGGTTTGATTAGCATTAAGCTCTGATCTGTTCTTGAGATCAAGTGCTTACTTTCTTGTTTTTACTGATTCCTTTCAAGTTCTGTTTGTGATTTCAGGTGTATGAACACCAGGTCTAGATCAAGAAGCTGTGGTCCTCCTTTTCCTCTAAACGACAACATCAACCTTTTGGTACCAAGGAGGAGAAGAGACAGACGTGGTAGACAAATTGATCAGACTGAGATGGCAGAACAAGGAGATCACGTGGTAGATATAGAACAACCGGTTCAAGAGCAACAGGCTCAGGGTAATAGAGCTGGTAATGGAGTTGGTCAAGGGCTTCATCAGGGTAATGTTCATCAGGAACAGGTGCACCATCAACAAGCTTATGTCCACCAAGGACAAGCTCAAGCTCATCAACAAAGGCATCAGGCCAATGTTCAGCAACGACACCAGGTGCACCACCAACCCCACCCTTTCCAACCACAGCAAAGCAGATATGAGCAACCCCAAGTCTATGTTGGAGAGAATGACAGGGCCAATGCTCATCAGTATGGAGCTGGTATTCAGGCACCACCTGTGCAAAACAACAACTTTGAAGTGAAAGCATCATTGCTGAATATGGTCCAGAACTCAAAGTTCCATGGGTTAGCAATGGAAGATCCCTTGGAACACTTGGACCAGTTTGATAAGGTGTGTAATCTGACCAAGATTAATGGAGTTTCAGAAGACAGCTTTAAGCTAAGACTATTTCCATTCAGTCTTGGTGATAAAGCTCATCAATGGGAGAAGAATCTTCCAAGAGGCTCCATTCAAACCTGGGAGCAATGCAAGCAAGCCTTCTTATCTAAGTTCTTCTCAACCTCAAGAACTGCAAAACTGAGGAACCAAATCTCTAGCTTCACTCAGCACAGCAATGAAAGTTTTGGTGAAGCATATGAGAGATTCAGGAGCTACACCAACCAATGCCCACACCATGGGTTTAGTGAGGCCTCTCTTCTCAGCACACTTTATAGGGGAGCTCTTCCCAAGATTAGAAACCAGCTGGATACTGCTTCCAATGGGAACTTTCTGGAAAAAGAAATTCATGCGGCTTTAGAGCTAGTGGAGAACTTAGCATTGAGCAATGATACCTATGGTGAAGACTATGACAGGTCAAATAGGAATGAAGACTCAAGCTCAGAACAGAGGCTCACCAGAGAAGTAAAGGAGTTGAGAAGTGAATTAGACAAGTTGAAGCTGGTAACTCACAAGCCAATGCATTTTGTTGGAGAGTATGAGGAACCATCTCAAATCTTTGAGAACATCAGTGAAGAAGGTCTAACCCAAGAGGAACTAAACTACATTGGGAATCAGAGGTTCCAGAGATATCAATATGGTAATGCCAATCCAAACCTCTCTTACAGGAACACCAATGTAGCTAACCCACAAGACCAGGTGTATCCCAATCCTCAAGCTCCACAGAACTTTGTTCCCGAGAACAACTTTCAAGGATCTTTTCAACCAAAGAATCAGTTTGGTCAGAATCAAGGTTTTGGTCAGCAACAGCAACCAATTCAGGGTCCTAGTTTCAATACACAGCAGCAAAAGGCACCACCTGGGTTTGGTCCTCCACAGTTCCAACAGCAAGCACCGGTTCAACATCAGTTTCAGCCACCAACTGTTCAACAAAGTCCTGTTATCAATGTTCTTCTCCAACAGCTATTACTAGGACAACAAAAGATGGTATATGACATGGAGACACTGGGCGCTGAACTAAAGTCTATTAAAAAGAACAAGGGCATCTGCACTTCTGAACCACAAGTCTCTCTTCCTGGTAAATCTCTTCAAAACCCAAAGGATTATTGCAATGCCATCTACTCCAATGATGACCACTCAGCTGTTGTGCAAGAAATAGAAGACCTTCTCTATGGTCAAGTCTCTAGTGAACCTGTACAAACTCATGTGGATGAGAATGTCATTATAGAGGATTTCATGGGCTTCATACATGAACTCAATGAGGACATTGAGAGCAAAAGTGTGGGGGCAGCCGTTTCAGTTCTTTCTGTTCAGCAAAGGAATGATTCAGTTTCTATTGAAACAAAGGAGCATCCAACTGGTCAAGCAAAGCTAACAGATTGTGCCTCCACCTCTGAATCAACTCAGATGAAGCCCACCTCCCTACCAAAGCTAGGCAACCCAGGGAAGTTCACCATCTCTTGCACTCTTGGAAACTTTAGAGTTGAGAATGCTTTGTGTGATTCAGGCTCAAGTGTTAGTATAATGTCTAAAGATATGATGGAGAAGCTAAAGGTCAAGTCTATAACGTCCTACCCCTCTTCTATCACCTTTGGTGATTCCTACTCCAAGAAACCATATGGATTTTTAGAAGACTATCCACTTCAAGTTGGTGAATGCATAATTCCCACTGATTTTGTGATCATGAAGATGAAGAAAACCAAAGAGCTCCCCCTATTGCTTGGAACTGCATTTCTCAACACCACTGGTGCAATGATTGACTTTGATACTCAAAGAGTGGTGCTTACAAAGGTGGATAAGGATGCCTTTTACCCTGTTCAACCACCTTTAGCTGAATTTTGTGGATCAGTTGTTCAAGAGATAGAACCCCCTAAGGTACTTGAGATGAAGTATGTAGGAAGTGCTGGGTTTTAGGTGGATCCAAATCTCTCTCAGCTGTGGAAATGGAAAAAGAACCTCACACCAACCCTGTTTACAAGGATGGGACTGAACAGCCATTGATCAGAGAAGAAGACATCTTGCTCTCATGGTCTCCTACACTTAGTGATCTAAGGATGATCAACACCAAAAGTGATGCCTCAGCACCAGAAGACAAAAGTGTTAAACCTGATCTTTCTTCTCAAGACTTTGATCTCACTCCTTGGGTTGATGATGATGGTTGAAGTATAAGCTGGATTGCAATGGGAAGCCAGGTCTGTTTGCTGAAGTGAGGGCATGTCTCACAAGGGCCATCTTTGATAAAGACCCAGATGGTATTCAAGAGCTGGTGGACAAAGGTCTCAAGGTGGGATCTAAAGGACAAGGATCTAATGGTTCCCAAAGGCAGCAAACCAACTCAGCTTCCATGCTCAGGACCATTGAAGTGCTGAAGAGCATCAGTGCTCAACCTCACCCCAGCTAAAAACAGGTTTTCCAAAGTCAAACTTAGAGACTTTAAACAAAGTGCTCTTGGGAGACACCCCAAGCTTATCCTTTGTAAATATGCTTTTGATCTTTTGATTCCTTTCTTTTTATGTTTTAGGATGTTTAAATGGGTTTGTTTAAGTGTCTACAAGTTATAGGTTTGAGTCTAAACCCCTGGAAAGTGAATGCAAGATGAAAAGAGGTGAAGGAATGGAGGCAAGCTTGACTCGGCCTTTGACATGGGTACAGGCCACGGTCAGAAACAAGGCGTGGCAAGCATCTTTGTGTTGCCACGGGGAGATAATCACGGTCTCAGGACCAGGCCGTGGCAAAAAGATGAGAGATGTCCAAGGCTTGGGGTTTGCCACGATGAGTTGCCACGGGAAGAAGATGTAGCCGCGGCAAAGGAATGAAAGATGTCCAAGGCTCGGGATTTGCCACGAGGTACAAGACACGGAGTCAGAGCCTGGCCGTGGCAAAGCAAATGGTGCACAACTCTGGTTCGGCCTTTGCCACGGTGGTAATGACACGAGATGGAAGGTGACCGTGGCAAAAGAAAAGAGGGCTAAGTTTTAATTCGGTTTTTGCCACGGCCATGAGACGCGGATAAAGATCAGACCGTGGCAACACAAAGTTTAACAAAGGCATGGATTCGAGGTTTGCCGCGGCTACAAGACACGGGAAAGACCAAAGCCGTGGCAAAGAAAGAAGAGAGGATGCAACGTTCGGAGAATGCCACGGTCTACAAGACACGGGCTAAAGGTTTGACCGTGGCAAAGATTTGGAGGGTTTGATCGAGAAATGAGCACTGCCAAGAGGAGTTTGACACGGGAAACAACCAGACCGTGGCAATATAAAGGGAAGGAGACATAGCTCGGGTTCAGACCTCAGCAATTGAGGTAAACACTCAAAACCTTGTAAATAGCATGTAGATCTTTCTTTTTCTTTTGCATTTTACTTGTTTACTTTGTTTTAAACTCCTTTCTCATGCTTTTATAACACAGGGGACTGTGTTATTTAAGTGTGGGGGAGGAGTTTCATCCTTTACTAATCATGTTTTCTCTTTTCTTATTTTACACTTTGAGTCTTGAGTCACATTTTAGTTGCATATTCATGTAGTCTCATCTAAGTGCATATAAAAACCAAAAAATGATCATGTAGTTGCATTCTCATTTTTTAGGATTGAGTCTAGATTGCATTTGCATATAAGTTGCATCTTGCAGGGAGTAATGATAGGTTTTCTAGAGAGTATATCACTTTGAGAACTTGAATTGAATATGCTTGTGAATCTTTTTCTGTGCTTGCAAAGTCTGAAATGATTTGAATCTGAGAAGCAAGTTTGAATTGAACTCAACTCTAATTAAGTGGGAACCTTGAACTTGACTTGAAAATATCTTGTGATGCATTGTTTGAAAAAGATTGTGGATACCAATATACATACTTGAGCTAGAAACATTGTTTTTACCACTCTTTTCCTTAGCTCAAGTAGTGAATCCACATCATGGATCAGTTCCCATACCTTGAACCCATCCTTCTTTCAAGCCAATGTTTTTGTGTGAATTGAAAGGCCACCTTGGATCAAACTTAGCAGAAAGTGTTAGGTTTAGAGCGACAAGGGCAGGTCTCATTGAGTGCTGTGTTCCAACATCTAGGAACTGAGAGTTTTGGCAAGGAATAAGTGTGGGGGAAAAGACTTTTTGGTGAGTGGAAAAAGGTGAGATGAGTGGGAAAGAGAGAGTGAAAATAGCTAGGGGAATGAAAGAAAAAAAGAAATCAGTCTTGGTGTTTTGAGAAAGTGAGCTCTGGTTTGTTGAAAAGAAAGAGTCTAGCCTCTAAGTAAAAAAAAGGAAGAAAAGAAGCCAAAAGGCTCAAATGTTTTGTTAAGAAAGAAAGAAGAGGCTAGAAGTTGTAAAAGAAAAAGAGCTGTGTAAAGTTTGAGTTCCAAGACTTGAGAGGAAATGTGAAAAGTAAATCCCCTAGTGAGAGGAAAATGAGAGTGAAAAGTGAGGATTTTTGAGCAAGTGAGGAAGCTTTGAGTAGAGGGTGGGGTGTGATGAGTCTTTGCCCTTGTATGCATAGGTTGCTTTTTACCTTTAGCATTCTGCCAAAGTTTGATCATTCATAGAGAGATCCCTTTGCTGCATTTAACCCACTTGAACACTGATGAGATCATTTTAATCTCATAGCCTCTCCCTAGCCAAGCCAGCTTGTTTAAACATTGCATCACGAGGTTCACCTGATAAAAGCTTAATAAATGTGGAAGAGTTGAGAGAGAGAAGAACTTGTGGAGATTCCTTGCTGAGTTGACATATATCTGAGTATGACTTTGAATTGCATAATTGAGCATGAACTTGAATTCTCATTGTGATCACTTCTCTCAAAATGAAAATGTGAACTCCCATTGCATACAACCTCTTTCTCTCATTTGCTCTTTTTGCTTGAGGACAAGCAAAGGACAAGTGTGGGGGAGTTGATATGTTCATAATTTGCATCATTTAGGTTGCATAAATCATTCCAAATCATGTTTTATTTCATGCATTTTAGGTCCTTAGGGTTTGTTTTAGAACTTAGGAGATGCATTAGGTCCCAATGAGTCTTTGCATGTTTTGAGTGTCTATCAGGTGAATATGGAGCTGAAAAGATGAATCTAGGAGGTGGAATGGTGAGCAAAGCTTGAAAAAGTGGAAAAATTGGGTCTTGGGAGATTATCGGCCATTCTCGCTGGCCAGAAAAGTTTTACCGGCCATTTTCATGTACCGCGGGAAGCTTTACCGGCCATTTTCATGTACCGCGAATGAAGTGTATCGGCCAAAATCTCCGGGTGTGAACGTGTCTCAGAAATCGCCTGTCCGGGGAGCCTTCCGGTCCGATTCGGATGGCAGGTGATTCATAGAAGTTGGAGAAGACTTGATCACGGTTTCATAGCAAGTGGAATCGTGGAATTCGGACGCGTGAGCAGAGAGTTAAGCTCGTCGGAAGGAACCCCTGTCTCGCAGCTGTTCCGGACCGAGCAGATCAGTTCTGAAGGATGCGCAGGACGGTGCACTTCCAGGCCGATTCAGTTTCCGGGGCCTTCATGAGAATCAGAGACATTTGAGTCCTCTTTCCAGAACATCCGAGATCAGTCAATTCGAAGCTTTGAGCAGAAAAATACGGTCTCCGGAATGGACACATGTCTAGACGCCTCTCTCTGGTCGTGTAAATGCACTGCAAAGATGTGCCCTCCAGGAAGCCTTAAACTTCCCAAGAATCGAAGCGTCCTTCACCAAAGTTGGAGATAAATGAGTCCTCTGTCTTCTGCAACCGGAATCACTCAATTCAGACAAATCTCCAGGAAGTTACACTCTCTAGAATGCGAGATGGTCCAGACAGCCCAAAGCGACCAAGTTAAGCATGCCGCGATAGAATGCCATGGTCCACACTTGGCCGTGGCAACTTTTGTGCACCCTCGGCCAATGACACGATCTTCATGCCACGGTCTACACCTGACCGTGGCAAGCATACACTTGGCTGAGAAGAATCTTGCAACCATTCGGCGATTGACACGGCCTAAATGCCACGGTCTGAGGCTTGACCGTGGCAACTTCTTGCAACCTTCGGCGATTGGCACGAGCTGAATGCCACGGTCTGGGACTTGACCGTGGCAAATGAACAAATGGCTGGAGACAACTTCTACACAGTTTCAGCTTTTGACACGATTTCAATGCCACGGTCTGAGACTAGACCGTGGCAAACATATACTTGGCTGGGAAGGACTTCACATGCATGCGGGTTTTGGCACGGTCTGAATGCCACGGTCTGGAGGCTTGACCGTGGCAACCTTTACACATCTTCGGCGTTTGACACGGTAGCTTGCCACGAGTTCCAGATGAAGCTTGATCAGACCGTGGCATCAAAATGAACCAAGAACACAAATGAAGTCTTTGACACGGTCAGGAATGCCACGGTCACACCAAGGACACACCAGACCGTGGCAAACCCTTCTTTGCCCATCAAGGCCTGGTCAGTACCCGGTTTGTTCCGGGTTGACCCGGTTCGCCCAAGCCTCCTTTATAAGGTTTTTAGACCTAATTTGTAGAGAACACTTAATCTACTTTTAGTCTTCTTTCCCCTTTTGTGAAAACCTACTGAATACACTTTGTTTTAGAGAGTTTAAAATCGATTTGCAGTTTCTTTCCTTCTTGTTCATCATTTCTTATCATCAAAATCAACTTCTAATCATGATTAACAACACATCTTGCAAAGGATCTAGTGTGTTGATCATGATTAGTGAGTAGTTACCTTAATGAGGTTCTAGATGTGTAGGTTAGGGTGCTAAAGTGTTAGATTAGGAGTGCTTAGGGCTAGATTCATTGATTCATTTCTCTAAACAACTGTTCTCTATGCTAGATCCTTGATAATCACTTGAGATCTAGATTCTGGGAATTTCATGCACCAAAAGTGTTTGATGAAATTCCTGAAAGAGTTGTGTTAGAGGTTTAAGCAATTTTTCATCATGGGAATGATTTGTTAAATGCTTGAATGATCATTGAGAACTGTTTATTAATGCATATTGATTCATATTTCACAAATGGGAATTTGGTTTGAAAATGGATTAGTATAGGGGTTAATACCTTCATGAGAGGATTAACCTAGATTAGAGTTCTTAATCATTTGAATCATGTCTCATCATTGTCATTAGCATTTCTAGTTTAACACCAAAGCACCCTAACCAACTATCATGTCTAGAATCTCATGCCTCCATCATATCATATTCATATCATTTGTCATTGTCATTAGTCTTTAATCCTGTTTATGTTTATAGTTGTCTCTAGATTAATCAAAACCCACTCTTGTTTGCTTGAATTAAGAACTTGATCATATAGCTTAGTGTCTAACACCACATCTGGATTGATAAACCTCTTTGTGCTACATTGACAAGGGGATTGATAGCCCTGAGACCCTAAAAAAGTCTTGTCTATCAGCATGCTTCGTATCTCTCACTGAGCCACACACAGTGAATGAGGCACTTGATGATGAGTTCTGGGTTGCAGCGTGTCATGAGGAGCTGGAACAGTTTACTCGGTTGGATGTATGGGATTTAGTTCCTAAACCTGCTCATGTGAATGTTGTTGGTACCAAGTGGATATTCAAGAACAAAACAGATGAGGATGGGAACGTGATCAGGAATAAAGCGAGACTTGTTGCTCAGGGGTATGCACAGATAGAAGGCATAGATTTTGATGAAACCTTCGCACCAGTAGCTCGTTTGGAGTCCATTCGACTGCTCTTCGGAATTGCTTGCAGGCTGTGGATTAAACTCTACCAGATGGACGTCAAGAGCGCCTTTTTGAATGGCATCTTACAGGAAGAATATTACATGTCCCAACCCAAGGGATTCGAAGATCCGCAGTTTCCCGACCATGTCTACAAGCTGAAACGTGCCTTGTACGGCTTGAAACAAGCTCTCAGGGCGTGGTATGAACGTCTAACTCAGTTCCTGCTTGATGCTGATTATCTGAGAGGCAGTGTGGATAAGACCTTGTTTCTTAAAAACGAGGGGTCACAGCTGCTAGTTGTTCAGATTTATGTCGATGACATTATCTTTGGCGGAACACATCAAGAGCTAGTGAACGAATTTGTCAAAACTATGACAAGAGAGTTCTAGATGAGTATGGTTGGGGAACTGAGTTACTCTCTTGGACTTCAAGTGAAGCATTCGGGAGATGGAATTTTTGTCTCGCAGAGTACTTATGCTCGCAATCTGGTGAAGAGGTTTGAGATGGAAACATGTAAGATTTCTAAAACACCCATGAGCACAACCAGCAAGTTGTCAAGAGATGAGGAGGGGCAAAGGGTGAGTGAAACGTTGTACCGTGCCATGATAGGGAGCCTGCTGTATCTGACCGCAAGCAGGCCTGATCTGTGTCTGAGTGTCAGTTTGTGCGCACGTTATCAAGCAAGCCCTCGACAATCCCATTTGTCCGCAGTCAAACGTATCATCAAATACGTGCGAGGTACACTTGACTATGGTATTTTCTACTCTACTGAGACTAACACAAATCTTGCAGGGTTCTGTGATGCAGATTGGACAGGATGTCTTGATGACAGGAAAAGCACATCTGGAGGGTGTTTCTTCCTGGGAAACAACTTGATTTCGTGGCATAGCAAGAAGCAGAACTGTGTGTCACTTTCCACAGCTGAGGCAGAGTACATAGCTCTTGGAAGTTGTTGCACACAGCTGTTGTGGATGCGTCAAATGCTCGCCGATTACGGTATCCATAATGATCCTTTTCTTGTGCATTGTGACAATAAAAGTGCCATAGATCTCACTAAAAACCCAGTCCAACACTCACGCACTAAGCATGTAGACATTAGGCATCACTTTGTGAGAGACTTAGTTGAGGAGAAACTTGTCATTATCAAGCATGTAGCATCTGAGCACCAACTTGCAGACATATTCACCAAACCGCTCGATCTCAATACCTTTCTCTATCTGCGAAAGGCTTTGGGTGTGTGTGAGCAATAATTCTCTAGTCGAGGTGATAGCCAATGTAGAAATGTAAATATTCGGATCTTATGTATATGCTATTGACACCTCCTGCTGAGCAAGTTGTCTCAGGGAATCTTGGTTGTGGATGCCCAGTGATGGAGAGTTGTGATGTCCTGCCAAAAGGATTGTCACTCATGCGGGATTGAGATGCTGAAACATTTCACATCTGGCACTGATCACTGACAGGATTGGCCAAAATCATCTCTGAGTACGGACCGAGCAATGAGAGATACTTCACTATACCAGTCTGAGCATGTTTTTGTTGGAAGTGTGTGAATGCTCCTAAGCTGAGGGAAGGCAGCACAATGGACAGGCAATGGTCATAACAACACGGCTTAACAACACACTCTGAGGACCCCAAAATAAACTGTGAAAAGAAACAGGATAACGTAATCTCCTGAAAGAAATGTGTGAATGCTCCTCAGATGAGGGAATGCAGCACAAAAAGAATAAAGGGGCTCAGAGTGGAGTGTGTTACTCCTGTGTATCCATAAAGGTATAGTGTCTCATGGTCTGGCGGAGGAGTAGACACTTGGTCTGAACTCTCAGGTGATTTAAGTTAAGGATGTCTGAGTCTTCACACGGGTTGAAGCAGGAAGAATGTCTGTGAATAACTGATGATGTGAAAGCACTTCGGCTGAAGGATTGGCTGCATCACTGTGCTCTCAGGTAGATTTTTTTTTTCACATCTGATTCTACATTGGTCTTCATCTCGATCTCTCTGTACATAGGTGAACTGTCTTGTCCGTTGTTCGTCCGTGGTGCCTAGATTTGCGTGCTAGATTTTGTCATGGGTCCCTTAATGGGATTCTCCTTGTGTTGCTTGTGTTTGCTTTGACTGTGTGTTAAATTGATTTGCGTGTGTAATGTAGCTCAAAATTGTGTGGGAAATCTATGATGATTCTTTTTGGGCCTAAAGCCCATTTGGTGTTGGGCTAATGTGTTTGTCTAGATGTGTTTCTAGTTTCCCGCTGGTTTATTAGGTTCTGCTGATGTTTGGTGTGCCACAAAACCCTAATTGTGTGCGACGCATTGGGAGCTTCTGTTCACCTCGCCGATTTCAATCTGCACGATAATGCCGCAAACCACCAGACTTCAATCCTCCAAGCTTATGGCCTCTGCCATTGAAGCCTCTCGTCGCGAACCTGCAGACTCGGAGACTCTTGCCTCTGCTCTTCGTCGCCTCTCTGCGAAGAAGAAAACTGTTCATCGTTCCGGAAAGGAACAAGTGGTCATCTCCGATGAAGAAAATAGCAGCGATGAGGAGAGTCAAAACACTGGTGGTTCCTCACATCCTCCGACGTACTTTGAAGACCCGCGAGATCTGTTCTCCAATCCATTCGCGGAATCCAGTGATGAGGAGATGCTTGGTGGCTCCGATGATGACCGAGCAAGAGTGTGTGCGCTGTATGAGGATCAGGAGACCCGGTACCGCGCAAATCGAGCCGCTACTGTCCTTCATGACCGTATGCATCCTAAGCTGACTCGTCCTCTACGTTATTCGCGAGACAACTTTGCTTCTGCTGCGGCTCGGGAAAGGTATGATTCTCTGCGTCTTCGCTCCTTTCATGACCAGAAGTTCCTCCCACTGGACGATCACAAGCTGGATGAGGTTCGAGGCATTTTGGACAAAGTGGGCTTGACTTACACGGTGCTGGATGTGGATCCGTACTGTCCAACTGTGATTCATGAGTTCTATTCGAATGTGCCGGATTTGGAATACCGCCTTGGGACTAATCTGATCTATATCCGAGGGCAGATGTACGAGTTCACACCTGACATCATCAACCGCATGTTCCTGATCAAAGAAGATCTGCCGTCTGGAGAATGGGATAAGATGAATATCGATGAGGCGGTTCGTATTGTGTCCGGAGGCCGAAAGAATAGTTGGGAGGGTTTTGGTTCCAAACATCTTCAACCTACGTATGGAGTCCTGTACAAGCTTTGCTGTCGTAATTGGATGCCCACGACGAATTACACCACCATGGTGAAAGACAGAGTCAAGTTTGTGGCTTCTCTCATCCAAGGCCGACGGTTCAACCTTGGTCTTCTGGTGTATGAACAGATCCTTGCCATTGCCCGTTCGCCTGAGCAAGTCAATCTCAAGCTGATGTTTCCAAATCTGATCTTTCAGATGTTGAAATTTCAGAAGATGATCCCAGGTCATCGTGGTGATCAGCCGCTCCAAGGGTTTCCTCTGAATATCACACTGGACAAGAAAGCTGGAAAAGGTTCAGATGGTGATGAATCCGAAGCTCTCCCTACTCTGGCAGCGGATTTGGATCAGCTTGCACGCTGGGTTAAGCGCATCCAACTGCGTCTCAAAGGTAAGTAGTCTGATCTGGTACATGTTCTTCTTGAATGTTTTTGTTCTAAATGTGCACTCAAGCAGGGGGAGAATATGGCTCACGAGACAATGCTGCAAAGGACAAGGAGTCAGACACTGAGGGGGAGCAGCAGGGAGATGAAACAGAGAGTGAGGAGAGTGATTGAGTGTAGGGATGAGTGAATCTGTTTAGCTCTAGCACGTGTTAAGCATCTCACTTGTTTTGTTTTGAACAATGTCCTTGTTGCTTTGTTTCTTTTGGGATGTCAGTTGCTTTGAACAATGTCGTACGCGTGTTTGGAATGACATGTGCTTATGTTGTTTTTGCTGGCTAGTCCCTTGTTTGTTTTTGTGTTTCTATGGCTGTGTTGATGCAGGAGGCTTGACGTGACACATTCAGACAAAAAGGGGGAGAATGTAAGATCAGGATTCTGGAGGTTGTGTGACACATCAAGACGAGATGTGTAACACAACAGGAAGACGCGGCAAAGAGGAAGAACACTAATAACAACATGGAAGCAACTGAGTGGAGTTGAAGAAAAAAAGATTACGTGAGGAGCAAACCAAATCACAAGAAAGAAGATACGGAGGATCGTTGAAGATCTCAACAAAAGGAAAGAGTATATTCGCCAACTCAGGAGAGGAAGGGGATATATATATGTGAAAGAAACCTAGAGAGAGGTTGGCCGTTCACAGATTATATTGAGAGCTTACAAGAAACTAAGAGAGAAAGATTAGAGTTCTTGGTGAGCGAACTAGGCTAGTGTGACACAACTGTTGTTGTGTGAGACTTGGGTAGATTAGGAATTGGTCAGTGTCGAATTGCAGTGTGCAAAGTCGTGTAATTCTGATTAGACAAGTCTTAAAGAGATTGTCTAAGTGATTTCTAATAAAAGAGCAAAAGGTTTTTGCATTCCCAAGTGTGTTACATACGTCTCTGTTTCACTGGTTTTACATTAGTCCATTGTAAAAACTCACCTTTCAATCCAGAAATATACTAAGTATTCTTGTTTTCTTTCAAAGTGTTTCTTTGCAAAGATTGTTCTTTTTTTCTTTAGAATTAAGTGTGTGATTCACTTAGCTCTATAGAAGCTGCGACTTAGCTTGTTTGTGAGATTCAAACAATCTATTTCGTTCACAGATTGAGAGAGTCAGTCACCATCGATTGAGAGAGTCAATCAAATCCACCACCTTCCATCCCACCATCATATCCACTTCCGCAAAGCTTGTCGTCTTTGACAACCTTGTGAATTATAAGACTTGGTGTGATTCCAATCTTATATCATTTGGTATCAGAGCACAAGTTCCTATCAAGGTGCTTTTATTCTTATCTTTTGCTTTTTGTTATTTCAGTTTTTGTTTCATCATAAAATTAAAACCCATAAAAAACTTGTTTCAGTTTTGTTTTCATTGTTTTTGTTATTTGATTTCTTTTATAAACTCAAAAACCAAATAAAAATTATTTATTTGTTTTATTTAATTTCGTTTCATAAAAAGTAAATCCACAAAAATATTTATTTTTATTGATTTCTCTTTATTTTTAGTTTTTGTATTATTTCCATTTTTACATAAAAAAAAACACAGAAAAAAAATATCCCTTGCTTTTGAAATATTCTGTAGTTTAATTTCATTTTAGAAAATCAGAAAAAAAAAGAAAAATAAGAAATTTTCTTTTGTTATTTAATTTCATCTCCATTGAACCCTATGGGCTCATCTTCGAATTTGTTGAAGTAAAAAAAAATCGTTTTGGCCATTTTCTTATTTTTGAAAAAAAAAATCTCTCTCTTTCCTTTTCTTGTCTAGAACGAAACTGATCCACCTTTTTCCTCTTTGATTTTGCGAGATAAATCCTAAGGAGCAGCCCCCATGGATTCTAGTGAAGAAGATGAGCCCATAGGGTTCAATGGAGATGAACATGATGGTTCAATCCAAGGGTGGTCCGATGAAGAAGCTTATTATGAGTCTCCACCGTGGCCAGGAGATGCTGACTTAAGCTCTTACTATGGAGAAAAATCTGATGAAGACGAGCTTGAACCAGAGCCACCAGATATCTATGAGCCACACATAACAACAACGACTTGGAGCCAGCCAAGATAACGTTTTTATGAAGAGGAGTATGACGAAGGGTCTGCAGAGGATTCTTATGGAGATGAAGCGGATGAAAAGCCATGTGATGACTCATATGTGGATTATAAGCAACCTCTTCGACTAGAGAAGCCCCACTACATCATGGCACCAAGCCCAACACGATCATACACCACAGCAGCCGTGACAAACACACCAACTAGAAAGAGAAGTAGTTACAACTCCAAATCTCTTATCTTTTCAGGTTGTAGCAAGGACCCTGAGGTTTATCTCAATTGGGAAAGCAACATGAAGCAGTGGCTGCATGCAAACAATATCCCTAAGGAGAGGAAGCTGTCAAATGCAGTATCTGCTCTAGTTGGAGATGCTTACGATTGGTGGCAAAAGGAGAATGCTCATGGCCTCTACAACAAGCCACTGCATGATTGGGGAGATCTTAAAGCCAGGATGTACCGAGAGTTTGTGAAGAAGCACCAAACTCACAGCAGCATCCCACCAAGGCCCATACAATACACCACACCAAGGAGAGTGATGACAACGCCACGGTTGCACACTGATCAGCCTGAGCAACACAACACACAGAGGTGCCCACAAGTTGCAACTCACATGCAGAGTTCAACACCAAAGCGTGAGCTGCAAAAAAAATTTCAAAGTAAGACCTCTAACTCTTTGAAATTAAATGAACCAGTGTGTTATAGATGCCGTAAGAGAGGTCACTTTGCTGCTGTTTGCCCTGAAAGACAAGTAATTAAAATTGCTAGTAACAGAATTTGAATTCAAATGAATTTAGCACTTGTTCAGTTCAGCCTAGTTATGAAATTTTCAATTCAGGATTGATGCACTTGTCTTTGCCAAAGGTTAATAATGCAGGTCTAATTCAAGACATGGAGCGTACAGGGAGAAAAGTAGACCACGAGCCAAATACATATGATCCAGAGCCAGAGAGTCTAAATGAGCCACCACCATTTGTTGGTTTAGCTGCGGATAAAGGAAAACCAGAGGACACAATTTCATCAACTGTACAGGAGCAACACGAGGTCAAATTATATCAGACTGCCCCTGAGAAAGATGAAGTTGTCACTAGCTTCACTCCGATCCAAGAGGAGCCACCAGATCCTACATTGAATCCAAATTTAGTGGCAACAAAAGAAACAGAGCTAATCAACAGTTCTGATCAGGTAAGTAACACATTTTTCTCATTTGTTTCTAATGATTCTAAAAATGTGATAATGAATTTTCTATATCCAGAGACGTGTGAGAAAGTTACAGCACCCATTTCTTAATTTAAACAACAAAACTGTGAACAACATGTTGCTTCACATAAAGTTAATGAAACGGTCCAACCTGAATCAAGTTTCTCTATTTCTAGTAATACCATGACTGCCATAACACACTTATCTTTGGTCAAAGGTGTCAAATATATTGCAGGTACAGGAGAGAAGCCACAAAAGCCCAAACCACCAAAGGTCAATGGCGACAACAAATGTGAAAAAATAGATTTCACAAAGACGAATGCCAAGCTGCCAAAGAAAGTCAGCAACACACCTTGGAGAGGTGTCATTGCCTCTTTGTTTATCAAAGAAGAACCACCAGATGCCCAACACCGACCATGCCCAAGCTACACTCACCCAATGAGTGAAGGTATTGCTCTGAACCCTGAAGTAAATCATGAGACTAACTTGCTCTATCGATGTGCAGGTGATCAAGTTTTGAGGACAAAACTTTTTGAAGAGGGAGGATATGATGAGGACATCAAGTCATCATCAGACAAGAAGCACAGAATAAACAAACAAGGAGAGGAGAACATGGAGCCAAGATGAGCCAAAGATACATGCGAGCTTTGTTCAGCTCAAATGAAGACCAAAACCGAACGTTCCAGCTCAACAAACATTTGGGATATTTACTCATTGCATATAGAGCATACCACGATGAAGAATCATCCCAAAAGCTTTCCACATGAAGAATATATCGAAGATACAAACAGACAGATCTTCAAAGAATCCGATGGAGACATACGACCACTTATTGAATCCCTCCCACCAGACCGTAGGATTTAATACATGAAACTACTTTCTATCAATCCGGATCCAGCATAGGCACGCAGGGAATTGGAATCAGTCCAATTGGAGTTCAGACATAAGTGTTATTCAGCTTAGAAACCGGGTTATCTCCAACAAACCCGATTTGGACATATGTGCCTTGATCAAAGGATTCCGACCAAACAAGGACGAATCAGGCTATGAACCGGCTTTTTTTGGATTCTTCATTCATCAGAGAATCCAGGAGAACTTGAATCATACCAAGACCGGTTTAGGTTGGAAAGTTATTCAATTTCTAAACCAGAGGATTCCCGGCTTGCCTTATTTTGAACCTTTCGGGTTTTGGAGGCTTCAAACATATCAGTGGCGCCCAGGAGACTCTGAGTTACTCCTAAAAGCTTCCTACAACATCCTAAGGTGCACCAACACGCATTGGATCAGGTGGATCCAATTAAGTTCTCAATTAAGCCAACAGGAGCCATTTATGGCAAGTATGAGAGTCAACCGGTTTAATTCAACACAGAACCGAATTTGGCGACCAGGAGACTTCATTTACCAATCAGAGGGTCCAAATATTGTCCCACCATGCACCAGAACTCACAGGATCAGGCGGATCCTTCTGCAACTTCACTTGCCATATATAGATGCATTCACACTTGGAGCCATAACTCTCCAACGGCTCTTTTCCTTTAAATGCTACGACTTGGGAGTATTTTATGAAGATAATAATGTTCCAGAGAAGCTAACTTATCCCCTAAAATCGTCCAGATACAAAGTAATCATCGCATTTTCATATTTGGCCGAGATTCACTCATTTAGAGCCTAACAGCTAGTTTTTTATTAGCTTTGATTTGTTTCTTTGTCTTTAGCATTTTAGAACGTGTAAGAGCATTATATAAGCTCCTCTTAGTCCATTGTAAAAACTCACCTTTCAATCCAGAAATATACTAAGTATTCTTGTTTTCTTTCAAAGCGTTTCTTTGCAAAGATTGTTCTTTTTTTCTTTAGAATTAAGTGTGTGATTCACTTAGCTCTATAGAAGCTGCGACTTAGCTTGTTTGTGAGATTCAAACAATCTATTTCGTTCACAGATTGAGAGAGTCAGTCACCATCTTGAGAGAGTCAATCAAATCCACCACCTTCCATCCCACCATCATATCCACTTCCGCAAAGCTTGCTGTCTTTGACAACCTTGTGAATTATAAGACTTGGTGTGATTCCAATCTTATATCAAACATTAAGCCTTGAAACAAATAAGTTCTCACCTCCGAGTTCTCACCTCCAAGAGTTGTGGTGTAACGCCTCGTAAAGTTGTGCTAAACACTGGAGGATTAGGCTGATAATCAGAGTTGGGATTAACCCGGAAACCCCCGCTAAAACGTGAGGACTCTTTAGCCTGAAAATTATACATTTTAGAATGTCTCCATATTGAAAACTAAGATAAATACAAAAAAAAGTTGAAAAGGATAAACACATACTTGAGCATTGATAGATAGGGGTTAGACTGCGAACAAACTATTCATCACTCATAGCAAGGCCAGGAGCCTTTGACATTTGGTTTAGACTAGGTGCGGCTGGTTGAAATATGCGAGGGTTAAGTGGTTGGGAGAATGCTGTCGTTTTCGAAGGGGCCAGTTTGTCTACATCAGATACCGCAGCTGACTGGAGTTCAGAGAAAAAGGCTGCGTGTTTACCTTCTGGGGTTCATTTGATCCTTGAATGTGGTGTCGCCTCGGGTGAACGGCAAAAAGATTGAGATAAACTTTAAATGAAAGACTCCTGCAAATACTTCAAGGTGCAAGTGATAGATTATGTGATCTTCCCATCCCGCAAGCGGGCTGCAGCTTCGAGATCTCGTAACCTGTTATTGAAACTCTGCAGGTCTGGTTTCAATTTTCCAGCAACCAACTAGGCAAGTGTCTCCAGATCTATATGGGTAGTGGTTGACGAAGATTCTGCAGATTTATCTTTCTTCTTGTTGTCTTTTATTTCTTTCTTTCTGAGTCTTATCACTGCACATACGGACTATGTCAGCAGAAGTCAAACCACGGATAAACATATCCTTGCTGAAACAAAAACCTTCACCAATAAGTTCGACCATGACATCTACGGTTTCGTCGACCACTTCGTCAGTCCAGTGTAAATCCATGCCCTCACTGGAAAACTCGCCGTTACTAGGAATGATGGAAAGCACCGACACCTGCAATTATAAAAAAAACTTAGAGTCTATCTAGAAATGTATCACGCTAACTAAATAGATACCAACACTATATGAAAAACACGTCGATGTTAGTGGTTAACGTTTATGATAACATGCTACAACGAATGTTGGATGATACACATACTAAAACCTATATTTAGAAAAGGGGTTACCTTCTCTTCTTCATTGAGCTTGCATGCATGACTTGGGCTAAGCGTCATCTTCACAAGACCAGGGGCTGGTACTCCTTCGCCAATTACTGTGTCATCCGTCCCCTGGTTTACCCCATGGTCGCTTGCACCGTCAGCATCGATCTCATACTCATTTTCACCGTCATTGTCAGACTCTCCTGATGGGGATTGGACAACTTCATTTCCCTTATCAAGTCTACATGCTCAGGGACAATCTTCGTGAAATTTAGGGACCAATACAGACGCCGTCACAGCCAGGCAGGTGCATTTGAGATTCTCGGCTAGGCGGTTGATATACTCTCGAGATTTCGACCATTTTTATGGATCAATTTCAATGTCTTATGCAGGTGTTTTCACTCAGTTTTAATGATTTTATAAGTTTTTTCCATGTTTTGGAGTTTTAAAATACTTTTCAGGAAACTTGGATTATTGGAGTGCATTTTGGAGCAAAAGTACATTTTTGAATAAATTCAGGCTGTCTGAAGTTTGGCAACCAAAGATGACCTTCTCAACGTCTGATCATCCCCAAATTTTGAGACATTATAGAGGAAACTAATATCTTTCCAACATATTTAGAATAATGCAATCCAACGGTTAGATCTCCAGATATTATTAATGCACTGAAGGCCAATCAACACAGTCCGGGAAGGGAATTAAGCTTTCACCCGCAGCAAAGATTCTCCCCACCGCGGCTCAGCCCCTTCATCCCGCGGTGGACCTCTGTTCGAGCCTCAGAAGCCTAACTAAGGCGCAAGACACTTTCTGCACTCATTTTACAAGCCCTAGACACCCAGAAGAGGAGAAACACTATAAATAATCATTTTAGGTGTTTTGTAACCAAGCCTCTTTCATCTCTTTGAGAGAGAACTTGATGTGGACATCGACCCTAAGACCTTACCGGAGCTAATGCCATCAGTCCAAGACGGGGCCATGACACGCTCCAAGATTAAACAACTCAGAAATAGATACAAGAGAGCCTTACACATCTTCATCAATTCACTAGAACCAGACGACCCGTTGTTGCCTGACCTGAATGTCATATACGACTTAAACGAGCTTTGCGGCCAAACCAGGGCCGAATACTTGGGATCCAGGAATGACCCATCAGACCGACTCTCTCAAGCCAAAATGGTTATCTCTCGACCAATTTTTGATTTAAATGATAACAGTCCGAGCAGAATTTCATTTTCAGGTTTAAAACTTGAAGAACTAAGGGATGACTTAAAAATAGCCGATAAATATGATCCACCTCGGCAAGCCCAATTTGATGAAGGAATTTGTCGTACTGAAACTGGTATCACTCGACCAAAATCGCCAGCTAAATCCAACGCTCGAGACGGAAACAAGTTTGCCCGAGCGGATAATGAGATGGGAGCCCATACAAGATTTAGCCGATAATTCAAAGACACCCGGGCTAGAACCACCAGACGACTTGGAAACCTCCAACAAAGGTATGATCTCTCGTCCAAGTCCATATTCTGAAGCTAACGAACGTGGAATCTTGTCTCACCAACGAGCAGATTTGGAGCTGCTTCACAACACACCACCCGGACCCGAGAAAGGCCAAGAAGATCAAGAAACTAGGACGGAGCATCAAAAAGCTTGGGGACTGGTGATAGACAAGACTTTTTAAGGTCTCAGGGATATCAATCCCCTTGTCAAAGTAGCACAAAGAGGTTTATCAATCCAGATGTGGTGTTAGACACTAAACTATGTGATCAAGTTCTTAATTCAAGCAAACAAGAGTGGTTTTGATTATCTAAAGACAACTACAAACTTAAACAGAATTAAAGACTAATGAAATGATTAAACAAGAACTAAACAATGACAAATGATGAGAATGTATGAATGATGATGAGAAAGGTCTTAGACATGATAGTGTATTAGGGTGCCTTCAGTGATAAACTAATGAGCTAATGAATCATATGATCAAGCAAGCCATTCAACATAAACATCTTTAATTAAGTTAATCCTCTCATGAAGGTATTAACTCCTATGCTAAAACAGTTTATAACCCAATCATCATCAGTGAAACATGAATTAACAAGCATTAAGAATCAGTTTAATCTGTCATTTAAGCATATAAACAATCATTCCCATGATGAATAACACTTAAACCTCTAACAACTTTGGTTCAGGCATTTCATCAAACACTTTTGGTGCATGAAATGCCCAGAATCTAGACCACATATGATTTGTATGGATCTAGCATAGAGAACAAGATGTAGAGAATGGAATATGCATGATCTAACCCCTAAGCTCACTAATCTACCACTTAAGCACCCTAATCTACATATCTAAGACCTTAATATGGGATTACTCACTAATCATGATCAACACACTATATCATTTGCAAGATGTGTTGTTAATCATGATTAGAAGTGTGATTTGATGATAAGAAATGATGGAACAAGATGAAAAGAAACTTCAAATCGATATTAAACTCTAAAAACAAGGTGTATCAAGTTGTCTTTCACAAAAAGGGAAAAGAAACTAAAAGTGGATAAAAGGTCCTCTCCAAATTAGGTCTAAAAACAATATATAGGAGTCTTGGGCGAACCGGGTCAACCCAGAACAAACCGGGTACTGGCCCGGTCTTGGTGGGTGAAGATGGGTTTGCCACGGTCAAGTGTGTTCTTGGTGTGGCCATGGCAACCTGACCGTGTCAAAGCTTTCTCGCATGTTCTTGGCTGCATTTTGATGCCACGGTCTAACAAGCCTCGTCCAAAACCCGTGGCAAGTGGTCGTGTCAAACGCCGAAGATGTGTAAAAGTTGCCACGGTCAAGTCCCAGACCGTGGCATTCAGACCGTGTCAAAACCCGCATGCTTGTAAAGTCCTTTCCAGCCAAGTATTTGTTTGCCACGGTCAAGTCCCAGACCGTGGCATGAAGATCGTGCCAATCGCCGAAGGTTTTCAGAAGTTGCCACGGTCAAGTCCTAGACCGTGCATGAAGATCGTGCCAATCGCCGAAAGTTTGCAGAAGTTGCCACGGTCAAGTCCTAGACCGTGACATTCAGGCCGTGTCAATCGCCGAAAGCTTGCAAAGTTCCTTCCAGCCAAGTGTTTGTTTGCCACGGTCAAGTGTAAACCATGGCATGAGGATCGTGTCATTCGTCGAGGGTGTGCAAACGTTGCCACGGCCAAGTGTGGACCATGGCATTCCATCGCGGCATGTTTAACTTAGTCATTCAGGGCTGTCTCGACCACTTCGCATTCCGGAGAGTGTAACTTCCATGAAACTTGTCCGAATTGAGTGATTCCGGTTGAAGACGACAGAGGACTCATTTATCTCCAACTTTGGTGAAGGAAGCTTCGATGCTTGGGAAGTGGAAGGCTTCCTGGAGGGTTCATCTTTGCAATGCATTTACACGATCAGAGAGAGCCGTCTATACATGTATCCATTCCGGAGACCGTATCTTCCTGCCCATAACTTCGAATTGAATGATCTCGGATGTTTTGGAAAGACGACTCAAATGTCTCTGATTCTCATGAAGGTCCCGGAAACTGAATCGGCCTGGAAGTACACCGTCCTTCGCATTCGTCAGAGCTCATCGGCTTGGTCCAAAACAGCAGCGAGACAGGGATTTCTTCCGACGAGCTTAACTCTCTGATCACGCGTCCGAATTCCATGATTCTACTTGCTATGAACCCGTGATCCAATCCTCTCCAACTTCTATGAAGCACCTGACATCTGAATCGGATCGGAAGGTTCCCCGGACAGGCAAATTCGGAAACGTGTCTGCACCCGGAGATTTTGGCCGAGAGATTCAATATCCGGTACGCGTTTTGGCCGATAAAGTCTACCCGCGGTACGTGAAAATGGCCGATAAAATCCTTCCTGGTACGTGAGAATGGCCGAGAAAACCTTAAACCCAATTTTACCACTTTTCAAGCTTTGATCATCATTCCACCTCCTGGATTTATCTTTTCAGCTCCAAATACACCTGATAAACACTCAAAACATGCAAAGACTCATTGGGACCTAATGCATCTCCTAAGTTCTAAAACAAACCCTAAGGACCTAAAATGCATGGAATAAAACATGATTTAGAATGAATTATGCAACCTAAATGATGCAAATTATGAACATATCAACTGGAAGACAAGGACTTAGACATATTAGAGGAGCACTTAGAAGACTTTACAAGAAGGTTCCAAGCCAGAGACGCCACATCCTCAAGCTCGGCCACCACAACCGCACAAGCGGCCAACCGGAACCCTTCACACCAAGGTAAGCTTTTCAATTATTATATTGTTCTTGCAGGTGATCTCAGCGCCCACAACGGCTAAGTACAACATCAAAACGCGTCAGTAGTTTAGTTTAAAGAGTCTTAAGCAAACTTTCCATTTTTGTATTAAATGAAACGATGAGTTTATGTTTTCGTAGACTAGGTTTGTTTCTTGTTATTTCCTTTAAAAGTCCTGTTGTTTTGAGTCTTTTTCTTTTCTTTGAGTCGAACCCTAGAATGTTCAAGCTGACGGACTATTTATAAAGTCCCACACGCAGCTTTGTCGTCACCAACCTTTTTCCCATTATCAATAAAAGAACGAACTTTCTTCTAAGTTTATTGAGAAGCGTCTTCTCATCTTGTTCATTGCTTTCTTGTGAGATTCAAGCAAGCGTGGGCTCCTACACCGTATCAGAGAGTCACCATCCCTCTGTGTCGTGTATTCAGTCCACCAACATACCATCTCTAGATCCCACACGAGAGGGCGACCGCCTGCGTGTCAGATCCCCATCTATCGATCATATACCGAGCCAAAGAGAGGGCGACCGCCTGCTTTGCCTCTCCACCACCTTGTTACCCGTGAGATCCCCCTGGTTCTTACATCAGAACTTCATCTTAGTTTTTAGGTTTTACTTTTATGCATTTGTAGAAGCTTTTCACGCTAAACACTGTTTTCAATAAGAGAAGTTTTTCTGCAGCTTTTGCTTCTTTACTTTATTGCTTTTTCATTCTTAAACCAATGATGATGTCAAGCTTAGCCATGTCTGAGTAGTCACCTTGTTGGGTGAAGGGACCATCAAAAGGGATCCCATGTTCGATGACATCTAGGTTTTTATGTTTAAGGATTTCAAGTTTTTAAATGATTTTAAATGTTTCTCCCATTCATCCCAATCTCAAAGCGGCGGTTCTTTGGATTGATCACCTAGAGGCCGATCCAAGGTTGAATCTGAGCCACGAGAGAGTTGTATCTGGATTACCTGAACTGGATTTTATGGACGTCCCCGTCATAGGAGAAAAAAGCTACCTACTGAGGTTACGTAAGCCGATAGTTATTCTGATCTGAAATGCATGATCTTATTCTGGCATGAGGGGGAGAGTTAATTGCCGAGATTAAGTGATTAGATGATTAGGGTGACGAGAGTTGGTTAATCTTTTAAATGTCTATCCTAGTTTCAGAATCATATAAAATCCTTACCTAGATTGCCTATGTCATAGATCATGAATCCTAGAGATGAACCCTAAAAGCCAGCGCCGTTTTTCATATAGTTTTCAATCGATTTTTCAAGCTTTTTAATTTCCTGCTTAGTTATTTAGATTCAATGACAACCAAAACCTCTTTTTAATCTAATTATGTCTACTATTGTTTTTGGCATCAGTTAGGAGTTCTCAATACACAAATCCCTGTGGATTGATCCCTAAGTACTACTGCGTTTGGTGTGCACTTGCAGCTTTGTTTAGGGTAAAACTTGTAGTTAAAACATTCGGTTAGGGCTGACGTGGAGGCGATTTGGGCGATTGAGAAGACGACTAGGGTTTAGGTTTCGTAGCTTGCAAGGCAGCGCTCCGCCGCCTCTCTCTTTTCCTGATGGAGGAGATGGCTTCGCCGGCGGCACCATGGAATCAGGAAATTAGTTCTGTTGAGTCGATTCAGGTTGAAACATGGGCAAACAAGATTCGACATAGAAGATCTCTTAAGAAGTACGATGTAGAGATTTCGATCAAAGATGGTGTGGGATCAGCGATGGTTCCTGAAGAGGTTATCAAGGATTCTTCGCCTTTATGGGAGGATTTTTTGATTGGAAGATTTCTGGCTACTGCTCCTCATGTAGCTAAATTCATACTATTGTTAACAAAATTTGGGCGAATGGTGACAAATCTCAGATGGTGGATATTCAAGTCATTAACTCAACGACGATGAAGTTCAAGATATCAAACCCGGAAACTCGTAATCGAATCTTGAGACGGGGATGTGGAATTTAGCGGAGATCCCTGTGGTCATGTCGAAGTGAAATCATTTCACAGAAGACAAGGCACCAAAGATTAAATCAGTACCACTGTGGGTTCATCTGCGCCATGTTCCGATGGACTTGTTCTCATGGAAGGGTTTAAGTTTCATAACTAGTGCAGTAGGGTAGCCGAATCATCTTCACCCTGAAACTGCTCAATGTGTTGATTTCAAAGTTGCAAAGGCTTCGTTAAAGCAGACCTTACAAAGGAATTGCCAAAAGAGTTGAATTTTGAGTTGAATGGAGAGGATAATCTGGTGGAGTTTAACTACCCATTGTTACCTCCTCGTTGCTCCATATGTGACAAGTGGGGACATCTGCAAACGGTTTGTCTCGCAAAAGGAAAGGCATCAACAGAGAAAGCAAGTTCACCTTCAAAGGTAAACCTTGCAAAGCCAGTGTTAGAGACCATGGTGGAGCGAGAACAGGTTCAGCAAGCTTTCAAAAAATCTGAAGAAGTGGTTCAGCAAGTGATCGAAAATCAAAATGCTGATAAGGGTGCAAGTGCAAGCACAAATAGTGACAAAGAGGAAGGGGAATGGCACACAGTCTCGCCGGCAAAAGCGGGCAGAAGTCCAAACATAAAAGATTCAGCTCTAAAATATGGGGAAGTTTCAGTAATGCCTTCGCGGTATGGACTTCTCAATATTGAAGGAGGTGAAGAGGATGGGGCAATTTCTGAAGGTATAGAGAGGACTGTGTTGGCAGAAACTTCAGTTTTGGAGGGAGTCGCGAAAACTGATACATCAACTTTGGATATCGGAAACACTGGAAACAGAGGAACAGAGAATGAAGGGGAAGTAGCAAAGCATGATAGTTCGAACATGAGTCACTTGATTGATCAGCTTCAGGAGAGTCAGGGTAAATAACATGAGTCTGAAATGTCATTGCGACAGACAAGTAAAGTGGGGAAAGAAAGTCGGAAGCCTCCGATAGACCCAAATTTTATTCCTCCTAGTGATTCGACAAGACGGTCTTCTCGGAAAAACGCTTAATGTCGGGTTTCTTTTGGAATATACGAGTTTCAACAAAAATTCTAAGCATACCGTAGTCCAAAAGTGGGTTAAGAAGCATTCTTTTCAATTTGGGTGTTTGTTGGAAACAAGAGTGAAGGAGAGGAAGGCAGATCAAATTGTTTATTCTGTTTTTAAAGATTGGTCTTTTATTTCAAACTATAGTTCTCACAGGCTGGGGAGGATTTGGATAGTTTGGAATTCTCAAGTGCGAGTAACTCCCTGCTTCACAAGTGGACAAATGGTTACTTGCTCTGTTCTGTTGAATGGCACAAATGTGGAGTTTTACGTGTCATTCATCAACACTCGCCGATGCTCAGAAACAAACCTTGGTTACTTGTTGGTGATTACAAGGAAATTCTTGATGGCAGTGAGCATTCAGGTTTTGAAACTTCTTCGCAAATTCCCACTGGAATGCGAGATTTTCAAGATTTGGTGCGCGACTGCTCCCTTATGGATATGACTTTTCATGGTCCACTTCATACTTGGTGTAACAAACGTGAGGAAGGATTAATCTACAAGAAATTGGATCGAGCTTTGGTGTCAACTGCTTGGCACACTTTATATCCTCAGGCTTATTGCGTGTTCGAACCAGGGGGTGCTCAGATCATTTGCGCGGTCGTATACATTTTTAGCCTCCTGCACCTAAATGTCGTAGGCCTTTTGAATTCAGAAATGCCCTCACCAGCTCACCGGGCTTTCTTCCTCTCATAGAAGCCGTATGGAGCAAAACAGAGCCTCTATTTAACTCCACCTCTGCTCTTTATCGCCTTGCTAAGAAATTGAAGGGTCTGAAGCGAGATATTCAGCAATTTAGTAAGGAGCATCTGGGTGATCTAGCAAAACGAACAGCTTTGGCATATGATGAGCTCTGCAAGTGTCAAGAGGAAACTTTGTCAAATCCGACACAGGAAAATGTGGGTAAAGAATCAGAAGCTTTTCAAAGGTGGAATCTTCTAGCTGATTTAGAAGAGCGATTTCTCAAACAAAAATCAAAAATTCATTGGGTGGAAGTTGGTGACAAAAATAATCGTTATTTTCATCAAGCTGCAAAGGTTCCCGAAGTGATTAATTCGATTCGCGAAATCAAGCGGGCCAATGGATCAATAGCGAACACGCAAGAGGATATTAAAGTGGAGGCAGAGGATTTCTTCAGAACTTTTCTCTCTTTTAAGCCGGATAATATTGTTGATGTCAACTTGAGAGATCTTCAGGATTTGTTGGGGTGGCAGTGTAATGAGACACATCGCACCATGCTGAGTAAAGAGGTCACCGAAGAGGAAGTGAGATGTGTTCTGTTCTCTATGGCAAGCAACAAGTCGCCCAGTTCGGATGGGTACACCTGGGAATTCTTCAATTCCACTTGGTCTGTCGTGGGAGAAGATTTTGTGGTGGCTATATGATCCTTTTTTGACAAAGGTTTTCTGCCTAATGGTTTTAATTCGACGATTCTTGCGCTTATCCCAAAAAAGGAGGATTCAACTACGATGAAAGATTACAGGCCAATCTCTTGCTGCAATGTGATATACAAGGTGATATCTAAATTGATAGCTAACAGGTTGAAGAGGGTTCTTCCAGAATTCATCGCACCAAACCAATCAGCTTTTGTTAAAGGGCGTCTGTTGATGGAGAATGTATTGCTTGCATCAGAACTAGTCAAAAACTACCATAAAGACACAATGTCATCGAGATGTGCCATCAAAATCGATATTGCGAAACCTTTCGATTCTGTCCAATGGCCGTTTCTTATGGCTACACTTCAAGCTTTGAACTTCCCGGAAAAGTTCATACACTGGATTCATCTCTGTGTTACAACGGCATCATTTTCTGTACAAGTAAATGGAGAACTTGCAGGTTTTTTAGAAGCGCGCGAGGGTTACGGCAAGGCTGCGCATTATCTCCTTACCTGTTTGTAACTTGTATGAACGTTCTCTCGAAGATGCTTGACAAAGCTGCCCGAGAACAGAAGCTAGGTTATCACCCGAGTTGTCAGAACTCCAAACTTACGCATCTCTGTTTCACGGACAATATTATGGTTTTCTCGGATGGTAAGAAACGATCTATAGAAGGAATTCTGGAGGTTTTCAAGGAGTTCGCTGAGGTCTCTGGGTTTAATATCTTCTACAGGTGTTTTTACTCCATTTTCAAAGGATTTCTATGTTTTCGGATTTTAAAAGACTTTTCAGGTAATTTGGGATAAAGAGGCACAAATTGAAACAAAATGACTCTTTTGGATAAATGCAGACCGTCAGAACTCTCATGGAGAGGCGAAGATGTTCTCAACGTCTGATCACCCTAAAAATTGGACAACTTATTGAAGAATCAACCAGCTTTCAAATGCACTTGGTTTGGAGACATTCTAACGGTTGGATCTCAAGGTATTCCATTTGCCCCGGAGACACTCGAAGACGGCCAACAAGTCACGCGACCGCGGCCACTAACCCATCCACCGCGGTCACGAGCTACACGACCGCGGCCAAGCCTCTATTTTCCGCGGCCACGTTACTCCCGATTGCGGCCGACCATCATCGATTAAAAGCCTATATTTCTGAAGCCCAAAGTCATTTCTCTGTCTCAATTCTGAAACCCTAGAGACCATGGAGTATTGAAGACTATAAATACTTGTCATTTAGGTCGTTATTAGACATCACCTTCATACTTTTATAAAAACCCTTTTTCTTCAGCCGTTTTATGCGATTTTTAGAGAAGATTGTTTAACTCTAAGTTCATCAATAGAGAATCTTTCTTTCATCTCTTTTCTTTACTGTTTTTGATTGCTTTTATTAAAACCATTGATGATGTCGACCTCAGCCATGTCTGAATAGATCCCGAGTTGGGCTTAGGGTTCCCAAAAGGGGCTCTCATAATCGATTAAGACATCTAGGTTTATACATCTGGGATTTTAACATTGTTCTTTGTTTATTCTCGTCCTTAATGCATGTATGATTAATTGATCACCTCGTATCTGATCTAGATAGTTAGTGTTGCGGAAGTTTTCATTAAGTATCCGACCTAGAATGATACAGTCTATTTTTCCGTAGGAGTGGAAACCTACCTGCAGCGAAATCGTGAGTACTGACGAGTCCTGTGCAGCTCTTGCGTTCTCTCCCTTCCAGGGCCAGAGTGGAAACCTACTGGTCAGGGTTGCAAGAAACAGTTGGTTATGATCACGACAGTGATGTAGTCATACCGCCGTACTCTAGCTCTAGAACCCTATATTTTGATATCCATCAATCCCAATCTATAATCCCTTGTGTTGAAACCGATTATGATCCCCGTAGAGTTCCCAAAAGCTCAGCGTTTTTACCCATAGTTTACAAACCAATCGATTTTTACTTGCTCTTTTAGATCTGCATTTTATTTGCCTTAGTTTTATATTCTGCTTGTTTCATTTGCTTTCATTCGATTTTCTACTTGTTTTGTAGGATAGATTTATTTGGTTTCTTAGTTTTAGTTCAATCTGTGACAAACAACCAACTCCCAAATCGATTTAGTCTAGACATAAAGTTAGAAACCGTAGAAGAATACCAGGCACACAAACCGTAGAAGGAGATCATGCTCGACAAGATGGAGAAGAGAATGAAATTCCTCCAAGAAATCCTCAAAACCGAGAGAGAGAAGAACGCGAAGAACTTGATGCACCTATCAATGCAGCCGATGGTAACAACCTGGAGATGCAGCCGAATGGGCGCATTAACCGCCCTGTTCAGCAAGCAAATCAACACCGAAGACAAGCCACGAACCATCGCATAGCTGATTTTGATGCACCCACTCAGAATTTTCAGAATTGATCCGCAATTCAAGTACCATTCGCGAACCGGAATGAGTTTTAAGTCAAGCCTCAAATCATCTCTTTGGTGAAACAAAACCAATTCCATGGAGTTCCTTCTAAACATCCAATGGACCATATCGAGCTCTTTGAAGAAATCTGCAGCATGATGAGGACAAACCAAGTTCCAGCATACTATTTAAAGTGTAAGTTGTTCCCTTTTTCATTAGCAGAAAAAGCTCACCGTTGGTTGAAATCTTTGCCGGCAGGATCGATCACTAATTGGGAAGAATGTAAAACTGCTTTTCTGAACCACTTCTATACTAAGTCAAGGTCGAACTTGCTGAGAACCAAGATCTGAAGCTTTCAGCAAGGACCGACTGAACCTTTCTATGAAACCTGGGAGTGTTTTAAAGAATATGAACGTGACTGCCCTCACCATGAATTTCCCGGATCAAGCCTGCTGATCACATTTTACAAAGGTTTGCAACTGCAATACAAAATTTTGCTTGATACAGCTAGCAATGGAGATTTTGGACAAAAGACGATAGCACAAAGAAGAGCCCTCATTGAAAATTTGGTTCAAGCCAATAGCAATGATTGTCCGGAATACAATCGATCGACAAAGCAAACCGGAAGAGACAACAAGGAGATAACCGAGTTGAAGAACATGATGAGCCAGCTTTTGAAAAGCAACAATCGCCCAATCCATGCTTGTGAGACCAACAATGGCGCAAAAGACAAAGGACCTTGTGATATCGATCACATTAATCCAGCCCTTCAAGAAGAAGAAGTGAGCTATGTAGGAGCACAAGCGCCATATCCAAATCGCTTCAACAATGGTTTCAACAACAACTTCCGGAATGCAAACTACAACAATCTCTCTTACCGCAATCCAAATGTGGAGAACCCTCAAGACCAACACTACCCACCGCAGCAGAGATCCTACCAAAACAAGTTCCAAGGTGGAAATTTTGGAGGGACAGGAGCTTATCAGCCGCGACAGCCATATCACTATCAAGATACGGGTTTTAACAATCAATTTGTACAACAGCAAGGAGTCACAACGAACCAGCTAGCTTCGCAAATCGGAAGACTTGAACAGTCCATCCAACAATTTGTTATGACAAACGAGAAAGCAGCTAAAGACATGAACGTGAAAGTTGACTGCATGTACAATGACCTGAACAGGAAGTTTGAAGCTTTATCTTCGCACGTCAAAAACCTAGACATCCAAGTTACCCAGACAGCCGACTATATGAAGAGACAAAATGGAGCTCTTCCCGGAAGAGTTGAAGATAACCCCAAGAGATTTTGCAATGCTATAACCACGCTGCCCGAAGAAGAAGCCAGAACCGATGGAAAGGATGAAGAAACCCCAGTCTTCGTACCACTTTACAAGGATGTCAATGCAAAGCTGCCACCATTCAAGGTACCTCAACGTTCCCTGTTTCAAAGGCTTACAAAACCGACGACCCGAAACATTTTGTTTTCCAATGTTTCATTTCAAGAATCAAGTTCACAGACTGTCTATGCGATTCTAAAGCCAATGTCAACATCATGTCAAAGACATTTGCCGAAAATTTGGGCATAAAACTTTAAGGACATCGACAGTCAAGGTTATCTTTGGAGATTCTTCTCAAATAGATACTGAAGGGGCGATTCATGATCTGCAAGTTCTAGTAGGGGACAAGATTGTTCCAGCAGATTTCCAATTTCTGGAAATGGATCAAGACAAGGAGAGACCACTCATATTCGGGAGACCATTTCTAGCTACTGTAGGAGCAGTAATCGACCATGCAAACTGGAATGCTGTCATCCTCAACGTAGACCGCATGAAGTTTTATCTAACTGTCCTAGACGATTTTCCAAGTAAAGGAAAACGGCCACAAGAGAAGGAAAACGAGAAGCCGAGAGCTTTTGCAAAGATCAAGATCATCATTCCACCAGATGCAACAGAGACTAGTGAGGACCAAATCAAGGAACTGATCGAGAACACAAAAAGAGTTTTAAACAACGTTAAAGTCTGGAAGAAGAGTAAAGGAAAGAAGCTGGCGCCTCAAGGAGAAGAAGTTAAACCTCCAGCGACCAGAAATGATAAAGGCACATCTAGTGGAGTGCCATTTCAATCAACCTGATCTTTCATGCCTAAGTCGAGCTAAACGACTTAAAACAAAAGCGCTTAATGGGAGGCAAGCCATTTAGGTACTCTTTCTTTTAGTTTTCTTTTTCTTTTTTACAATTTATGTTTTCTTTTTCTTTCTAGATTCAGGTACTCTTATAAAACAAAAACACAAAAAAAAAATCAGAAAAATAGAAAAACCGAAAAAGAAGGAAGGGTTTTTAGCTGCTCGGCCTAGTAAAAACCTGGACGAAGGCTGCAGGAAAATGGGCCGCGGTCGCGACCAACCGACCCGCGGCCAACGCACCTTCGACCGCGACACCGTGAATGTGACCGCGGCCGAGCCTATGTTTGTCGCGGTCGCGCGTCTCCTGACCACGGCCGTTGGTCATTGAGACGGAACCTCCATTTCCGTTGCTTTTCAGATGTTCCCGGTGATTCCCGACAATTCCTGGAACATTCTTGGAAAAGCCCGTCATTATAATTTGAATCAAGCTTTTGTTGTCCTTGTAAGATCTGCTGGAGAATAACACTGATCATGACCTTGCTGCTGAGGAGAATTCAGTTGAAGTTGTGGTTGACCAAATCCAGGAGGTGGGGGATTTTGTTGCTTGAAGCTGACTTGGTTTGTGAAGTTGTGCCCTTGGTTTTGAACTGCTGGGTGCTGAAAAGTGTGTTGGCCTTGGAAGTAACCGTGGAATTGATTCTTGGGTACAAAGCTCTTTGGTGACCTTGTTGAGAAGGGTATACTTGATTTTGGAGATTGGCTACATTGGTGCTTCTATAAGACAAGTTCTGGTTTTTGTTGAAGTTATTGTACCCTTGGAACTTGTTAGTGTAGCTCCTCTTGTGTAAGGCCCTCTTCATTGACATTGTCAAAACAATTCCTCTCATTAAACTCACCCACATATTTTATGGGCTGCTGAGTGGTCATTGCCAGCTTTGCTACCTTAACTTGCAATTCCTTTAAGTCCTTTTCCAGCCCTTGTTGTATACTAGAGGTTTCTCCTCTATAAATTCTGTCATAATCTTCCCCATAAGTGTCACTACTCATGGCTAAGTTCTTTACAAGTTCCATAGCAGCATTAATCTCCTTTGCAAGGAAGTTTCCATTGGATGCTGTATCCATCTGATTCCTGAACTTGGGGAGAGCACCTCTATATAGAGTGCTAAGAAGAGAAGTCTCAGAAAAACCATGATGAGGGCATTGGTTTGTATAGCTCTTTAATCTTTCCCATGTTTCCCCAAAACTTTCATTGTTGTGTTGGGTAAAGCTTGAGATTTGATTCCTCAACTTGGCTGTCCTTGATGTGGAGAAGAACATAGAGAGGAAGGATAGTTTACACTGCTCTCAAGTTTAAATTGATCCCCTAGGTAAGTTCTTTTTCCCACTGATGAGCTTTGTCTCCCAAGTTGAAAGGGAACCATCTTAACTTGAAGCTATCCTCTGAAACCCCATTAATCTTTATCAGATCACACACTCTGTCAAATGGATCCTCTAAATGAGGCATTTTTGAATAAATCAACTGGGGAAAGTGTGATTTAAGTCTGGGAGAAGATGTCTATCCATACTGATTTAATTTCTTTGTTTCTTATCTTTTTCTTGCAATTTTTAGTTTTTTCTATGCTTATTAAAAGACTTTTAGTGTTTTCAGGATTGTTGACACAAAACTATGATGAGTAAGACCCATGTGCTTCTAGACTTTACATCGTATTTTCTTTTCATGGTTAGTGCTAGACTAGGCGGTAGCTAGAGTACTTCCACTACGAACTCCCACCAGAGGACTTCTATTCATGGAGATTCTTTCTAACAGGATATACTAGATCATTTTACCTGGACTTAATCTTGACATATAATTTTCTCATCAATGGTTTTAGGAAGACATCGAGGACATTTTTACCCTATTTCACCATTCTTTGTTGTCCTAGATGGCCAGTTTATCTAGCTGGTACCATACCCTTTACCTAAACCTTTACGTTCGAACCTCATGCATTCTCTCTTAAGTTTGTATCGACAGATATGTGCAAAAACGACAAAGAGGAGGAACAACATAGTTTTCAGTCACTCAAGAGAAAGATTGAAGAAAATTGGGAAAGACGAGTATCAAGAATCCTATCAAGCCTAATGGTGCCTCAAGAAGCTCAATCATAAAGGTAAATTTTGTGCTCCCTAAGACTCTACATCTAAAGGCGGTTTCCCTTTTTAAAAAAAAAAAAATCAGAAAAAATGAAAGGAAAGGAAACCAAAAGCCTAAAAGAGTCTAGGATAGCCGAAATTATCTGAGCAAATGTTACAAGTATTCATCTATGGAGTTATGGATTTACAAACCTAGACAATAATATAAGTCTGGGGGAGTCATGAGGAGAACCTGAAGAAAGGAGATCAGAAATCTTAATCCATCCTCTCTTGCTGTTTTGCATAATATCTTGTCTCTCCAGTAAAAAGTAACCCTAAACCACCATGAACTTTACCCCTAAAAAAGCCATTTTGAATACTAGCCAAAATGAATGCTAAAAGATAGTTTACTGTAAAATAGGTCTAAATGTGTAGATTTTCGCATGACAGATTAATGGACTAGTTATGCTTGTATTTTACTGAGAATTTTCTAGTCTTTACCTGATTTGAGCATAATGATTGAATTTAGTTTAGAAGCATGGTCTCTGAGATTTTGTTAGTTCCTGCGGTTTTCAAACCTCTTTTTTGGAATTAAATCTTTTGTTTAGTTTGAGACAAACAAATGTTTAAGTCTGGAAAAGTTGATAACACCTCATTTTGACCATTTTTATGGAACACTTTCAATGTCTTATGCAAGTGTTTTCACTCAGTTTTAAAGGTTTTATAAGTGTTTTTCATGTTTTGGAGTTTTAAAAGACTTTTTAGGAAACTTGGATTCTTAGAGTGCATTTTGGAGCAAAAGTACATTTTTGGATAAATTCAGGCCGTCAGAAGTTTGGCAACCAAAAAAGACCTTATCACCGTTTGATCATCTCCAAATATAGAGACAAAATAGATGAGACAACTAGCTTTCCAACACACTTGGAATCAATGCAATCCAACAGTTAGATCTCTAGATATGATAACTAAGAGTTTTCACTCTTTAAAGAGGTTATCAATACCCCTGTCCTTGTAGTACAAGGGGTTATCAAACCAAACTTGTAGTGGAGACACTAATCTATGTTACTTGTGATCTTAAGTCAAGAGAGAATGATAAGGGTTTTAACTAAACTATTTAACAAGTAAATGAGCATGTAAATGAAACAAAAGATGAGATTTAAACTAAGTGAAGATGCAAATAACAAGCAAATGGTTCGGATGATGATAATATACGATAAAGGCAGAAGCTTTAGACATGATACTTGACTCGGGTGCTTCCAAGCTAAACTAATGGGTTAATGAATCATTTTATCAAGCGATTTCATTTGACTTTGAACTCAAGGCATGTTAATCTTCTCATGAAAGTATTAAACATCTAAACTGATCCTCGTTCATACCAAAATCCCTTTTGAGAAGCACGAATCAGTCAGCAATAAGATTCAGTTCAAAAAAGTCATTTAAGAGAACAAACTATCACTCTCGCGATGAAAGACTCTTAAACCCTTAACCGAGTGGTTCAGACATTTCTACAAACACTTTTGATGCGAGATATGTCTCAGATCTGAACCTCAAGTGATGTGCTTGGATCCAGCCTAGAGATCTCGTCGGTTAAGGAATGAAACATGCAAGACTAGACACCTAAACCCATTAATCTATCTTGAAAGCACCCTAATCTACCTATCTAAAGCTGCTTAAACGACTACTCACTGATCTTAACGAGCTCACTAAGTCCTTTGCAAGACGTGTAGCTAGTCATGATAAGGAGTTTAATGCTGGATGATAAAAAGAAATAAAGAAAGAACAAGATTCTGATGCAAAAACGAAATATCGGATTAGATTAATCAAGTTTCACAAAGAGGCCAGTTCTTAAGGCTAAAAGAAGATAAGAGATAAGATGATTAGGTTTTTGGTCCTAAAATGTATTTATAGCAAAAAGGAAAGTGTCGCGGGTCAGCCCGGAACAAACCGGGTACTGAGCCGCCTTCTTGGGTTGATGGGTGAGTGCCACGGTGTGTCGGAGAGTGAAGCCGAGGTCTTTATGTCGAGGAGTGCACATGAGTCAGGATCCGAATGATGATCTCGTGAAGAACACGTCAAGAACATGCATGAACCCTAGTCTTTGATCCATCTTCACGTGTGTGTTCTTGAGCCGTCCTGTTCTTGATTCTGGGTTTGTGACAAGGAACCTCGCCATAAAATGTCGCGGGGCTTGGTAGTCGAGGGGTTCGGGAGAACAGAGTCCGGCATGCACGCCGAGGCCATTACACCGAGGTGCACGTTCAACACTTAGTCGTTTCCAGCTTCATTTCTTACATGTGCATGCCTTGATCCCAATATACCGAGGCATCGGCACGAGGTCTGGTCCGAAATACTCCCGATATATGAGCGTTGACCTGAGCAATGTCGAGGTAATGATGCTGAGGCCTGAGAAAATACTTAGCGCGTATCGCAACTCCTTTAGGCTCGTATCGACCATATTGCCTTCCAGAAGCAGTAACTTTCAACACACGACTCCAATCGTTCTGAGACCAGTTCCATAGTCAAGATGACTCAATAAGCTAGAACTTTGGTGAAGAGATCGTCGGAGATTGGGAAGTGGAAGGCTTCCTGGATTTCACATCTTTGCACCGCATTGGAATCACCGGAAAATAAGCTTTTGGACCGATGTGAACTCCGGAGACCTTATCTTTCAAACCATTGCTCCGAATTGAGTGATTCCAAGCGTTCCGGAACGCCCATTCACAGATCTAAAACTTTGCTGAAGACCGGGAAAGCTGGTTCGGACCGGAAAGGCTCCGTCCGTCGTGATCTTTGAAATCCGCTGTTCGGTTCTTGGGTACGCGTAATGCTGGTGCATTCTCCGGAAGCCGTATCTTTCTCCTCACTGGTCCAACTTGGATGATTCCAACTGTTCCGGAATCTTTGCTTGATTATCTCCAACTTTGATGAAGACCCGCCAACTGATTCGGATCGGAAGGTTCCCGGATTGCTGATCTTTGAAACGCGCGGGCAAGGACAGGTTTTGGTCGAGAAAAGCTTCCCGCGGTAAGGAAAATGACCGAGGGCTATGTACCGCGGTAAGCTTTTTAGCCGTAAAATTCTCTCGCCTCGGCCGAAAACTTAACCCGTGGTAATTTGCACCCGATACTCGTCTTTGGTCGATTTTGGTCGATCGGTAAGGGTTTTGGCCGATAATGAGCGTCCGGTAAGCTTTTTGACCGAGGTTTCTGTCCAGCCGGTACGAGTTTTGCCCGAGAAATTCCTCCAAGCGGTTTTCACCATTTTTGACCTTTTTCTTCACCGTTTTCTTTTCTGCTCCTCTTATTAAGCTCCAAATGGCTCCCAAAGCACCTGATAAAGACTTCAAAACATGCAAAACTCTTTGGGACCTAATGGAAGCCCTAAATCCTATTTTGATGCCTAAAGACTCAATTTTCATGGGAAAACACATGATGAGGACTCTAAAATGCAATCTAAATGATGTAAAATATAGACATATCAACTCCTCCACACTTGTCCTTTGCTTGTCCTCAAGCGAAAAGAACAAATGAGAGAAAGAGGTTGTAGTGCAGATGGAGCTCATATTTCCTTTTTAGAGAGAAGTGATCACAATAAGAACCCGAATTCATGCTCAAATATGCAATGCAAAGCTATACTCAGATATTTTCCAACTAAAGCACGGAATCTCCACAAGTCATCATCACATTCAACTCTTAGTCCAAGGTGGCCTTACAATTCACAGACAAACATTGGCTCGAAAGAAAGATGGGTTCAAGGCGAGGGAACTGATCCATGATGCGGATTCAGCTACTTGAGAGCTAAGGAAGGAGGGTGGTAAAAACAACGATTCTAGCTCAAGTATGTATATCGGTATCCACAAGCCTATTCAAGCAATGCATCAAAAGATATTTTCATTTCAAGTTCAGGGTTATCACTTAGTTAGAGTTGAGTGTTATTCAAACTTGCTTCTCAGATTCAAATCGTTTCAAGCTTTACAAGCACAGAATGAGTTTCACAAGCATATTTAGTTCAATTTCTCAAGTGATTTACTCTCTAGGAAAAAATCTATCATTGCTCCTTGCATTGATGCAATCCTACATGATGCAACTAGACTCGATCTTAAAATGCGAGATGCAACTAGAATGATGCAATTTTATCATATGTATTAAGCTAAATGAGACTCAAGAATGCAAAAGTCAAATAAGAACAAAGATAACAAGATCAGAAAACACAAAGCTCCTCCCCCACACTTAAATAACACAGTCCCGTGTGTTATAAAAGCGTGTGAGAGAAGTAAAAAGATAAACTAAATGCAATATGGTATATACAAGATGCATATTGAGCAGGAGGGCGTGGACTGAAGTAAAAAGATAAACTAAATGCAATATGGTATATACAAGATGCATAAAGAGTTTGAAGTCAATACCTCAGTCTGAGAGATCTGATCCCAAGTAGTACGAGGGATTTGATGTTGAACAGTAGGGCGTGGACTGACGTGGTGGGCTGCTCTCCGATGGTTCAGGTAAGAAAGCCGTGGCAGGATCGATCCAGTCTTCTTTGCCTGGTGGAAACCCCGGGTTCCTCGCGTTCGAGCTTTCTCCAACCTCTTCTTGTGTAACCGGTGCGGTTGAGGTCGCCGAGTTCTTATCCGGTGAAGATGGTCTGGTGAGTTGCTTGACATTCTTTTTCAGGTGCCTTACACAGTCCACCAACGCGTGAATGGTCTTGTCTTGCCACTTACACCACTTTTGGAGGGTGTTCACTCGCGAATACAGCTTCTTGGTGTGGTATTCAGGCTCACCCCACACGTATGGATCAAAATGGTATCTGCCTGCTCCTGTCCTTCTCTCAGCATATCTCTGTTCCTCATTCTCACATCCGGCCGGGCCATTCTCGTTCGGAGGCTTGCTAGGTGCGGCCTTGGTGCATTTGTGCATTGGTGGGTCGAGAGATGGGTTGTACAACTGGTCCTTAAGAACATAGAAGGAGACATTACACTGTTTATCAAGCATGGTGAGGCCTCGGTTAGGCAGTAGAACCTGTGTCCCGTCTCTGTGCATCAGCGTGAAGTTGTAAACCCATTTGTCCCCGGATTTGCCTCCGAAGAAACCACTTTACTCAAGTATTGCTCATCAATGAGACTCGGCCTTGATGGTGAATCAGGTAATATGAACCCTTGAGCTCTCAAAATCTTAGTGACAATCCAACCGTTCTGAAGCCTCCTTGCTCCTTTCTTCTTTCGGTCGCACCATACATTGTGCCTGTAAGTAAGCATTTGAATCGCAAAAAACGCGCCTAGAGAGGGTATATGCATTGGCCCTTGGAACTCCTTCTTGTTCTTCATTTGAGTGATGACCGGCTTCAGTCCAAGTCCTAACAGTTCAAGCTCGGCCGTGTGAATAACACCAGGGTTATAGGTCGAGAAGACTGTAGAGGCTAAAACTCGGTTGGCGTATCTGATCGCAGGGTTTCTGATACAACTTGTCTTGCTCTTGCCTCCCAAGTAAGGTCCAAAAGCTATTGTTTCCCACAAGGCAGCCAACTCTTCTTTTGGGTACACAAACTTGTCGAGCGGCTCCCGTTCCTTTCAAAACCAAATATCTCATCAAGCTCCTTGAAACTAACCTTGTAGTGCACGTTTTCCATGTCAAACTCAATGTGGCCGAACCCTTTGCCATGTAAGCGCTTGGGATCTCTTTTGGGGTAGATGACAACCTCCAAAGTGGCAAGAAACTGTTGTGTGATCCCCTCGTAAGCAACATCGCTCATCATAAAGAACTCGGCCAAGCCCATGTTTTGAAAGATGAGGGTAACATCATCGAGTATTTCAAGATTCCTCAACAACTCCATATCAGGAAACCGACCTTGAGCCACCCTTATAGAGTTAAAATGGTCTAAATACTCCTCAGTAGTCGGGAAATGTTCTTCCTCGGGCTCGGGCTTCGGTTCCTTCTTGGCCTTCTTGCCACAATCGGTTTCATGAGGTACCAGGGCTCTCAGCTCATCTTCATCGTTTCAGTAGCTGCCTGCTTCCCATTCCTTCTTGATTCAAGGGCCGGTGCCGGAATGAGCTCGGCGTTCCTTGCTCGTTTAGCGGCTGGCTCGCCATCGGGTCTTGCTGAGGGTTTCTTGCTTGTTCCACCATTACGTGCCAAGGCAACGGCTTTTCCTTTCGTACCTCTTCTCTGGACCTCGCTTTTGTTCGTCTCATGAGCAGGAACGGTTCGTTCGCCGGTCATCTGCGAGGCAGATTCTCAAGGGAACCGTCAGAATCAAGTATATCGCTAAGAACATGTATCTCCGCGCGTTTCTCTAAAAGACCGGTTTTATGGCTCCTTCAAACAGCAAAGATATTAACAATAAGCTAGGACAACCGGAGAGAGTCAAGATATCTAGACAGTTCAGCTCAACAACTCAGTTCATCATTTAAGCCGATTCCAAGCGCATTTTTCCAAGAATTTTAAAAACTCAAGAACAAATAATTTTCAGTGCAAAGACCAGTTTTTCATGTGTCGTCTATCCTGATGGAATTTTTAAAATTGTTCCCAAAGCCCGATATGTTCTAAAAGAATCGATTCCACAGTTTACAAACATTAAAGCTCGCAAAGAATGAAGGAAAAAGATGAGTTCTTTAAGATGCAAAAATACCTTTGGGAATCCAAGATTCAAGCTCAGTGAGATGCTTATGCAGAATAGACAACACCCTAACGAGTCTAGAGCGCTTGGAATCACGTGAAATGAATGAGAAATGAGAGAGTTGTGTTCGCGAAATGCAGAGAAAAGAGTGAAGGAGGCAAACTCTGCGTTTTGGCTCGGGATGGAGGCTGGTATGGGCTGGAGCGCGCTTTCCAGCTGGCGTTTGGACTGTTGTGGGACTGGTCCCCCCCCCTCTGCTCTAACTCCAGCCGTTGACTGCGCCAAAAACCATCTTGACCGGGCGTTTAAATTCAAAATGCCGCGCAAAGCCTCCAATTGAACGCGGTATGGGAATGACGTGGGCCGTACGGTCTAAACCAATTTTTCTTGTGTTAACATGAGCGGCCTCAGCTTGTTCCACCCCGAGGGCACCAAGCCGAGTGGTTTGAGCTCATGCTAACGAGTAAATCTCCGTGGCCTTCACGTCTTTTCCTTAGACCGCTCAAAGCCTCATCTTCGATCTAAGTGTTCCTAGTGTTCTTGTTTTTGATCGTTCTTGAAACCGGGCACCTCGGCACGCTCCACCACGAGGGTATCATGCCGAGGTCACCTGTTTTAACAAAGAACACTTGGTGCTTGGGGGTTTAGACGGGCTGGCCTTGGTGTAAACTGGTCGCGGCCTCGGATCGAGGCTTTTGACCGTTTTAAGTGAGCATCGCCCCTCGGTATAATTATACCGAGGTGTTTACACCGTGAGCCTCCCTTACTCTTAGTTATTTCACTACAGCACTTCTCAGACACGGCCATGATGAAAATAAATCAAGGAGTTTAGCTGAGGTTCTCAAGCTTTTACTCGGTAAAAGGTGACCGCGGTATGAATATACCGAGGGTCGATACCGAGGCTATGAATACTCTTTGACTTAATTCATCAGGCTGTGTCTTTTTCAAGCCTTTTCTCATTTTCAGCCTCAAGGCTCACTGTCGAACTCCTGAAACACTTAACAAATCCTTCAAAAAGCTTCAAATAAAAAGAAAAAGAAGACGAAAAACGAAATATGTACAAGGATAAGCTTGGGGTGTCTCCCAAGAGCACTTTGTTTAACGTCTCTAAGTTTGACTTTTCATACCTTGTCAGGCTGATTCTGGTTCAAGAAGAGGAACTGAGGTAGCTCCCTCTCTTGTTTCTGATGCCAAGTAATGCTTTACCCTCTGACCGTTTACCACAAAGCCTTGTCCATCTTTTCCTTTTAACACGACGGCTCCTTAAGGCCTTCAAGAATTGTGAACGGACCGGACCACCTAGACCTCAGCTTCCCAGGGAATAGCTTAAGCCTTGAGTTAAACAACAGAACTTGGTCCCCTTCTTTGAACTCTCTCTTGTGTATCTTCTTGTCATGGAGCGCCTTGGTCCTTTCCTTGTTAATTTTAGAGCTTTCAAAAGCGTCTAAACGGATCTCCTCAAGCTCATGAAGCTGCAAACCCTCTTCTCTTGTGCGGTCTTGATGTCAAAGTTCAGAAGTTTTACTGCCCACAAGGCTTTGTATTCCAACTCAACCGGTAGATGGCAGCTTTTCCCATAGAGCAAGTTAAACGGTGAGGTTCCAATGGGGGTCTTGTACGCGGTTCTGTAAGCCCACAAAGCATCATCAAGTTTCTTGCTCCAATCTTTCCTAGATGAACTCACGGTTCTTTCTAAAATCGCCTTTATCTGTCGATTAGGAAACCTCCACTTGGCCGCTGGTTTGCGGATGATAAGGGGTGGCCACCTTGTGCTTCACTCCGTGCTTTTTCAAAAGACTCTCAAGAGTCTTGTTGATGAAATGGCTTCCCCCATCACTGATAACTACCCTTGGGACTCCAAACCGTGGGAAAATGATACTCTTGAAGAGTTTTACCACCACTTTTGAATCGTTGGTTGGAGATGCAACTGCTTCAACCCATTTACTCACATAGTCCACCGCGACAAGGATATACTGATTCCCATACGAGCTTACAAAGGGACCCATGAAGTCAATGCCCCAACAGTCAAAGACTTCTACTTCAAAGATTGGGTTTTGGGGCATCTCATTCCTCTTGGATATGTTACCGTGCCTTTGACAAGCTTCACACCTCGAGACTACATCTTGAGCGTCTTTGAACATAGTCGGCCACCAGAAACCGCTTTGTAAAACCTTGGCAACCGTCTTGAATGCACCTAAGTGACCACCATACGATGAACCGTGACATTCTTGTAGCACCGGATGGATCTCTTCTTCGGCCAAGCATCGCCTATAGAGATGGTCCTTGTTAAGCACGTAAAGATACGGCTCATCCCAATGATATCTCATCACATCTCTAAAGAACTTCTTCCTCTGATAAGTATCAAGATCCGGTGGCTCTAAACCGCAAGACAAGTAGTTCACAAGATCCGCAAACCATGGGAGGCTTCTTTCCTTGATCGTATTGGCTTCCTCTACTTCTAAGTAAGACCGGACCAACATGAGATGTTCCTCGGGTAAAGCATCATCAATGGGGACCCGCTCTGCCTTGAGAAATGATCTGCGGCTCCGTTTTCAATCCCCTTCTTATCAAGTATCTCCATGTCAAATTCTTGGAGCAATAAGACCCATCTCAACACCCTCGGCTTAGCATCCTTCTTAGACATCAGATACCTCAAGGCCGCGTGATCTGTGTAAACTGTGACCTTTGATCCCACTAGATAACTCCTGAATTTGTCAAATGCAAACACAATGGCAAGCATTTCCTTCTCGGTGGTGGCATACTTTTCTTGAGCCGAGTCCAAGGTGCGGCTCACATAGTAGATCACGTGGAGCTTCTTATCATTCTTCTGCCCCAAGACAGCTCCCACGGCATAGTCAGATGCATCAGTCATCACTTCGAATGGTAGAGACCAATCGGGAGCTTGTACTATCGGTGCACTGATCAAAGCCTCCTTGATTCTCTTAAACGCTTCCTCACAATCTTCATCAAAGACAAACTCCACTTCTTTGCACAATAGCCTAGTTAAGGGTCTAGCTATCTTGGAGAAATCTTTAATAAACCGCCTATAGAACCCTGCGTGGCCAAGGAAACTTCTTATTCCCTTTACAGAATTCGGAGCTTGTAGGTTCACCATCACCTCGATCTTAGCCTTGTCCACCTCAATACCCTTCTCTGATACCTTGTGTCCCAAGACAATACCTTCTTGGACCATGAAATGGCACTTCTCCCAGTTCAAGACAAGTTTATGCTCCTCACATCGCTTTAGAACCTGAGATAGATTAGCAAGACATTCGGAGAAAGAGGAGCCGTATACGGAGAAATCATCCATAAACACCTCAACTTTCTCTTCAATTAGATCAGAGAAAATGTGCATCATACATCTTTGAAAAGTGGCCGGTGCATTACACAAACCGAAAGGCATTCTCCTATAGGCATAAGTGCCATAAGGGCAAGTAAATGTCGTTTTCTCTTGATCTCGGGGGTCTATGGGTATTTGAAAGAACCCCGAGTATCCATCAAGAAAACAAAAATAAGGATGATTAGCTAGCCGTTCAAGCATTTGATCAATGAATGGTAAAGGAAAATGATCTTTTCTTGATGCAGAATTCAGTTTCCTATAGTCAATGCACATGCGATGGCCGGTTATAGTTCTTTGGGCTATGAGTTCATCCTTATCGTTTTTCACCACCGTGATCCCACCTTTCTTGGGCACAACGTGTACAGGAGATACCCACCGAGAGTCAGAGATTGGATATATTATCCCTGCCTCAAGGAGCTTTAGTATCTCCTTCTTAACTACCTCTTTAAGATTCGGGTTAAGGCGACGTTGGTGCTCAATAGAGGACATAGCTTGGTCCTCTAGGTGGATCCTGTGGGTGCATATATCAGGAGATATCTCTCTAATGTCAGCCAAGGAATACCCTATGGCTCTCCTGAATTTTCTTATTTGATTAAGCAATGCACGTTCTTCATGTTCAAGCAAGCTATCGTTTATGATCACGGGAAAAGTGGAGTTTAGACCCAAGAACGCATACCTGAGCCCTGTTGGTAGAGGCTTAAGCTCAACAGGGGCTGCATCAGCCTCATTCTAATCGGCAGCAAAGCTGCATTGACCCGGAACAGCTTCCTCGGCCTTTTCTTTGTTCTCGCGCGGTTCACCATCGGCCTCGGCACAAGCTGTCACGGCCATGATATCCCGAGGTGTCTCCTCTGTACCCTTGGACCCCTCGCTGTCTAAAATTTCGAGGCCACTCTTCTTGCGCTATAGAAACCTCGTCTCAGCTCCAAGTTCTTTCGGTTGGTCCAAAAGAAGCTTGTACACCTCGCTTTCATCGTTCAAGTACCCGTGCTCGCTTTGTTCCCGTGTCAAGACCACTTGTAACGGATCTTCTGCGTTTAACTCCTCTAGGAGCTCATAAGCTAGCTCCTCCATAACTTCCACATAGAAAACTTGACCTCCAATGGTCGGTTTCTTCATCATTTCCTTCACGTTGAACTTCATAGTCTCGGAACCGATGTGTAGTTCAATCATACCCCCTCTCACATCGATTATGGCCCCTGCGGTTGCTAAGAACGGTCGGCCCAAGATGATAGGGTCTAATGGTTCCTTGTCCATCTCAAGAACTATGAAGTCCGTGGGGATTTCTATCTCACCGATTCTCAATGGTAAATCCTCAAGCAACCTAACCGGTAGTCTAACCGATCTATCAGCTAATACAAGAGATATCTTGGCCGGCTTGTAGCTTTTGTATCCCAGTCTCTTGGCCACCGTGTAAGGCATTAAGCTCACAGAAGCTCCTAGATCACATAAGCAGTTTGAGAACTTCAAGTGACCTAAAGCACACGGTAAAGTAAAGCTGCCCGGATCGGATAGCTTTCTTGGTATAGATCTTCTTTGTATTATAGCGCTGCACTCATGGCTCAGTATTACCATACCCTGGAGCTCCTTTGTCTTGTTGAGGATAGCATCTTTTAGAAACTTTCCGAGCTGAGGTATAGCTAAGAAAGCGTCTATGATGGGTAAGGTAAGTTGCGTGTTCTCTAAGTGTTTCTCAAAGACCGCCTTGGCTTTGTCTATGATCTTCTTTTTGAAACGCCCTGGGAATGGTATCTTGGGTTGGTAAGGTGGTGGTGGAACGTATGGTTTTTCAAGCTCAGTTGTCTTTTCCACCTCTTTTCCTTTGTCTTTAACCGGTTCCTTCTCAAAAACCTCTTCTTTACGCGCATCATCTGAAGCTGCCTCCCCCTCTAATTGCTCATTGGCCTCAATGAGCTTTGTCTTAGGCGTTGGAGCTTGTAATTCTTTACCACTCCTCAATGTGATAGCGTTCACATATTCCTTGGGTTTTGGCTCCGGCTTACCTGGTAAAGCCGGGCCTCTTGATGATGTAGAGGCTTGGTTTTGCTTAAGCTCTCTGATGTCTTGCTGCATTGTTGTGTGCTGGCTCTCAACTCTCTGCTGACCCTGTAACAGTTGCTGTAAAATCCCACAGACATCGGTTCCCATCTGATTCTGACCTGTTCCCTGAATCTGTTGCTGATTACCCATCGGCTGCGGATTGAACCCTGGTGGAAACTTGTGTTGCTGCGGTTGCCTGTTGAAGTTGTTACCCTGAGCCGCTTGATTCTGTTGAGTGTAGCCTTGCTGTTGCCCACTGAACTGTTGCTTGGGTTGAAAGGTATTCTGAAAAGGAGCTTTTTGAGCATAGCTTTGTTGTTGTTGCTGTGCAGGGTACACCTGGTCTTGAGGGTTAGCTACATTCGGGTTTCTATAAGAGAGGTTTGAGTTATTGCTGTAGTTGTTTAACCGCTGATACCTCTGCTGATTCCCTATGTAGTTCAGCTCCTCTTGGGTTAGACCATCTTCATTAACATTGTCAAAACTTGGCCCTTGCTCATCAAACTCGCCTACAAAGTGTATTGGCTTTTGAGTCGCCATTAAAACTTTGTCAAGCTTGCTCTGAAGCTCTCCTATATCCTTCTTCATACGCTGTTCATCACTAGATCCCTCTGAACGGTTTGCTCTATCAAAGTCTTCTCCATACGTGTCGTTAGACATGGCTAGGTTTTCTACGAGTTCCATTGCCTCATTGATCTCTTTCCCAAGAAAATTTCAATTTGAAGCTGTATCGAGTTGGTTTCTGATCTTGGGGAGTGCACCTCGGTATAAAGTACTTAAGAGGGATGCCTCTGAGAAGCCGTGGTGCGGGCATTGGTTAGTATAGCTTCTAAACCGTTCCCAAGCCTCACTAAAGCTCTCGTTGTTGTGTTGCGTGAAACTTGAGATCTGATTCCTGAGCTTAGCCGTGCGTGATGTGGAAAAGAACTTTGATAAGAACGCCAGTTTGCACTGCTCCCATGTTTGTATAGAACCCCTCGGGAGGTTCTTTTCCCACTGGTGAGCTTTATCACCGAGGCTGAAAGGAAACAAACGTAGCTTGAAGCTATCTTCCGAGACGCCATTGATCTTGGTTAAGTCGCAAACTCGATCAAACTGATCTAGATGCTTGAGAGGATCTTCTCCGGCTAGACCGTGAAACTTCGAGTTCTGCACCATATTGAGCAGGGAAGCTTTAACTTCAAAGTTGTTATTCTGAACCGGTGGAGCTTGAATCCCGGCTCGATATTGGTGCGCATTAGCTCGGTCATTTTCTCCAACAAAGACCGGAGGAGGTTGTCTCTGAATGAACATGGTGGGCTTGTTGCTCGTTTCTATTAGCTTGTTGTTGGTTTTGCTGAGCAAGCCTCTCGTTTCTTTGAGCCTGTTGTTGGTTAACATAGGCTTGTTGTTCATTTCTTCCTGCCTGCGCCTGATTAGCCTGAGCCTGGTGCTCGGCTTCCTGAGCCTTTTGCTCGATCCTTTGCTGTTCTGCCATTCCAAGTCGTTCAAAGTGCCGTTCTCTCTCGCGAGCTCGCCTCTCAATCCTGTTGATGTTATTGTCGTATGGTAAAGGCGGTTCTGTGCTACGAGACCTGGTTTTCATGCACCTGAAATCAAAACAAGAACTTGCAAAAGAGTTAGTAAAACAAAAGAAAGTAACGTCTTGATCTTAAGAACAAATAAGAGAATAATGTTCCCACAAGTTGGCAACGGCGCCAATTGATAACTAAGAGTTTTCACTCTTTAAAGAGGTTATCAATACCCCTGTCCTTGTAGTACAAGGGGTTATCAAACCAAACTTGTAGTGGAGACACTAATCTATGTTACTTGTGATCTTAAGTCAAGAGAGAATGATAAGGGTTTTAACTAAACTATTTAACAAGTAAATGAGCATGCAAATGAAACAAATGATGAGATTTAAACTAAGTGAAGATGCAAATAACAAGCAAATGGTTCGGATGATGATAATATACGATAAAGGCAGAAGCTTTAGACAGGATACTTGACTCGGGTGCTTCCAAGCTAAACTAATGGGTTAATGAATCATTTTATCAAGCGATTTCATTTGACTTTGAACTCAAGGCATAATCTTCTCATGAAAGTATTAAACATCTAAACTGATCCTCTTTCATACCAAAATCCCTTTTGAGAAGCACGAATCAGTCAGCAATAAGATTCAGTTCAAAAATGTCATTTAAGAGAACAAACTATCACTCTCGCGATGAAAGACTCTAAAACCCTTAACCGAGTGGTTCAGACATTTCTACAAACACTTTTGATGCGAGATATGTCTCAGATCTGAACCTCAAGTTATGTGCTTGGATCCAGCCTAGAGATCTCGTCGGTTAAGGAATGAAACATGCAAGACTAGACACCTAAACCCATTAATCTATCTTGAAAGCACCCTAATCTACCTATCTAAAGCCGCTTAAACGACTACTCACTGATCATAACGAGCTCACTAAGTCCTTTGCAAGACGTGTAGCTAGTCATGATAAGGAGTTTAATGCTGGATGATAAAAAGAAATAAACAAAGAACAAGATTCTGATGCAAAAACGAAATATCGGATTAGATTAATCAAGTTTCAAAAAAGAGGCCAGTTCTTAAGGCTAAAAGAAGATAAGAGATAAGATGATTAGGTTTTTGGTCCTAAAATGTATTTATAGCAAAAGGGAAAGTGTCGCGGGTCAGCCCGGAACAAACCGGGTACTGAGCCGCCTTCTTGGGTTGATGGGTGAGTGCCACGGTGTGTCGGAGAGTGAAGCCGAGGTCTTTATGTCCAGGAGTGCACGTGAGTCAGGATCCGAATGATGATCTCGTGAAGAACACGTCAAGAACACGCATGAACCCTAGTCTTTGATCCATCTTCACGTGTGTGTTCTTGAGCCGTCCTGTTCTTGATTCTGGGTTAGTGACAAGGAACCTCGCCATAAAATGTAGCGGGGCTTGGTAGTCGAGGGGTTCGGGAGAACAGAGTCCGGCATGCACGCCGAGGCCATTACACCGAGGTGCACGTTCAACACTTAGTCGTTTCCAGCTTCATTTCTTACGTGTGCATGCCTTGATCCCAATATACCGAGGCATCGGCACGAGATCTAGTCCAAAATACTCCCGAGATATGAGCCTTGACCTGAGCAATGTCGAGGTAATGATGCCGAGGCCTGAGAAAATACTTAGCACGTATCGCAACTCGTTTAGGCTCGTATCGACCATATTGCCTTCCGGAAGCAGTAACTTTCAACACACGACTCCAATCGTTCTGAGACCAGTTCCATAGTCAAGATTCAATAAGCTAGAACTTTGGTGAAGAGATCGTCGGAGCTTGGGAAGTGGAAGGCTTCCTGGATTTCACATCTTTGCACCGCATTGGAATCACCGGAAAATAAGCCTTTGGACCGATGTGAACTCCGGAGACCTTATCTTTCAAACCATTGCTCCGAATTGAGTGATTCTAAGCGTTCCGGAAATTTTATTCACAGATCTCAAACTTTGCTGAAGACCGGGAAAGCTGGTTCGGACCGGAAAGGCTCCGTCCGTCGTGATCTTTGAAATCCGCTGTTCGGTTCTTGGGTACGCGTAATGCTGGTGCATCCTCCAGAAGCCGTATCTTTCTCCTCACTGGTCCGAATTGGATGATTCCAACTGTTGAGGAATCTTTGTTTGATTATCTCCAACTTTAATGAAGACCCCGCCAACTGATTCGGACCGGAAGGTTCCCGGATTGCTGATCTTTGAAATGCGCGGGCAAGGACAGGTTTTGGTCGAGAAAAGCTTCCCGCGGTAAGGAAAATGACCGAGGGCTATGTACCGCGGTAAGCTTTTTAGCCGTAAAATTCTCTCGCCTCGGCCAAAAACTTAACCCGTGGTAATTTGCACCGATACTCGTCTTTGGTCGATTTTGGTCGATGGGTAAGGGTTTTGGCCGATAATGAGCGTCCGGTAAGCTTTTTGACCGAGGTTTCTGTCCAGCCGGTACGAGTTTTGCCCGAGAAATTCCTCCAAGCGGTTTTCACCATTTTTGACCTTTTTCTTCACCGTTTTCTTTTCTGCTCCTCTTATTAAGCTCCAAATGGCTCCCAAAGCACCTGATAAAGACTTCAAAACATGCAAAACTCTTTGGGACCTAATGCAAGCCCTAAATCCTATTTTGATGCCTAAAGACTCAATTTTCATGGGAAAACACATGATGAGGACTCTAAAATGCAATCTAAATGATTTAAAATATAGACATATCAAGATATCATCAATGCACTGAAGGCCAATCAACACAGTCCAGGAAGGGACATGAGCTTTCACCCGCGAAAAAGCTTCTCCCCACCGCGGCTCAGCCCCCTCCACCCGCGGTGGACCTGTGTCCAAGCCTCAGTAGCCCAACTAAGGCCTATGACACTTTCTGCACTCATTTTACAAGTCCTAGATGCCCAGTAGAGGAGAAACACTATAAATACTCATTTTTATGTCTTTCGTAACCAAGCCTCTTTGATCTCTTTGAGAGAGAACTTCAGCATAGTTTTTAGGTTTTACTTTTATGCATTTTGATAGTAGGTTCTTAGCCTACCAAGGTTAATTAACCTCTTTTGTTGTAGCACTTGAGGGTCAATCCAAATGGAGATTATCTAGATACTATAACTATGAGGATCAATTCTTAATCCAAGTCTAAATAAACAAGTTGGTGATTCAGTGATCTAAAAACATAAAACAACAATAAGTAAGCAGTAATTAAGAATAAAACAAGCAAACAAGAGAAACAAAGCAAAGATTCAAATTCAAATAAAGATAAAGCTAAACCTCTAGATGTCATCATTGATCAGGATGCTTTCAATGTTTAATTCATAATGCTAAGCAAATAATGCAACACTTGCAATTCTTTAGTCTAGACTTCCAATTCAGATTAATTCATTCCCATGATAAAAATCCCTTTGTAACCAAATCAAAACTAATTCTCATTAGATGAATAAGAAATTAACAACCATAAGGTTCCAAGCCTAATATGACCAAACAGCCTCTTTGTGCATCAAAATAAGAGCTAAGTTAGACTGAATCTTATACAGAAATATAAAGCAAGCATCACATGATCTCAAAATCCAATCAACTTAGAACTCAAAGCAAGATCATTTCTTTCCAAAGAGAATGATCATTATATCAATCAGCATTTAAACCTAATTCTCATTAGTGGTAATGATGATCAATATGCATTAATAAACAGTTGTAACATGTCATTTATGCTTCAAACAAACATTCCTATGGCATTCAAAACATAAACCCTTAAGTTAGCTCATTCACGCATTTCATCAAACACTTTTGGTTCATGAAATGTCTATGAACCTAGATTTGATCTTCTCAAGGAAATCTGGCATTAGGAGCAGCTAACTAAAGAACAGAAATGAGAATCTAGGACCTAAACATCATTAATAAAACATCTAAGCACCGTAATCTATACACCTAGAATCTTAAAAGAAGACTACTCACTAATCATGATGAACACACCATTTCTTTTACAAGAGGTGATGTTAATCATGATTAGAAGCAAAAATAAGAAGAAGAGATGATAAGAAACAGCTTTAGATTGATTAAATCCTTCAGATGTCTCTTAACAAACTCGTTTTTGACTAAAGAGGAAAAGAAAACACAAAAGGGAATGAAAGATGTCTAGGGTTTTTCTCCCAAAAACTATTTCTACTAAGTGTTTTGGGCCGGGTCAGCCTAGGAAAAACTGGGTACTGACCTGGTTCAGTTGGGTCTTGTGACTGATTTGCGAGATGGTCACGCCCCTGCCCAAATTGCACACCCAAGTTGGTCTCATTTGCGAACACATGTGCTAGATGGTTCCACTTCAAGTCCAACTCGCACTCTAAAGTCGCACAACCTTGTGGACTTAGCCAAATTTGATTCTGGAAGTCTCTACCCTGGTCCGAACTGCCTTACCGCACAGCCATGTTGCAGCTTGATCTCAGAGGTTAAACCTTATGCTGCTACGAGTAAATCAAGTCGTACTCCCATGTCGCAGCATTTCCTGTTTCTCAGAACACTTTGCGTTTGCGGCAACATAACTTCTAGTATACTGGTCCAAATGACCTGATTAAAACTATAGAGGAAAGATAATTCAGTTACTTAGAACATTTCTGAAGATAAAAAGTGCATCCGGGGAGAGCAAGGGTTCCCGGAGGGCTGATCTTTGAAGTGCATTGCACGGGTCTAAATTGGCTTCTTGACATGTCCTTCTTCCGATTGCAATATCTTCGAGCTCACAATTCCGAGTCTCCTGATTCTAAGCGGGCTGGAAACTAGACTCAATGATCTCAAACTTTGATGCAAAAATGAATGAGAGACAGCTTTGTCTTTTGTTGGCCATATCTTTCAGTTCACTACTCTAAATGCATTGATTCCAACTGTTCTGGAACCTCTACTCGATTCTATTGATCTTTGCTGAAGACCTTGGAAGCTGAATCGGTCCGAAAAACCTTCTGGTAATGCAATCTTTGAAATGTATTAGCACATGAGATTTTTGGCCGAGGCATAAGCATGCAGTACGTGTTTTGGCTGAGAAGTCTTTGCTGCAGTATAAATTTTTGTTAAGAAACGTCTACCAGCGTTTCAGTGTTTTGCCGAGAGACCCCAAAATCCTTTTTTTCACAATTTTTGATCATTTGAACACCATTTCTCCACCTGGTCCACTTCTTCCACTCCAAATAAACTCCAAATAAACGTGTTTAACACTCCAAACCATGCAAAACTCCCATGGACCTAATGCAAGTTCCTAAGTCCTAAATTAATGCTTAAAGACCCAAAATGTATGCAAATGTGACATGATTTGGACTTAAATATGTACACTAAATGATGCATGTTATGAATATATCACATTTGTAGAAGCTTTTCACTCCAAACACTGTTTTCAATAAGAGAAGTTTTTCTGCAATTTTTTTTTCATTCTTAAACCAATGATGATGTCAAGCTCAGCCATGTCTGAGTATTCACCATGTTGGGTTAAGGGACCATCAAAGGGGATCCCATGTTTGAATGACATCTATGTTTAGGTTAAAGGATTTCAATTTTTTTAATGATTCTCCCATTCATCCCAATCTCAAAGCAGTTCTCTTGATTGATCACCTCGAGTCCGATCCAAGGTTGAATCCAAGCCACGAGAGTGTTGTATCTGGGTTACCAGAACTGCATCTTATGGTCGTCCCCGTCGTACCAGACGAAAGCTACCTACAGAGGTTACGTAAGCCGAGATGGATTCCGATATGAAATACATGATCTTATATCGGCATGAGGGCGAGAATTAATTGCCGAGATTAAGTGATTAGATGATTAGTGTCTATCCTAGTTTCAGAATCATAGAAAACCCTTACCTAGATTCCATGTGTCATAGATCATGAACCCTAGAGAAGAACCCTAAACCCAGCGCCGTTTTTCATATAGTTTTCAATCGATTTTTCAAGCTTTTTAATTTCTTGCTTAGTTATTTAGATCCAAAACCCCATTTTAATCTGATTAGGTCTACAATTGTTTTTAGCATCAGTCAGGAGTCCTCAACACACAAATCCATGTCAATTTGATCCCTAAGTACTACTGCATTTGGTGTGCACTTGCAGCCTTGTTTAGGGTAAAACTTGTAGTTTCCCACTGCACCCACATCAATAGTCGCTGTAAAAAATTCATTAGGCAACTTTTGCAACCCTAAGCAATAAGACTAAACACTTTCACAGCAATAAAACATTATTTTGATCTTGTGCTCTTGCGAGAAAACCCTAGAGATTTTGGATCCATCTAAGTTTCTTTACAAGTTTTGATTGTGCGAGTTTTGGTTCACACAATTTGGCGCCTACTGTGGGGAATCAAAATTTTTTTACGAAAAATTCATCGAACTTGAGATCTGAGGAACATGGTGACCGACGCACCTGGAAACAACAACAACAACAACGACCACAACATGGAGAAGGATGCTCATCAGGCGAACACGACGACAACTACTGTGAAGAACATGGATCGAGGAGCAGGGCAAGAGGAACGAGGCGATCACAGAACATCTCAGAAATCACGTTACCGGAAGGTTTTTCCGTCGGATTCAGCTGTCGGGGTCTTCATGAAAGTTGGCGATAATTGAGTCAAGAACCCAAAACAGTTCAAATCAGGGCATTTGGAGCAGTGAGCCAAGAAGATATGGCCACCGGAAGACGAACATGTCTCGCACTCATTCTGGAGAAACCCGATACGCCTCAAAGACGTCGTTACTGGGAAGCCTTCCTTTCGGATCTGGTTTACGGGGTCTTTATAGAAGTTTTAGACCACTGAGTCTAGTTTCCAGACCGCTTTTAATCGTTGGATTTGGAGTAGTAAGCAGAGAGTTAAGCTCACCGGAAGACACACCTGTCTCATCGCCACTTTAAACCGATCCGATGAGCTCCAAAGATTACGAGGGACGATGGACTTCCAGACAGATTCAGTTTACAGGGCCGTCATCAAGATTCCAGATATTTGACTCTTCATTCCAGAACGTTTGAGATCATTAAATTTGGATCTATGAGCAAGAAGATAACGTTTCCGGAATGGAGACATGTCTAGAACCTTCCACTTCCCAAGCGCCGATAGTTTCTTCACCAAAGTTTGATCTGGATGAGTGATATTTCTCATGAAACTGGTTTCAGGTCATTTGGAGTTACGAACTGAAAGTTACACAATACGGTAGAGAAGCTGGTCAATTCGGATTTTAAGAGATGCGACTGTATGCTAACTGTTGTGTCCTGCCTCGATATGAATACCACGACTTGCTATGACGAGGAGGCATGTTTACGAAGCTTTTAGCATAAACCTCAAGGTACCACCTCGGTCTTTCAACACCAAGTCTCCCTTTATGACCAAAATTATCCCAAAACGACTAAGTGTTGAAGTTGACCTTGGTGTGAACCCCTCGGCTTTACATGTCAGACCCCTATGTAACACAAACCTCGACTACCAAGCCCCTCGGTGTGTCATGCCGAGATCCTCATCTCTCCAACCCAGATCACAAACAAGTTCTCTTCACGTTCCAAGGCTTTAACCAGATCAAAGACAAGTTTCATGCATGTTCTTCAAGTGTTCATCAAAGTTTCAACCCAACACATGACCCCATGGTGTATGACCCTCGGTGTGGGACTTCTTCAGACGTCGAGGGGTGGCTCCAGCAACCCAGAAAGGACGGGTCAGTACCCAGTTTTTCCTGGGCTTACCCGGTCCATTGCCTTTTCTATAAATAGTTTTTCGAGACTAAAACCCTAGTTAGCCTTTATCTAATCCTTGATCTTATCTTTTAATTTGTTTTCTCTTTGTTTTTCTCTCCTTCTTAGTGTAAAAACGAGTTTGATCAAGAGATATCCAGCAGATTTAATCAACTTAAGGCTGTTTCTTATCATCTCATCATCTCATCTCTGCTTCGAATCATGATTAACATCACCTCTTGCAAAGGAAATGGTGTGTTCATCATGATTAGTGAGTAGTCATCTTTTAAGCTTCTAGGTGTGTAGGTTAGGGTGTTTAGATGTTTGATTTGTGATGTTTAGGGTCTAGATTCTCATTTCCTTTCATTAGTTAGCTGCACTTAATGCTAGATCTTTTCATATCACTCTAATCTAGACCTTAGTCATTTCTCCACCCACAAGGTGTTTGATGAAATGTCTGAATGAGCTAAGCTAAGGGTTTATGGCTTTTTCATCATGAGAATGATTTGTTAAATGCATGAATGACATATTAGAACTGTTCCTTAATGCTCACTGATTAGTATTTCACAAATGATGATTTGGATTGAAAATGGATTAGTGTAGAGTTAATGCCTTCATGAGAGGATTAGTCTAGTTTAGCGTTCTAAGTTAATTTGTTTTGAGATCATGTGAATACTTGTTGCTTCTTTCTGTGTAAGATTCGTTCCTCTCTTAAGTAGAAACCGTTTGGTCATAATTAGACTTCATACTCTATGCTTGTTGATTGCTTGATCTTGCTTAAGGTGAATAAATCTTGATTAAGCGGTTTGCAAATGGATTATTGTCATGGGAATGAGTTAATCTATCTCTGAAGTCTAGACTAAAGAGTAACAAGTATTGCATTATGTTCTTAGCATCATGAATCAACATTGATAGCACCCTAATCAATGATCACATCTAGAGGTTTATCTTTTATCATTTGATTAATCATCATCATCGTTTGCAGCTTGCTTGTTTTAGTTCATTGATCATTGCTTAATTGTTTCTTGTTTATGCTTACTTTGTTACTTGTTACCAAAAACATCTTTGATCACTTGACTTAAGAACTTATCTTACAAACTAGTGCTTAACTACCACACATAAGGATTGACACCCTCTATACTACTTTGACAATGGGATTGATAACACTTTTAAGAGCCTAAAAACTCTAGTTATCAATTGGCGCCGTTGCCATATTATGTGGGGATTGTTAGCATTAGTTTCTGATATAGTTTTGAAGATCAAGTTTAGTTTTTTTTACTGATTCCCTTTTAAGTTCTGTGTTTGTTTTCAGATGTATGATCACAAGAGCTCAAGCAAGAAGACAAAGAGAAAGCGCTGCTTACTTGGAAAGATTGGTAATGGATCAGCAAGTTGGGATTGCGCACCAGGCTCAAGAAGCTGCTCACGGTCAAGGAGCTGGTATTGGAGCTAATGGGAACAGAAATCAGGTTCCACATGATCAAGTCCATCAGGGACAAGCTCAGGGTAATCAGAACAAAGACGGGCCTCAGGTTAATCAACCGGCGTCAAGAGCCTCCACTGATCTATGTAGGAGATAATGACCGAGCCAATACACACCAATACTGAGCAGTGATTCAAGCACCACCGGTTCAAAACAATAATTTTGAAGTGAAGGCTTCTTTGCTCAACAGGGTGCAGAACTCTAAGTTCCATGGCTTGCCAATGGAGGACCCTTTGGAGCATTAGGATCAATTTGACAGGGTTTGTGATCTAACTAAGATCATTGGTGTATCTGAAGACAGCTTCAAGCTCAGATTGTTCCCATTCAGTTTAGGAGACAAGGCACACCAATGGGAGAAGAACTTACCTAGAGGTTCAATACAGACTTGGCAACAATGCAAGTTAGCATTCTTGTCTAAATTCTTCTCAACTTCTCGAACAGCCAAGCTAAGGAACAAGATTTCAAGCTTCACTCAGCATTCTAATGAGACTTTTGGAGAAGCTTGGGACAGGTTTGGAAGCTATACAACTCAGTGCCCACATCATGGCTTTTCAGAAGCCTCTCTCCTTAGCACTTTGTATAGAGGAGCTGTGCCCAAGATCAGGACTCAGTTGGACACAGCATCAAATGGAAATTTTTTGGCAAAAGAAATCAATTCAGCTATGGAACTTGTTGAGATCCTAGCAATGAGCCAAGACACTTATGGGGAAGACTATGACCGAAGTTATAGAGGAGAAGGTTCTAGTAAACAAACAAGAGCTGGAGAAGGATCTAGAGGAGTTCAAAGTTAAGTTTGCAAAGCTGGTAATGACCACACAGCTACCTATAAACTATGTGGTTGAAGAGAAGAGTTGCTTTACTAATGTCAATGAAGCTGGTCTTACTCAAGAGAAGTTGCACTTCATTGGGAACCAGAATAAGCTTCAAGGGTACCCTCCTCAAGGCTTTGCTCAAAAGAATCAGTACCAAGGCAACTTCCACGGTCAACAATCTTATCAGCCACCAGCTGTTCAGGCACAAAGGAACAGCTTCACAAACCAAGTCAGCTTTCAGCAACAAAGGCCTCCACCTCTTGGATTCGATCAGCCACAGTTTCAGCAGGTATCTATGCCACAGCAAGGTCCTGATATCGGTATTGTTCTCCAACAGCTCTTAAAAGGACAACAAAAGCTTGATTCTAAGTGTTTTGACCTGAATTCTAAAATAGAGACACTAGGCTCTGAACTTAAGACTCTGAGAAAGAACAAGGTCATCTGCTCTTCAGAAACTCTGGTCTCTCTTCCTGGAAAAGCTTTTCAAAAACCCCAAAGATTATTGCAATGCCATCTACTCAGATGATGATCACTCAGCTGCTGTTCAAGATATTGAACACCTCCTTTATGGTAATGTCTCTGATGGGTCCATCCCTAACATTGTCGAAGAGGACGCCATTATAGAGGAATTTATGAGCTTGTTACATGATCTTAATGAGGACATTGAGAAAGAAAGTGGGGGAGCCGCCTGTGTTTTTGTTGAGAAATGGAACAATGCAGGGACTGTTGAAGCAAAGGACCAGCCGGTTGCTCAAGAACAGCCAAAGGATGATGCCTCCAGCCTAGATTCACCAAAGATAAAGCCTACATCACTCCCAAAGCTGGGTAATCCAGGGAAATTTACTATCTCCTGCACTCTTGGGATGTTCAGAGTTCAGAATGCCTTGTGTAATTCAGGCTCAAGTGTAAATGTGATGTCTCCTAACATGATGGAGAGACTTGGGATCAAGAACTTAAAGGAGTATCCTTCTTCCATCACTTTTGGCGATTCTTACTCAAAGAAACCTCATGGGCTGATAGAGAACTATCCATTGAAGGTTGGTGAGTGCATAGTTCCAACTGATTTCATAGTCATGAAGATGAAAAAGACAAATGAGCTTCCACTTTTGCTTGGGACTTCATTCCTTAACACAACTGGTGCAAGGATTGACTTTGATACTCAAAGAGTGGTGCTTACAAAGGTGGATAAGGACGTCTCTTACCCTGTTAAGCCTCCTTTAGATGAATTTTGTGGATCAGTTGTTCAAGAGATAGAAGAGCCAAAGGTGCTTGAGATGCATTATGTGGGAAGTGTTGGCATTTTAGGAGGAATTCAACCCCTTTCAGCTGTGGAGAAAGGAGAACAAGCCCACATCAACTATGGTCATAAGGATGGGAGATTAGAAGATATCTTCTTCACATGGTCTCCTTCACTTAGTGAGCTAAAGATGATCAACAGCAAAGGTGAAAGATCTGATTCAAAAGAAAAGAACCTTGAACCTGAATTTTCTTCTCAACATTTTACTCTCACTCCTTGAGAATGTGATGATGGATCCAAAAAGTATAAGCTGGATTGCAATGGGAAATCAGGGTTATTTGCTGAACTCAGGACAGGTCTCACAAAGGAAATCTTTGACAAGGATCCTGATGGAATTCAAGAGCTGATGCAAAAAGGTCTCAAGGTGGAGGTTTAAGCACAAGGGTCTGAGGGTACTCAAAGGAAACAGACCTCAGCACTCATGATCAAGACAATTGAAATGCTCAAGAGCATCAGTGCTCATCGTCACCCAACCTAAGAAAAGTTTTGCAAAGTCAAAACTTAGTGACTTTAAATAAAGTGCTCTCTTGGGAGACACCCCAAGCTTATCCTTGTACATTTATCTTTTTATACTCTTCTTTAGTGTTTTTAGAATGTTTGATGGATTTCCTATGTGATCTCAGGTTCTAGAAAGTGTTCTTGCTCAATGGTTTGAAGGAACAAGTGAAGAGAGGAGTTTAAAGCTGGCGGCCTTATGATTTAAAGGAGCAGTGAACTTGAGACCTAGGCCAGGCACCTCATGATGATCATTACCGAGGTCTCAAGTTTGCTCTTCCAGGGACCAAGTGCTGAGTGATGCCTCGGGAGAGTCCAAGCCGAGGTGTACTTTAGTCCAATATGGAGGTGCCCTTGCAACAACCCAAAAACAAGGCACCCTCGGCATCACTACCTCGGCATGGCTAAGCAGAGGGGTCCCCGCACGAGCATGAACAAAAAGGGACGCTTGAGAGACTTGAGTCCAAGCAGAGGGTTCAAAGCACCAGCATCCTCCTCTATGGTCAACGCCTCCATTCCATCAAAAACAAGGCTGGTAACACTCCAAACTCTTTGTACATATGCATCTTGTTCTTCATTATTCATTTTGCATCTTTCATGCTTTTGCTTTTCTCTCCTCTCTTATGCTTTTATAACACAAGGGACTGTGTTATTTAAGTGTGGGGGAGGGGTTTAGTGTCTACTAATCATGTTTTCTCTGTTCTTATTTTCTCTTTTGCATTTTAAGTCTCATGTAGTTGCATTTAAGTGCATATAAAAAAAACCAGAAAAATCAAAAAATCAGAAAAATTTTCACAAAAATAATGCTCATTCTAGTTGCATTCACATTTTTAGGATTGAGTCTAGCTGCATCATATAGGTTGCATCATTGCACGGGAGTAATGATAGATTTTTTTCCTTGAGAGAACATCATTTTGAGAATTTGGATTTCCAGGCTTGTTGATTCTTTTGTGCCTGCGAGACTTGAAAAGATTTGTATTTGTGAAACAAGTTTGAATTTGATCTCAGCTCTAATAAGTGAAAACCATTGAACCTAACTTTTAATTATCTTGTGATGCATTGTTTGAGTGAGCATTGTGGATTCTCATATACATACTTGAGCTAGAACCCGTTTTTACCACTCTTTTCCTTAGCTAAAGTAGCTGAATCTGCATTTGCATCAGTTCTCCACACCCTGAACCCATCCTTCTTTCAAGCCAAAAGCATTTCGTGTGTGCATTGTGAGGCCACCTTGGATCAAACTTAACAGAAAGTGTAATGTTTAGAGCGACAAGGGCAAGTCTCATGAGTGTCTAGTTCCAACATCAAGAACTATTAGGTCTAGGCTGTGAATAAGTGTGGGGGAGAGGTCGTTTTGTGTGAGAGTTTTGAGAGAAAAGATCTTTGAGAGAGGAAAGAGAAAGAGTGTAAAAATGAGAGTGATGAGAAGTGAAGTTTTGAAAAGAAAAGAAATCGGTCTTGGGTCTTGTGTTTTTAAAAGAAAGAAAGCTATAAGTGTCTAAAAGAAGGTATCTAACCTCTAAGTGAAAAGAAAAGAAAGGAAAAAAGGCTAAAACGGCTCAAGTGTTTTAAAAAGAGAAAGTGAGAGGTTAGATATCCAAAGTTGTGAAAAAAAGAGCTGTGTGTGAAAGGAACATCCCAAGCCGAGAGTCTAAAAGAAAAGAAAACCCCTTTTTGAGAGGTGAAAGTGAGTGAAAAGAGAGTTGTGAGGTTCATTGTGAGAGTGTGTGGGCTAGAGTGTCTTTAGGTAAGGGAAGTGAGCTGAGATTTGCTTTTGTATGTGCCCATTGCCCTTTACCTTTAGCATTCTGCCGAAGCTTTGATCAATCATAGAGAGATCCTTAATTGCTTTGAACCTTGCTTGTGCATTTTCATTTGAATGGGATCATTTTCATCTCATAGCCTCACCCTTAGCCAAGCATTTCTCACTTGAACTTGCATCACTAGATTCACTTGGTAAACACTTAATGAATGTCAAAGAGCCGTGTGATAAGAAGAGCTTGTGGAGATTACTGTTGAATTTTGAGCATCAAAGTAGAGTCTTGCATTGCATGAAGAGTTGGCAACTTGGAATCTGAATCTCTTTATGGTTGCTTCTCTCACCAAAGGAATTGTGAACTCCCAATGCATTCAACCTCTCTCTCTCATTTGTTCTTTTTGCTTGAGGACAAGCAAAGGATAAGTGTGGGGGAGTTGATATATTCAAAAATTGCATCATTTAGTGTACATATTTTAGTCCAAATCATGTCTTATTTGCATACATTTTAGGTCCTTAGGCATTGTTTTAGGACTCAGGAGATTGCATTAGGTCCAAGAGAGTTTTGCATGTTTTGGAATGTTATTCAGGTGCTTTTGGAGCTTATTTGGAGTGGAGGATGTGATTCAGATGAAGAAATGGAGCTGAATGATCAAAAATGGTGTAGTGGAGCAATTTTGAGTTTCTCGGAAAAATGCAGTACTGATGGTTGAAGATTCTCGGCCAAAATCCTTCCTGCGGGTAGATCTCTCAGCCAAAAACACGTACTGGCGATTAAGTTTCTCGGCCAAAAATATCGGGTGCAGATACATCTCAGAAATCATGTTACCGGAAAGTTTCTCGGTCTTCCTGAAAGTTGGCGATAATTGAGTCCAGAACCCAAAACAGTTCGAATCAGGGTATTTGGAGCAGTGAGCCGAAAGATATGGGCACCGGAAGAGGAACATGTCTCGCACTCATTCTGGAGAAACCCGATATGCCTCAAAGACGTCGTTATTGGGAAGCCTTTCTTTCCAATCTGGTTTACGGGGTCTTCATAGAAGTTTTGGAGCACTGAGTCTAGTTTCCAGAACGCTTGGAATCATTGGATGTGGAGTAGTAAGCAGAGAGTTAAGCTCACCGGAAGACACACCTGTCTCGTCGCCACTTTAAACCGATCTGATGAGCTCCAAAGATTTTGAGGGACGATGCACTTTCAGACTGATTCAGTTTACAGGGCCTTAATCAGGATTCATTATATTTGAGTCCTAATTCCAGAACGTTTGAGATCATTCAATTTGGAGCTATGAGCAAGAAGATAACGTTTCCGGAATGGACACATGTCTAGAAGCCTCTTTCTGATCGTGTCAATGCATTGCAAAGATGAGCCCTCCGGGGAACCTTCCACTTCCCAAGAGCCGATAGTTTCTTTGTCAAAGGTTGAGCTGGAGGAGTGATCTTTCTCATGAAACTGGTTTCAGGTCATTTGGAGTTACAAGATGAAAATTACACTAAACGGAAGAGAAGCTGGTCAATTCAGGTTTTACATGCCGGACCCCTATGTAACACAAACCTGGACTACCAAGCCCCTCGGTGTGTCATGCTGAGATCCTCATCTCTCCAACCCAGATCACAAACAAGTTCTCTTCACGTTCCAAGGCTTTAACCAGATCAAAGACAAGTTTCATGCATGTTGTTCAAGTGTTCATCAAAGTTTCAACCCAGCACATGACCCCCTGGTGTATGACCCTTGGTGCAGGACTTCTTCAGATGTCGAGTGATAAACTCACATTTTGTCATGTTTAGGATTGCATTTTTGTCCAAATATTGAGTCTCATGCATACATTTAGGTAGTTTTACATATATTTGTCTTTGCTTTTGTCTTTAGTTAAGAATTGCATTAGGTCCTAGAGAGTTTTGCACTTTTGGAGTGTTTACAGGTCATTTGGAGCTAATTGGGAGCAATTGGGACAAAAGACATGGAGAGACCATCACCTTATGTGCATCAGACTTGGACAAGTGTTATGGAGCCGACAATCCCTCAATTTTATCACCTGAGAAGGAGGGCGTTCACCAGGATTCAGCCTCCGGAGTCTTCATAAAGAATCAAGAGATTCAAGTCTAGTTTCCAGAACACTTTAGATCGTCCTATTTGGAGTTTTGAGCTGAACGTTACGGCGATAAGAAGCAGTACATGTCTCGGAGCGGATAAAGGACCAAAGCAACGCGCATCAAAGAACCAGTAGAACGGAGCCCTTGCCGACGTCATCTGAACCCGAACCCTTCATCAAAGTTGGCGATGATAAAGTCACGGTCCCAGAACAGGTCGAATCATTGGATTTGGATTCGTGAGGTGAGAGTTAAGGAAGGCGAGAGACATACATATCAGCCAGACGTCTAAGAGTAGATAAGGTGCTAAGTGTCATGATTTGACACGGTGATAATGCCATGGCCTGAGCTTGGCCGTGGCAAAATATGACAACTCTTGGGATTTGACATGGTCTTGAAGCACGGCCTTGAACAAGACCACGGCATGCAATGAAGATCTTTGACACGCCCATAATGTCATGGTCGGGATTTGACATGGTCTTGAAACACGGCCTGATGTTTGGCCGTGGCAATCACCGAATCATCAACACCTTGCCACGTCCAACATGAAACGGTCCAGATCAAGAACGTGGCAATCCAAGAAGTTTATCACCCAAACCCAGAAAAGAAGAGACGTGGCCACTAGCCATGGTATAAATAAAGCCATGGCAACCTTGATCATGAAGAATCTGTCCAAGAACTTTGACACTGTCAGTTTGCCACGATCTGGCCAAGCATCATCTGACCGTGGCAAACCACACCACTATCCATCAAAGCCGGGTCAGGACCCAGTTTGTCCTGGGCTGACCCGGTCCGCAAGAGACACTATATATGCTTTTTAGGGTTTTTTCCAAGGGGGAGCTTGGTTTTCTCTCTAGTTTTCTTTCCTTTTTAGTGTAAAAACGAGTTTGTTAAGAGATATCTCAAGGATTTAATCAATCTAAGTCTGTTTCTTATCATCTCATCTTCTTATCTTTGCTTCTAATCATGATTAACATCACCTCTTGCAAAGGAAATGGTGTGTTCATCATGATTAGTGAGTAGTCTTCTTTTAAGCTTCTAGGTGTGTAGATTAGGGTGCTTAGATGTAGATTAATGATTGTTTAAGCTTAGATTCTCTTATCCTTTCCTTAGTTAGCTGATCCTAATGCTAGATCTCTCATTATAAGCTTGATCTAGAACTTAGGCATTTCTCCATCCACAAGGTGTTTGATGAAATGCTTGAATGAGCTAACTTAAGGGTTTATGCCTTTTTCATCATGGGAATGATTGTTAAATGCATGAATGACATATTAGAACTGTTTCTTAATGCTCATTGATTCATATTTCACAAATGATGATTTGGTTTGAAAATGGATTAGTGTAGAGGTTAGTGCCTTCATGAGAGGATTAATCTAGATTAGAGTTCTATGTTAATTGGAATTTGAGATCATGTGATGTTTGCTTTATCTTTCTGTATAAGATTCAGTCTTTCTTAGCTCTTATTTTGATGCACAAAGAGGCTGTCTGGTCATTTTAGACTTGGAACCTTATGCTTGTTGATTGTATATTCATCTAATGGGAATTAGTCTTGAACTGGTAATTAACAAAGGGATTTTGTCATGAGAATGAATTAATCTGATTTGGAAGTCTAGACTAAAGAATTGCAAGTGTTGCATTGTTTGCTTAGCATCATGAATTCACATTTAAAGCACCCTGATCAATGATCACATCTAGAGGTTTAGCTTTCTCTTTATTTGAATTTGAGTGTTTGTTTAGTTTCTCTTGCTTGTTTAATTCTTAATTACTGCTTGTTCTTGTTTGCTTTATGTTTTTAGATCACCTTGTTACCAACTCATCTGCTTATTAGACTTGAATTAAGATAGCTCCTCATAGTTCTAGTGTCTAGAATCTCTCCATTTGGATTGATACCTCAAGTGCTACAATGACATGAGTAGTTGAGGAATTGATCAAGGATTGAAAAATTCCTACTATCATTGAGGGGTGGCTCCAGCAACCCAGAAAGGGCGGGTCAGTACCCAGTTTGTCCGGGGATGACCCGGCCCAATGCCTTTTCTATAAATAGTTTTTAGAGACTAAAACCCTAGTTAGCCTTTATCTAATCTTTGATCTTATCTTCTAATTTGTTTTCTCTTTGTTTTTCTCTCCTTCTTAGTGTAAAAACGAGTTTGATCAAGAGATATCCAGCAGATTTAATAATCTTAAGGCTGTTTCTTATCATCTCATCATCTCATCTCTGCTTCTAATCATGATTAACATCACCTCTTGCAAAGGAAATGGTGTGTTCTTCATGATTAGTGAGTAGTCATCTTTTAAGCTTCTAGGTATGTAGATTAGGGTGCTTAGATGTTTGATTTGTGATGTTTAGGGTCTAGATTATCATTTCCATTCATTAGTTAGCTGCTCTTAATGCTAGATCTTTGCATATCACTCTGATCTAGACCTTAGTCATTTCTCCACCCACAAGGTGTTTGATGAAATGTTTGAATGAGCTAAGCTAAGGGTTTATGCCTTTTCATCATGGGAATGATTTGTTAAATGCATGAATGACATATTAGAACTGTTTCTTAATGCTCACTGATTCATATTTCACAAATGATGATTTGGTTTGAAAATTGATTAGTCTAGAGGCTAATGCCTTCATGAGAGTGATGTGTTCGTGTCAACTACGTGAGGGAACAAGTTTTACCCTTAACAAAACAAATGAAAGCCGCAAGTGCACAGCTAATCAGTTGTAGTATTTAGGGATCGAATCCACAGAGATTTGTGTGCCCTGGTATTCTTCTACGGTTTTTAACTTTATGTCTAGACTAAATTGGTTTTAAAGGTTGGTTGTTTTTCTTGCGAATTAAACTAAAACAAAAGAAAGCAAATAAATCTATCCTAAAAAGCAGGTAAGAAAATCGAATGGAATGCAATTAGAATAGGCAAATATCGAATGAAAGGCTAATAGGGCAAGTAAGATATCGCATGAAAGGTAAATAAAGCAAGTAAATAATGAACTAAGAAAATTGAATGCAGGTCTAAAAAGTAAGTAAAAATCGATGGAATTGTAAACTATGGCTAAAACGCTGAGCTTTCGGGAACTCTAAGGGATCATAATCGGTTTTAACACTAAGGTAGATAGATTGGGATTGACAGATAACGATATATGGGTTCTAGAGCTAGAGTACGGCGGTATGACTACGTCACTGTCGTGATCATAACCAACTGTTTCTCGCAACCCTGACCAGTAGGTTTCCACTCTGGCCCTGGAAGGGAGAGAACGCAAGAGCTGCACAAGACTCGTCAATACTCACGATCTCGCCGCAGGTAGTTTCCACTCCTACGGAAAAATCGCATGTTTCTTTCTAGGGCTGATACTTAATGAAAACTTTCGCAACACTAACTATCTAGATCAGATACTAGGTGATCAATCAACCATACATGCAATAAGAACAAGAATAAACAGAGAACAGGTCGAAATCCCAGATCTATAAACCTAGATGTCTTAATCGATTATGAGAGCCCCTTTCGGGAACCCTAAGCCCAACTCGGGATCTACTCAGACATGGCTGAGTTCGACATCATCATTGGTTTTAATAAGAGTAATGAAAAACAGTTGGGCTTCAGATAAGTGGGCTTTAACTCGGAGATTGATTGCCGCGGTCGGGAGTGCTGTGACCGCGGCAATTGGCTTGTTGGCCGCGGTCAGGAAGCTTCTGACCGCGGCAAATAGCTTGTTGGCCGCGGTCGGGTGAGTTACTGACTGACTTCGAGTGGCTCCGGGGCTAATGGAATATCTTGAGATCCAACTGTTGGAATGTCTCCAAACCAAGTGCATTTGAAAGCTGGTTGATTCTTCTATAAGTTTTCCAATTTTGAGGGTGATCAGACGGTGAGAAGGTCTTCGTCTCTCCATGAGAGTTCTGACGGTCTGCATTTATCCAAAAGAGTCTTTTTGTTCCATTTTGTGCCTCTTTATCCCAAATTACCTGAAAAGTCTTTTAAAATCCGGAAACATAGAAATCTTTTGAAAACCTTTGAAAATGGAGTAAAAACACCTGTAAAAGATATTAAAATAATCCATAAAAATGGTCAAAATCTGGTGTTATCAACTCCCCCAGACTTAGTCTTTTGTTTGTCCTCAAACAAAACAAAGGCTAATCTCGGCGAGAGGTTTGAAAACGCAGGAACTAAACAAAATCTCAGAGACCAAACTTCTAGACCAATATCAATCAGTATGCATCAATCGGGAATAGCCTAGAAAATTCTCACTAGCAATACAGGCATAACTAGTCCGTTAATCCGTCATGCAGAAATCTATGCACTAAGATCTAACTTCCAGTCAACTAGCTCTTAACATTCATTAAAAATCTCGGTGGTTCTCATCAAAGAAAATCTAGGCAAGGCAATCTAGGCTAGGTGTCAAGAAGGATTATTTCGGGGGTAGGGCTTAAAGTGTTTAAGGGTTACCTGAAGATCTGGAGAATGCAGGATATTATGCAAAACCGCAAGATATGGTGAAGCTGTTGGTATCCACAGTTTTCAGTCACTTTCTTCTTGACATAGATTCATGGTCTTCTTCCTCAGGTTCTCTCCAAACTCCCCCAGACTTAGATTTTTGTAAATCTTTCAAAACAATAGCTCCTTAAACGAATAGTGGTTGCTCATTGCCCCACAAATTTCGACAATCTAAGACTCATTAGGCTTTTTGTTCCCTTTTCTCTTTTCACGTTTTTTTCTTTTTTTTTTTTTTTTTTTTAGAGAAAGGGAACACCTTTAGATATAGAGTCTTAGAGAGCACGAATTTACCAGTTAATATATGTCTTGTAAAGCTTTATTATGTTTCTGATACTCTTCCTTCCCAATTCCATTCAGTCTCCTTTGTGAGTGACTGAAAACTGCGTTGCTCCTCTTCTCTCCGTCGTTTTTGCACATATCTGCTGATATAAACTAAAGAGAGAATGCATGAGGATTGAAAACAAGGGTTTTGGGTTTAGGGTATGGTACCAGATAAAGATAAACTGGTCATCTAGGACGACAAATAGTGGTAAAAGTGATGGTAAAAGACGTCCTAGATGTGTATGTCGATGCCTGCCTAAAATCAATGATGAGAAAATTAGATATCAATATTAAGTCCAAATAAAATGAGCTAGTATATCCTGTCAGAAAGAATCTCCATGAATAGAAGTCCTCTAGTGGGAGTTCGTAGTGCAAGTACTCTAGCTACCGCCTAGTTTAGTGCTAACCACAAATGAGCTATCATGCATAGTGTAGAAGCGTGCAGGTCTAAATCATCATAGTTTTGCGTCAAACATTCCTGAAAAATACTTAATGTCGAATAGGTTACATATTAAAATTTAAAAAGGTACTTGAAATTTAAAAAAAAAAGCAAGAAAATGATTAGTACGGATAGGCATCCTCCCCCAGACTTAAATCACACTGTCCCCAGTATGAAAAAGTTGGTGAGAAGATGGTGAATAAAAGCAAAATAAAATAAAATAAGATAAAGGAAAAGAAAATGATTATAGAACCGTGATGGTAGTGAAGTGCTGATCAATCATTCATCATCCGAAGTGTTGTCTGCGAAATGGTGCTGCTCCTGTAAGAAGGTGACAACGCGCTCAAAGCGTCGTCCCTGTCTCTCAACTCTGCGCTCGAGATCGGAATGAGTGTGTGATGACGTAGATGATGAGGTGTGGCCAGTCGAAATAGATGGCTGAAAATGAACACGGGCTGCAGCTGCATCACGCTTTGCCTTAGCCACTATGTATTGGCCAATGGTGAATGGTAGACGAGGTACAGATGGCAGAAAATCATCGGATACCGGAGTCCATCGTGGGCGTCCTCCGTTGCACAATCTCGGGATAGACACTGAAGGTAAGCGGACTCGGTGCTCCGCGTTGCCAGTGCAATACTTGTAACCAAACTTGTCTGGATCGAAAGCGGCACGAGAGATAGTGTGATCGCGAGAGAGATAAAGTAGATCATACCAGACATCGGGAAGTGGCTCGTCAGATGAGAAATCGAATCCTACAGTCTGTAGTATCGCTGTAATAGCACTCCCGATAGTTGGAGTAGCGTCCTAGCAACCATGTAAATCATGCTTCACCTTTACCATATTTTGCGCTATGATCCATGCAAAGCAAGCAAGTCGTGGGTCATCCATAAACGGAATTTGAAGTGTAATGAGCTCAGTCTTCAAAACACCTCCCATGTTTGCTCTAGAGAAGATCGTGTGTGCTAAGAGTTTGTGCACAACTCTCACTGTTGGGTGGCTAAGAAGGGCTGACTTCGATCTCCCACTGTCATAGGTTCCATGACCCATCTCTCTCCACAGGTTAAGATCAGGTTCATCTTTAAGGTAAATGCCATCAGTGTATGGAAGCTTAAGAGCTTCACAAACCTCGGAAATGGTGAGAGAATAAGGCTGTCCGCGGATAGAGAATGACAAGATGCCATCTGATGCTCTGGGGTTCCTCCTCTTCGTGTGGTGGAGTGTAATGGTCGCTAAAAGCTCACGGACTAGGTCAGGATAAGTCGGAAGGTTCATCTCCATGTAGGGTCTCAGCTTAAGTGCATCGATGTACCAGATCACATCCTCTCTGATTCCAAGCATCTCGAGTGTATGATAATCAATGCAAGGCGTGGGTTTGATGTTCAGCTTCTTGAAACGCCTTCCATAGTCCACTCTCGGGTTTGTCTCCCTCCCAATGTATCGAATATGTGGTGGCTCGGGAGGTGCTCGTGTTTCTCTTGAGTGCTGGAGCAATCTCATCACATAACTTCTTCTTCTCGGTCTGGCTTGGTTTAGCATGTACTCTCCGAGAGTAGCATCATTGGGAATGTCCTTGGAGCTGTCACCAGTGCGACGGCTTCTTCGGGATCTGGTTTGTTCCATTTTTCTGCAAAACAAAATGGTTCTTGGAAAAAGAATGAATTTGGATGCTGATTTTAACACATTAAGATCTGTTATACTAATACTAGCATAAATATATTAATTTAAACCATGAGCAAACAAAATCGGTTTTAAATCAGAGAAATCAAGTAGTTCATGATTAAATTCAGATTTTTGATGTTCTTAACATAGAAATCTTCTAAAAATCTGTTTTGATGAGCAATTTCCATGTAAATTCTAAAGATTACCCAATACTAATCATTAATCACACAAGACTAAATCAAATTCATCAATTTTTCTGTTGCAAATTCGATTTTTATTAAGCATGTAGAACCCAAATTTCAAAAATCTCAATTTCTCTTAAGCTAGGTGCTAAAATCGATTTTTAGATAACCTAAATAGATAATCTATCATTCTTAAGCTATTTCCACCATCAATAGACCAAAATTTTGGGTTTTTAAAGAAAACCCTAAATTCAAAATCGAGTAAGAATGGTGAGTTTGAGGTTCATACCTTGCTGGAAAGAGAGAATTGATGGCAGAATTGAAATCAGCTTTGAAAAAGAGTGAGGTTTGAGCCAAAAATCTCTTAAAAAGCTTAAGAATTGAAAAATGTGTTCTTTCTCCTAAACCTCTAAGTCTTTTGGAAGAGAAGAGAAGAAAGAGTTTTGATCCAAAAAGTTTGTTTCTTTTCTTTAAAAAGCGTTTTTGAAGCAAAAACGGAAAATTTCTGGAAATTTTTAAGTTTACGGGAATTTACCTTTTCTTGTTTGCACATTAGGAAAGTTTAAAACTTACAGAGGATCTTTTCGGGTTTTACCGGGAACATTTCGGGAAGCACCGGGAATCACCGGGAATGACCAGGCAAACACCGGGAAATCACCAGGTAAACACCAGGCAACACCGGGAAATCACCAGGTAAACATCAGGCAACACCGGGAAGCGGCAGAAATCCGCGGTGTCACCTCAACGACCAACGGCTGCGGTCAGGAGACGCGCGACCGCGGTGGCTGAGGGCTCGGCCGCGGTCACATTTTCGGCGCCGCGGTCGATGCACCCTTGGCCGTGGGTCGAACGGTCACGACCGCGGCTCTTCCTCCTGCGGCCTATTGTCCAATCTTCTCGTCTTTGCCGGGCCGAGCAGCTAAAAACCTACCTTTTCTTCTTGGTTTTTCTAATTTTCTGATTTTTTGTGTTTTTGTTTTATAAAATACTTAAAATTTAAAAAGAAAAAGAAAGCATAAGTTGTAAAAAGGAAAAGAAAACTAAAAGAAAGAGTACCTAAATGGGTTGCCTTCCATTAAGCGCTTTTGTTTTAAGTCGTTTAGCTCGACGTAAGCATGAGGAATCAGGCTGATTTGAATGGCACTCCACTTGATGTGCCTTTATCACTTCCGGTTGCTGGAGGTTTTACTTCTTCTCCTTGAAGAGCCGTCTTCTTCCCTTTATTCTTCTTTCGGACTTTAATGTTGTTGAAAACCCTTTTTGTATTTTCGATCAGCTCCTGGACTAGTTTCTGTTGCATCTGGTGGAATGATGATCTTGATCTTTGCAAAAGCTTTCGGCTTCTCCTTTTCTTTCTCTTTTAGCCTGTTTCCTTTGCTTGGAAATTCATCTAAGATAGTAGGATAGTACCTTTTTCAGTCCACATTGAGGAAAACAGCATGCCGGTTTGTGTGATCGATTATTGCTCCTACTGTAGCTAGGAATGGTCTCCCAAAAATGAGTGGCCTCTCCTTGTCTTTATCCATCTCCAGGACTTGGAAATCTGCTGGAACAATCTTATCTCCCACTAGAACTTGTAGATCATGAATCGCCCCTTCAGTATCTTTTTGAGATGAATCTCCAAAGATAACCTTAACTGTCGATGTCCTTAAGGTTTTTATGCCCAATTTTTCGGCAAATGTCTTAGACATGATGTTGACATTGGCTCGGGAATCGCACAAGCAGTCTGTAAACTTGATTCCTGAAATGAAACACTGGAAAACAAAACGTTCCGGATCATCGGCTTTGGTAAGCCTTTGAAACGGTGATCGTTCAGGTACCTTAAACGGTGGCTGCTTGGGATCGATATCCTTGTACAGTGGTACAAAGATTGGGGTTTCTTCTTTCTTTCCATCGGTTCCGGCCTCTTCTTCGGGCAATGTGGTTATGGCGTTGCAAAACTTCTTAGGGTTATCTTCAACTCTTCCTGGAAGAACTCCACTTTGCCTCTTCATAGAGTCAGCTGTTTGGGCGACTTGCACATCTAACTTTTTTACGTGCGAAGATAAAGATTCAAACTTACCATTCAGATCATTGTACATGCAGTCCACTTTCCCGTTCATGTCTGTAGATGCTTTTTCGTTCGTCATAACAAGCTGTGGGATTGACTGTTCAAGTCTACCGATTTGTGAAGCTAGCTGGTTCGTCGTGACTCCCTGCTGTTGTACAAATTGATTGTTAAAACCCGTACCTTGGTAGTTATATGGCTGTCGCGGTTGATATGGTACTATTCCTCCAAAGTTTCCACCTTGAAACTTGTTTTGGAAGGATTTTTGCTGAGGTGGGTAGTACTGATCTTGAGGATTCTCCACATTTGGATTGCGGTAAGAGAGATTGTTGTAATTTGCATTCCGGAAGTTGTTGTTGAAGTTGTTGTTGGAGCGATTTTGGTATGGCACCAGTGCTCCTACGTAGTTCACATCTTCTTCTTGAAATGCTTGATTAATGTGATCGATATCACTAGGTCCTTCCTCTTCTGCGCCATTGTTGGTTTCACAGGCATGGATCAGGCGATTGTTGCTCTTCAGAAGCTGGCTCACCATGTTCTTTAACTCGGTTATCTCCTTGTTGTCTGTTCCGGCTTGCTTCATCGATCGATCGTATTCAGGACAGTCATTGCTATTGGCTTGAGCCAAATTTTCGATGAGAGCTCTTCCTTGGGTTATCGTCTTTTGCCCAAAATCTCCATTGCTAGCTGTATCAAGTGAAAGTTTGTATTTTGGTTGCAAACCTTGGTAAAATGTGCTCAGTAGGCTTGATCCATGAAATCCATGGTGAGGGCAATCACGTTCATACTCCTTAAAACGTTCCCAAGCTTCATAGAAAGATTCAGTTGGCCCTTGTTGAAAGGTTGAGATCTTCGTTCTCAAATTGTTCGACCTTGACTTAGTGTAGAAGTGGTTTAGGAAAGCAGTTCTACATTCTTCCCAATTTGTAATCGATCCTGCAGGCAAAGACTTCAACCAACAGTGAGCTTTATCTGCTAATGAAAAAGGGAACAACTTACACTTTAAATAGTCAGGTGGAACTTGGTTTGTTCTCATCATGCTGCAAATATCTTCAAAAAGCTCGATATGGTCCATTGGGTGCTCAGAAGGAACTCCATGGAACTGGTTTTGCTTCACCAATGAGATGATTTGAGGCTTGACTTCAAACTCATTCCGGTTTGGAAATGGTACTTGAATCGCAGATCGATTCTGAAAATTTTGAGTATGTGCATCAAAATCAGCTATGCGATGGTTCCTGGCTTGTCTTCGTTGTTGATTTGCTGGCGGAATGGGGCGGTGAATGCGTTCATTCTGCTGCATTGCTGGGTGCTCACCATCGGCTGCATTGATGGGTGGATCAAGGTCTTCACGTCCTTCTCTCTCTTGGTTCTGGTGGTTTCATGGAAGAACCTCATCCTCCTCTCCATCTTGTCGAGCATGATCACCTTCTATGTGATCATTCTCTTCATTTTCTCCATGTTCAGACCCGTCTTGGTCCATATTTAAATTTCGAATAATAGGATCTCCAGGCTGGTCGTCGTTGGCCATTCCTTGCGTTCGTCTAAGTCTTCGAAGTTCTCTTTCGTGTCTGTCTATCTCATCTAGAAGTGGAATGTCTCCTGCAGGTCTACGCCTGGTATTCATGCAATTCAGAGAAAAACAAAAGAAGGGAAAGATAGTTCAGAAAAACTTTAAGAAAGAACTAGAGATCAGGTGTCTAGAACAGAAGTTAAAACAAGAAAAATAGCAAAAGGCAGCAAAACAAATCCCCGGCAACGGCGCCAAAAACTTGATGTGTTCGTGTTAACTACGTGAGGGAACAAGTTTTACCCTTAACAAAACAAATGAAAGCCGCAAGTGGACAGCTAATCAGTTGTAGTATTTAGGGATCGAATCCACAGAGATTTGTGTGCCTGGTATTCTTCTACGGTCTTTAACTTTATGTCTAGACTAAATTGGTTTTAAAGGTTGGTTGTTTTTCTTACGAATTAAACTAAAACAAAAGAAAGAAAATAAATCTATCCTAAAAAGCAGGTAAGAAAATCGAATGGAATGCAATTAGAATAGGCAAATATCGAATGAAAGGCTAATAAGGCAAGTAAGATATCGCATGAAAGGTAAATAAAGCAAGTAAATAATGAACTAAGAAAATTGAAATGCAGGTCTAAGAAAGTAAGTAAAAATCGATGGAATTGTAAACTATGGCTAAAAACGCTGAGCTTTCGGGAACTCTAAGGGATCATAATCGGATTTAACACTAAGGTAGATAGATTGGGATTGACAGATGACGATATATGGGTTCTAGAGCTAGAGTACGGCGGTATGACTACGTCACTGTCGTGATCATAACCAACTGTTTCTCGCAACCCTGACCAGTAGGTTTCCACTCTGGCCCTGGAAGGGAGAGAACGCAAGAGCTGCACAAGACTCGTCAATACTCACGATCTCGCCGCAGGTAGTTTTCCACTCCTACGGAAAAATCACCTGTTTCATTCTAGGGCTGATACTTAATGAAAACTTTCGCAACACTAACTATCTAGATCAGATACTAGGTGATCAATCAAGCATACATGCAATAAGAACAAGAATAAACAGAGAACAGGTCGAAATCCCAGATCTATAAACCTAGATGTCTTAATCGATAATAAGAGCCCCTTTCGGGAACCCTAAGCCCAACTCGGGATCTACTCAGACATGGCTGAGTTCGACATCATCATTGGTTTTAATAACAGTAATGAAAAATAGTAAAGAAAAGAGATAAAGAAAGCTTCTCTATTGAAGAACTCGGACTTGAACAACCTAAATGACATGTATTTGTAGGCTCCAATACTCCATGGTCTCTAGGGTTCCGGAATTGAGGCTGAGAATGACTTTAGGCTTCAGATAAGTGGGCTTTAACTCGGAGATTGATTGGCGCGCTCATGAGTGCTGTGACCGCGGCAATTGGCTTGTAGGCCGCGGTCAGGAAGCTTCTGACCGCGGCAAATAGCTTGTTGGCCGCGGTCGGGTGAGTTTCTGACCGACTTCGAGTGGCTCCGGGGCTAATGGAATATCTTGAGATCCAACCGTTGGAATGTCTCCAAACCAAGTGCATTTGAAAGCTGGTTGATTCTTCTATAAGTTGTCCAATTTTGAGGGTGATCAGACGGTGAGAAGGTCTTCGTCTCTCCATGAGAGTTCTGACGGTCTGAATTTATCCAAAAGAGTCTTTTTGTTCCATTTTGTGCCTCTTTATCCCAGATTACCTGAAAAGTCTTTTAAAATCCGGAATAATAAAAATCCTTTGAAAACCTTTGAAAATGGAGTAAAAACACCTGTAAAAGATATTAAAATGATCCATAAAAATGGTCAAAATCCGGTGTTATCAGAGAGGAATAAACTAGTTTAGAGTTCTAAGTTAATTGGTTTTGAGTTCATGTGAATACTTGTTGCTTCTTTCTTTGTAAGATTCGGTCCTCTCTTAAGTAGAAACCGTTATGGTCATAATTAGACTTGATACTCTATGCTTGCTGATTGCTTGATCTTGCTTAACGTGAATTAATCTTGATTAAACGGTTTGCAAAAGGATTATTGTCATGGTAATGAATTAATCTTTCTTTGAAGTCTAGACTAAAGAGTAACAAGTATTGCATTATGTTCTTAGCATCATGAATCAACATTGAAAGCACCCTAATCAATGATCACATCTAGAGGTTTATCTTTTATCATTTGCTTAATCATCATCGTCGTTTTCAGCTTGGTTTTTTTAGTTCATTGATCATTGCTTGTTTGTTTCTTGTTTATGCTTACTTTGTTACTTGTTACCAAACTCATCTTTGATCACTTGACTTAAGAACTTATCTTACAAACTAGTGCTTAACTACCCTTTATACTCTTTGGATTGACACCCTTTATACTCTTTGACAAGGGGATTGATAACCTTTTTAAGAGCCTAAAAACTCTAGTTATCACTTTTATACGATGATTTTATGACGGCTTTTGACCGTCCTAGATTTTACAATGATTTTATGACAAAATGTCTTTTACGATGATGCATTTACGACAGTTTTGAAACCGGCGCAAGTGCGTCGTAATAGGGGTTTAACAATGATTTTACAACAGTTTCGACCGTTGTAAAAGGGTGTTTTTCTTGTAGTGCTGCCTTGCTTCCTGAATGATCTCCTGGGTCTTCTGACTTGGTTTACTTCCTCTCTGGGCTTAGGTCTTTAATGTGGAGTGCTGAACTTTGCTCTCCAAGTCCTTGCATAATAGGCAAAGAACGTAAAAAGATGAAATATACGTAGGGTTTTTCACCCTAAAATGTATTTATAGTGTTAAGCTCAGACCGGGTCAGTCCAGGACAAACTAGGTACTAACCCGACTTTATTAGGTCATGACAGGTGTCCCTCGGGTCAATGTCTAGTTTTCCAAGTCGAGGCCTCCTTGTCGAGGCACTGAAATCTGTGTTAATAGCATGAAGAACATGAAGAACATGTGATGCCTCGGCTTGGTTCTTCTCGAGGCATATGAGCTGAGGCAGGTTTGTTCTTGAACTGAGAAGTCAAAAAGAGGAGGCCTCGAGGTAGTGTAGGTGTGGCCTGAAGTCGAGGCATTTCACATTTAGTTTCGGGACCTGCCTCGAGTTTAACACTCACCCGCGGCCGGAACTCTAGGTCTTGGACATTTACTTTGGGAATTCGGCTTCGACTTGTATGTGAGTCATGGCCTTTGTGTTTACGCATGCCCTAGGGGTGTTGAGAAGCCATGCCTCGAGTTGGATTGGGTCCTGGCTGATAACACCGTATTTGTACCCATTTTCATTAATGTTTTCTTATGCTATTTCAAATGTTTTAACTAGTTTTAAGTGGTTTTATCATGGTTTCCCTATATTTGTAGTTTAAAGACTCTTTTCAAGTTAACAATTTTGGACTGTCACATGTTTCACATCCGATGAAGGCCTTCTCACCGTCTGATCAAGCTCAAATTTAGACACAAGATATAGGAGCCAATCAGATTTCTAATGCAAATGGGTTGGACGCAATCCAAAGATTGGATCATAAACTATACCAAATTGACTGAAGATATGTTTTGCAGTCTTGCAAAAGAAGCATGCGAAGGAATGAAGTTTGGACATCATAGGCAAACCACCGCGGTCCAGGAGCTCGTGACCGTTGTGAACACTATCCTGGCCGCACCTCAAAGCCCTCCAACCGCGGTGAACCATCATTTACAGCCCTGGAGGGACTTCATTCTGCGACAAGCCCATTTTCGGGGGGGGGGGGGGGTTTGGTTTTGGTGTCACTAAATCTAAATGCAAATGAAATAAAAAAGTTATAAAACATTAAGAACTAAACGCTGGGTCTAAAGGGTTTTTCCAAGAGTTCATGAACTGATCTAAAGACAAACAAATCAATGAAGGTAATCATCCAGTGAGGATCCCGAAGTGGAATAAGCGTGTGTATGACTAGCCGACTCTCGCCACCCTAATCAACTAATCACCCAACTCGGCAATTAACTCGGCAAATAGCTAGAGTGGAGGTTCAATTGTGGCGGGCAGCTTAACCGAGGTTTCGTACTATTTTGCACCTAAAGTACGAACACGCAAAAGAACTACCTGTCGATATGAAGATGGCGGAGTTGGCCAAACATATGCAATTGATGGTGTACCTAAAATATTCTTGCCGATTGAACGTCTTAGTGGAAAAGTAAAGGAAGTTTGGTGGTCTAATGAAAAATATTATCACAGCGCACATACGTACATCGTGCTAAACTGCGAAGAGTTGGCGTCGTACCAGTGGTATAATATATAAACTAAGTTATATATATATATATATATATATAAATATTAATTAAGTTTCTTTAACATTATATATATGTACTTTTGGCATGCAGCACATTCGTTAATGAGGTAAAAGAATGCATCTCTGGTGTTTCTGAAACTGAAATCAATGATCGTAAATATCAACACTTTGCGCAGTGGTTGAAAGCACAAGTAAGTATAATTATATGTATATTGTTGTTATAGGATGCATGTGACAATATGACATTACAAATTAAATAAACAAAAATTCATTTTTTATTATATAGGTAGACCCAAATGATCAAGATGAATATCCAATATGGTTCCATGAGTTACTCTTAGGTCCGATAACCAAAATAACGACTGCACCCATGTATTTCACTCGGGTTATGTCTTTCATACATACGGAGTTTGTGTGAAGGGTAAGATTATTATGGAGTTTTGCAATAAATAATTGAAGTGGAGTATCCTGGTTTGTTAAGGATGAAAACTGTTCTCTTTAAATGTGATTGGTTTGTATCTGATTGGTTATTTACTATTTCACAAATGTTTTTGATGGGTTATCTTATTTTGAATAAAATGTATTCATTCTGATAAAAACTAGAAATTTGAAAAAAAATCATACATATTTGCAAGTTCATGCATGTTTTAATAAATGTTAAGTAAAATTTTATGAATTGTATAGGATGATGGAAAACATTGTTACCTCATTCACCAAATCAATCATTTGAGACTAAGTAATGTCCTCATTCCAATATCTCAATTTAAAAGCAGCTTAAGAAGTTGATCAATGCAATTTTCCTTTTCAGAAATTTGGGGTTTGATGATTTTTTTTTAAATCGTCGTAATTTCGTTGTAAACGAAATTACGACGATTGTTCTTCCACCGTTGCAATATTACAACGAAATTACGACGATTGTTCTTCCAACCGTTGCAATATTACAACGAAATTACGACGATTGTTCTTCCAAACGTTGCAATATCGTCTTAAAATTTCATCGAAGTTATGACATAATCTCAGTCATGTGTTTCCCAGATCCGAGGTACGAGGTAATAAATGACTGCACATTACGACGGATTTACGATGAAACCGTCGTAATGTTCACGTGGTGTGAGTTTGCCACGTGCCGTTTCATGCATTGGGTCGTTTATATTATGACAGTTTTACGACGACCGCAAAAACTATATAAGGGACGCGGATTTCCTTCATTCTTCGCTCATTTCTCATTTCTCACTCTCTCGTTAAAATTTCTAAATTCTCTCTCTCTCACTCTCTCTAGAATTTCCAGCCTCTTCAAATTTTTGTAAGTTTTCTTTTATGCCTTTTAATTTATGTTTTAATTTATAGGTTTTGGAATTAGATAGGTTTGGAATTAGATAGGTTCAGTCTTAGATAGTTTAGAATTTTGGAAAATTTCATTTTTGTTATATATAATATTTTTTAAGTTAATTTTAAGGATTGCGATGGGTCCCCGAAGATTTCACTATCGAATCCTTTTGGCTCCAGTAAATGGTAGCTGTCCATCGGCCTCTGCTACAGAGTCCATCATCCCGGAGTCTTTGGAAACGCAGGCTGCCGTATCTCAAAGCCCGGGATCTCAACCGGGTTTTGTTACGCCGCCACCTCCACCAACACCACCACCAGCAGCAGCATCAGCCCCAATACTGACTCCACCGTATGCACAATATACGGTTGAGAATCTTCTACAGCAGCCGGGACGTGGCGGGATGAAGAAACTTGATCCGAACCGACCTCCAGGGACGTTTTGGTACGTTTTTTTCTTTCAAAATTAAACAAATATATATACAATTTATATAATAATAAATTAGATATCTAACATATATATTTAAACGTTGTAGGTTTGGAACCGACTATTGCGTCGGTCGGAGCATCTCCGATGTCTTCAAGGGGTTCTTCGTACAACCCCATACAAGCTTTAGGAAGCTGGACCGGGTCACTTACGACACTTGGTTGAAGTGTTTCGCGGTAAGTTTATAAATATATGTTGATTTATTTTAACATAATTTACATTAATTTTACAAATTTAAATATATTTCTAACTAACTTTTTCCATATAGCAAAAATGGCATTGGGAACTTTCTGCGTAGGGCGTGTCAAGTCGGCGTTTAGAGAGAAGGTCAAGCAGTGCCTCAACAACACCATTTCCAACTGGAAGAGGAAGTGGGAGGTTGGCGAAAACAAGGAAAAACTGGCGCCTATGGCTGATACTGTCTGGGAGGGTCTAGTGAAGAAATGGCTAGATCCGTATTCCCAGTCCATTGCCGCCAAGTGTTCGGGATCCAGGTTTTTTTTTTAAATAATTTAAATTCATATGTTATGGATATATATAATAATTATAATTTTTATTAATATAAACTAACAAAAAAAATTTTCAAGAATGCTAGAGATGATGCGGGACAGCCAAAAAACGTCCCACACACGTCCGGTCAGGTCCTTTTTGTCGGGAGACGTCTGATGATAGTAAGTTTAATTAACAGGTTTTTTCTAACATTTTTATTAATATTGTCCAATTGATTTTTTAGGTTGAAGACAACGGGGGAGAACTTCCTCCTTTGTCGTAGGTCTTCGCCGAGACCCACAAGAAGAAGAACAGCGAATTCACAGATCCTCAGGCTGATGCAATCTACAACGCGGCCTGTGCGAGGATCGAGGAGTGGCAAACGCAGCTCTCGCAGAAGGTGCCTCCGACGTCTCCCGGAGGTAGCTCAGTCGAATCCTCACCGACCTTGACGGTGGCGGAGATGGACAAGATCTTCGAAGAGGTAAGTTTTAATTAATTTTTCCCCATTTAACGTCTTCAAATATAGGTGTTTTACTTATATTTTCAACATTTTTCCAGGTTGTCCCTCGGAAGAAGGGCAGGGTTTTAGGGATGGGATCCATCCATGATACCCCGATTGCTTCTGCGACTGGTCATGTCCGTGCAGAGGATCCAGTGGTTATTCGACAGGTGTTCTAGAAGCTGCAGACGCAATACGAGACAAAGATCGACCAGTTGTACGGTCTCTTCGCTATTTCGGGCGCCGACAACCCGTTGCTCGCGGCACAGTTGGATAGGTTGCGGGCAGCTAGAGTTTTCATCGCATCTTCTTCATCTTCTAGGAAGCAACCACCGGTGTAGACGAACGAGGAGATGTTCCGGTCTCTCGGGGTTGATCCTCCTAGAGCCGGGGACAACACGCCAGAAAGCTCCAACCAAAGAGCTGGCAAGGAACCTGTGGAACAAGACGGGGAGCAGGATGATGCGGGGATAGACGACATTAGTGTAGATTTAAGTCTTTGATAGGTTTTTTTGTAAATAATGTAATTTTTATTATTTTGAATTTTAATTAAATTTAAAAAATATATATATTTTTTAATTATATATTTTTTATTTTAATTAAAATTTCAATTCAGATTAAATATTTTTTTTATTTTTATTTTAACAAAACGTAGTATAATCGTTGTAAAACTATTTATCATTATTATTATAATATATCATTGTAAAATCATTGTTATATTACGACAGTTTTACGTCGAACAGAACAAAAAAAATACGACGCAATTACGACGATATGTTTGTCGTACAATATACGACGCACATACGCGGGTTAGTTACGATGGTGTTACAACAAATACGATGGAAAAAAAATCGAGGCAAATCAAAGTAAATTCGACGTAAATATTACGATGTTTTTACGACGTCTTTTTGATATATTCATAAATTGCATCATTTAGTGTACATATTTTAGTCCAAATCATGTCTTATTTGCATACATTTTAGGTCCTTAGGCATTGTTTTAGGACTTAGGAGATTGCATTAGGTCCAAGAGAGTTTTGCATGTTTTGCAGTGTTATTCAGGTGCTTCTGGAGCTTATTTGGAGTGGAGGATGTGATTCAGATGAAAAAATGGAGTTGAAATGATCAAAAATGGTGTAGAGGAGCAATTTTGAGTTTCTCGGCAAAATGCTGTACTGATGGTTGAAGATTCTCGGCCAAAATCCTTCCTGCGGGTAGATCTCTCGGCTAAAAACACGGACTGGCGGTTAAGTTTCTCGGCCAAAATCTCGGGTGCAGATACATCTCAGAAATCACGTTACTGGAAGGTCTTTCCGTCGGATTCAGCTGTCGGGGTCTTCATGAAAGTTGGCGATAATTGAGTCAAGAACCCAAAACACTTCAAATCAGGGCATTTGGAGCAGTGAGCAAAAAAGATATGGCCACCGGAAGATGAACATGTCTCGCACTTATTCCTGAGAAACCCGATCCACCTCAAAGACGTCGTTACTGGGAAGCCTCCCCTTCGGATCTGGTTTACGGGGTCTTTATAGAAGTTTTAGACCACTGAGTCTAGTTTCCAGACCGCTTGGAATCATTGGATTTGGAGTAGTAAGCAGAGAGTTAAGCTCACCGGAAGACACACCTGTCTCGTCGCCACTTTAAACTGATCCGATGAGCTCCAAAGATTACGAGGGACGATGGATTTCCAGACAGATTCAGTTTACAGGGCCGTCATCAAGATTCTAGATATTTGACTCCTTATTCCAGAACGTTTGAGATCATTCAATTTGGAGCTATGAGCAAGAAGATAACGTTTCCGGAATGGACACATGTCTAGAAGCCTCTCTCTGATCGTGTCAATGCATTGCAAAGATGAGCCCTCCGGGGAACCTTCCACTTCCCAAGGGCCGATAGTTTCTTCACCAAAATTTGATCTGGATGAGTGATATTTCACATGAAACTGGTTTCAGGTCATTTGGAGTTACGAACTGAAAGTTACACTATACGGTAGAGAAGCTGGTCAATTCGGATTTTAAGAGATACGACTGTATGCTAAGTGTTGTGCCCTGCCTCGATGTGAATACCACGACTTGCTATGACGAGGAGGCATGTTTACGAAGCTTTTAGCATAAACCTCGAGGTAGCACCTCGTTCTTTCAACACCAAGGCTCCCTTTATGACTAAAATTATCCCAAAATGAAGTGTTGAAGCTGACCTTGGTGTGAACCCCTCGGCTTTTCATGTCGGACCCCTTTGTAACACAAACCTTGACTACCAAGCCCCTCGGTGTGTCATGCCGAGATCCTCATCTCTCCAACCCAGATCACAAACAAGTTCTCTTCACGTTCCAAGGCTTTAACCACATCAAAGACTAGTTTCATGCATGTTTTTCAAGTGTTCTGATAACACCGTATTTTGACCACTTTTATGGATCGTGTTGAAATACTTTTTCTATGTTATTAATTGCTTTCAAGTACTTTTATTACGTTTTTCTAGTATTTGTAGTTCCAAGACTCTTTTCAGGTAACTTAGGAAAAAGCTTAACAAAATGGATAGAAAACCAGATTTCAGCTCAGAGTCAAACCGTCAGAAGTTCACCCTTGATTGAAGGCCTTCTCACCGTCTGATCCAGCTCAAATTTGGAGATCTTAAAGACGCAAGTATCAGCTTTCCAGCACACTTTACATCTTGGCAATCCAACGGTTCAATCAAAAGATACGCGAAGAGCAAGATGTCCCGTAAACCAGCCAGCAAGCATTTCCACCCGCGGGCAACATGTCATTTCCCGCGGTCAGAAGCACCGCGACCGCGGCCAGCAACCCATTCCCGCGGTCGCACTCATCCCGACCGCGGCCAGCCAACTCTGAGCCCGAAGGCCCATTTCCGAAACCCGTATCAATTTCCCAGCCTCAATTCCGGAACCCTAGACACCAGAGAGTATTGGAGACTATAAATACATGTCATTTAGGTCGTTTTTTAAGAGAGAAGGAGAGAGATGAAATACTTTACAGAAATTTTACTTTAAGCTTTGTTTTTAGGTTTTAGGGAGAGAGAGATTTGTCTCTTGAACCCTTGTTCTTTCTTTTTCAATTTTTGGTTTCTATTCTACTTTTCAATACTATGTTTTTGATTTCGTTTATTATGTCTGAGTAGTTTTATTGTTGGGACTAAGGGATTTTCGATGGGGATTTATATGTTCGATGAGGATTCCATGAGCTTTTGAGCTGAATCTTAGAACTTTTTCTTCTGAATTCGTTTTTACTGCATGAGAGTAGCGTCATGAACTACAATCTGATCCAGATACTTGGTGACACGAAAGTGTTCATCCGGTGTCAGATCTAGTTTGGGAGAGCAAAACAAACATAGGAGTGGAAACCTACCTATGGGCGATTTGTGAATGCTGACGAGTCTTAAACATAATGCATCTCTTCTTTTCCAGGGCCAGAGTGGAAACCTACTGGTCAGGGTTGAGAGAGATAGTTGTCTATGATCACGACAGTGGCGTATTCATACGTCCGTGACTCCAATTCGAAAAGTTTAAGCTAAGATCTTATCAATTTTACTCTCTAGCAATGTTTTGAATCGTTCGTACCCCTGGGAAAACTTCCCTGAAGCCCAGCACTTTCTTCCTTATAGATTCACACCATTTTTATTTCAAGCTTTAGTTCAATATTCTCATTCCTTTTTAATCGATTTTCATTTAAGCAATTAGATTAGCCGTTTTTCCTGTTTTTACCCGTTTTCGTTAAGTTTAGTTATTAGGTCATTTTAATTCCCGTATCTTCTCTTTAAGATTCATTTTTACATTTTAAACACACCACCAAAACTCTCACAAAACCGTTTGGTTCTAGACTTCCTTACTTTATATTTCTTTCGAAGGCTTTTGCAGGAAAGATCCTCCTTCCCTGTGGATTCGATCCCTAAGTACTACAATCGATCAGCTGTGCACTTGCGGCTATTGATTTCATTTAGGGTAAAACTTGACAACCCTCGACAACACACGACACATCAAGGTTTTGGCGCCGTTGCCAGGGAAGGCACACATTTTCTTTTCCGAAAAATCCCAAGAAAGGTTGGTAAATCGACTCTAGAACCCCTTTTTCTGCATATTTCCATTTTTCGGTTCTTTGTTTCCATTTCAGAAGATATGGATCCCATAAATCGAAATACACACTATGAGGAAGGTTTCTATAACACTCCTCAAGCCACCAGACGCAGAGAGAAGCAGTACTTACGCGATCTCTACGAAGAAATTCGAACCGAAGACTACAGAACGTTCCAGAACGAACCCTACGTACCTCCAATGGCTAACCCTAGACATCCTGCTCGTCGTCTGCCTCACTAAGATGAAAACGTCCAACTCATTCACCGATTGAGTCGAATAGAGATGGTGGTCATGCACTTAATCGACGCTCATGCAACATCTAGAGCCGGCCTTCGCGAGAAAATTGACAACATGTCAACTCACTTTAACAAAAAGCTTGAAGATCTTTCTGCTCAAGTTAAAACCATCAAGACTCAAGCAAACAAGGATGCTGAGACTATCAAGGAGAGGATAGAAGCAGTCGAAGGACGAGTTGGAGAAAACGAAGTTAGCATTCGCAAAGCTAGCAGAAACATCCGCACCTTAGAGGTCAAGCTCGACGAAACAGAAGAAAATATTAACGACCATAACAACCAAACCTACTCCTACGTGGAAGAGATTTGGGATGGAGTACACAAGGTTCAAGACAAAGCATAGGAAATCGACTCAATCGTGGACAAAGTAGTCTATACTCTTGATGAAGTCGAAGAGAAGGTCGAAAAGCTTATGCAAGGACGTGAAACGAATGGTTCGACGCTTCCCATCAAAGATCTTAGCCTAAAGGAGGAGGAAACAGAGTTAGAAGATCCAGAAATCAGTTTAGATGGCAAAGGAGAAGATGAAACAGAGAAAACAACTCGGAGTCTCCCTCCCGCGGTCGGAACTCTCGCGATCGCGGCCAACAACCCTCCAGCCGCGGTCGTGAGCCTCCTGACCGCGGCAAAACACTCCCCATCCGCGGTCGTGCAGCCTCCACCCGCGGCAAATGCTCCGTCAGATACGTTTCAGCCCCTTTCTATTCTTACAGGTCAATGCTCATTTGATACATCTGCTGGGATGGTCAAAACCCCTCTTCATGAGCAAACGGTGTATGCTATCAGCTCCAAAACATCTCAAGAAGAAAATGAGGTACTTCCTTGCAACATAGTTTTAGCATATGAGGATGAATATGAAGGGCAGTACCTCGAAGATGAAGACTATCGTCTGTTTATAGAAGGAGGCAATCCAGACAAAATGGTGGAATTAGGAGCACCAATCTCCAGAGAAAGGCTCATTGAATTCAACAAGTTTGTGAAATCGATCCCTCTTTACACAGGTTTCGATGATATATGGCATCTTGGTTGTTTGCAAGTTTTCTTTAGGTACAGCAAGGAGACAAAGGAGGATATCAGAACCTACTTTGGGAGGGCTAGACGTCTGACTTTTCCCAGAACATCACCTGATGCTGCAACCTATTCAATCCACCTTCAAAGACCGGAAGAGTGCAGCCACTACACCAACAAAATCAGCAAGGAAAAGCTCGACGAATTCAATGATGTGGTTCGAAATTTGCCTGAAGGAATCACCTTTGCCAGAGCTTGTAAGGACTTCATGAGAGCAAAGAATCAATCCCTGAGATAGAAGACGTGTTCAATCATGCCAGAAGAGGTAAACCTGTTCGAACACTTCACAAAATCGAAGGTGTAGGTCAGTTTCTTATCTCTTGTTCTATTAGAGGAGAAATGTTTAAAAACATCCTATGTGATTCTGGAGCTTGTCTTAACATGATGTCCAAGGCAATTGCTTTGAGACTTGGTATTATACACCTGCGCAGGACTAGAGCAAAAATTAGTCTAGCTGATGATTCCAATGCAACACCTCAAGATATAGCTCATGAAATTCCTTTGAGAATAGGAGACTTTACTGTACCTGTCGACTTCTACATTGTCGAGACGAGAGATGCAACATATCCAGTGATTCTCGGATGGTCTTTTCTAGCAACTTTTGGAGCTATAATGGACTGGCCAAACCGGAGGATTTCACTTGCTAATATCGAGAAAGATGGCTTCACAGAAGCTGTCCCATACAACAGCAAAGCAGGAAAACGTTCTGCACCAGAAGAGTTTGAAGAAGAACTTTGGAGTGACGAAGAACCTGCTAGGCAAAGCAATGAGATGTCAAAAAAGACTTGTCTCAGGACAAGGTCTTCTTCATTGGACTAAGCCATGTCCAACACCAAAAGTCGAGCTAAACGACTTAAAACAGAAGCGCTTAATGGGAGGCAACCCCATATATATGCACCCCAAACCATTTTTACCATCATCAACAAGTGTGCTAGCTTTTTTGTTAGCTGTACCATAAAATCCCTCTGGTACTTATTTTTGAGATTGAGTTCTTAAAAAAGGTTTAAAAAAAAAGAGTTATAATTTAGACTTTGTGGTAAAGAAAGTTTTTCTTTATCATAAATGTCTGAAAATTATAACTATAATAATTATAGAAAGTGGATGTATAAACGGATCGATGAAGAGACGGGTAATTTCTCGGATAAGTTTAAAGCCGGGGTGGAGCAATTCATGAACTTTTCAAATAATCAGTCCATAACGCAAAGTAATGGGGGTAAATTTTACTGCCCTTGTAGTAAGTGCAAAAACAACAAGTTTTTGTCAGGGAGAAAAATTGGAGTCATCTATATAGTAAAGGGTTCATGCCAGATTATTATGTTTGGTATAAGCATGGAGAAGAAATCACTATGGATTCTGGAAATAGTTATGTTAATACAACTCAGTTAAGTGGGAGTGAAGTTCTAATGAATAATGTAGTTGAAGATAGATATGCGGATATGGTGAATGATGCATTTTGAGATTATTATCATCCAGATGATAGTGATTGTCTAGATGAAAGTAAGGAAAATGTACAAGAACCCGTACGCAACCATCCCCAAAAGTTTTACGACTTGTTAGAAGCTGGAAAAAAACCATTATATGATGATTGTCATGAAAGTCACTCGCAGTTATCCTTAGCTGCTCGGTTTATGAAAAATAAGGCAGATTATAACATGAGTGAAAAGTGTGTGGATTCATGGGCCTCATTGTTTTCAGAGTATTTACCAGACGGAAATCAAGCAACCAGTTCTCATTACGAGACAGAGAAATTGATGGGAAATCTGGGCCTTCCCTTTCATAAAATTGATGTTTGTATCAACAATTGTATGATCTTCTGGAAAGAGGATGAACATTGGGAGAAATGTAAATTTTGCCAAGCACCAAGATATAAGCCTAACAAAGGACGGCGATCACAAAATAAAATACCATATAGCCGTATGTGGTATCTGCCTATAGCCGATAGATTGAAGAGAATGTATTAGAACGATAAGACAGCAGCGGCAATGAGATGGCATGCTGAACACCATGCAAAAGAGGGAGAAATGTCACATCCCTCTAATGCTGCAGAGTGGAAATATTTTCAAGATCTACATCCACAGTTTGCCGAAGAACCCCATAATGTTTATCTTGGATTATGTACAGATGCGTTCAATCCATTTGGCATGTCTCGTAATCATTCATTATGGCCTGTGATATTGACCCCTTATAATTTACCCCCTGGTATGTGCATGAAGAAAAGAGTATTTGTTCCTTACGATATTGAATTCTAGGCCAAATCATCCACGAGCCAGTCTTGTATCTCCCTCCGACCTCTTATCGATGATTAAAGGATCTGTTGTCTACAGGAGTCAATGCATATGATGTGTGCTTGAAACAAAATTTCAATTTGAAAGCCTTGCTGCTCTGGACGATAAGTGACTTTCCGGCGTACGGTATGTTATCTGGATGTACCACTCATGGAAAATTATCTTGTCCAATTTGCATGGAAGATACAAAGGCTTTTTATCTCCTAAATGAAAGGAAGACATGTTTGTTTGATTGTCACAGAAGGTTTTTTTCACAGGGTCATCCATTAAGAAAGAATAGAAAAGACTTTTTGAAGGGTAAACAAGCCATGAATGACTATCCACCAGAATCTTTGACTGCTGAGCAAATTAATTCTGAGCGGATAGAATCTTTGAATCCTGGGAAAACATCTGAGTACAGTGGAAATGGTCATGAAAAAAAAAACCTGGTTACGGAAAGTGGCATAATTGGCACAAAGAAAGTATATTTTGGGAGTTGCCATATTGGAGGGACCTTAATCTCCGACATAATCTTGATGTGATACATATAGAAAAGAATTTTTTTGACAACATCATGAATACTCTTATGAGTGTGGGGGGTAAATCGAAAGACACAATCAAGTCAATACTGGATATAGAACGATTCTGTGATCGGGCACACTTGCATGTTAATGCAAATGGTGCAGCTCCTTTTCCTGTATACACATTAGAAGAAGCTGACAAGAAAATATTACTGGAATGTGTGAAAGCAGTACAATTTCCAGATGGTTATGCATCCGACTTAGCTAGTTGTGCTGATATAGAGAAGGGAAAACTTTCTGGTATGAAGAGTCATTATTGCGATGTTTTTATGGAACGACTACTTCCATTTATCTTTAAGAACTCCTAGACCGGAATGTCCATCTTGCATTATCAGGTAACTACTGTTTTACGCAATCATAGTTTGATTATAAAATATACTATTAAAGGGTGAACTAAGCATTTTGGTTTAAATATTGTAGGGGTTGGAGTATTTTTTCGTGACTTATGTTCTAGAACTTTGCACAAAAACCGCGTCCAAATGATAAAACAAAACATAGTCTTAAATTCTTAATCCTATGCAATTTGGAAAAAATCTTTCCACCATCATTTTTTGATGTCATGGAGCACTTGCCTATACATCTCCCCTACGAAGCTGAATTAGGGGGACCTGTACAGTATAGGTGGATGTATCCTTTTGATAGATTTTTCAAAAAGTTGAAAGCAAAAGCAAAGAACAAACGATATGCTTCAGGATCGATTGTTGAGTCGTATATCAATGACGAGATCGCTTATTTCACAGAACACTATTTTACCGCACATATACAAACAAGATCAATGTGTTCTGTCCACATTAAATTTATAGACTTAATATACTATATTTTGAAATCATGGTGATCAATCAAAATTCATCTCATTTGGGCAGGTTAACAAGATTCAATGAAGGTGAAGTCCCCGTATTTGACGTTCCGGGAGTTCCAGATATGTTTACTCATGTCGGTCGTCCAAGTGGACAAATGCACGAGATATGGCTATCAGAAGTAGACCATCAAATAGCACATGCATACATTTTGCGAAATTGCGTATATTTTCAGCCTTTTGAGCGGTATATTTTAGTTTTCATTTTTTAGTTTATGTTTTAATAGAATATATATGATTTATCATATAAAACATATATCGGTCTTATATAGGATATTTGAAGATTTTATATGCGCCAAATATCCAGATCTCTCTGAAAAAGATCTCTCCGCAAAACGGGCTGACATATATCCATCCTGGGTCAAAGATTACGTATGTCTAACTCTAATTCATAACTCTATTTTAATTTGACAACCATATATATAATGTTCGTTCATATATATATATATATATATATATATATATATGCAGGTTACTTAGTAGAACACCACAAATCCTTTTGCTATTTGGGTTCAAGACATAGTGCACGGACCCGTGAACAAGGCTAAAACATGGCCCATCTATTTTACCCGAAGATATTTGTTTCATACGCAGAATCATGGTGTGGGACGAAAAACATGTAACTATGGGATAAGTGTAAAAAGAGAAAATTATACAGATGCGTCTGATGAAGCTGATTTCTACGGAATCTTAACTGATATCATACAACTTGAGTATGAGGGGATGACAAATCTGAAAATTACACTATTTAAATGTAACTGGTATGACCCAGTTATCGGTAGAGGCACTCGAAGGAACAATGGCGGCATTGTAGATGTTAATTCTTCGCGAAGATACAATAAGTACGAACCATTTATAATAGGTACGTATGTATACCCTAACTTAAAAAAATGGAGATATGAGTTCCTCAATGACCTTTTTTGTTGATATTGCACAACATCTCAAGCAGATCAAATTTGTTATATCCCATATCCATAACGGAAAAAACCAAAGCAATTGTGGCTAAACGTGGTAAAAGTGAATCCAGGAGGAAATATTTATGGAGAATATGAAGAGAAAAAACCAACTCTTTTGCATCAAATAAATGATGATGCTGTAATGCTGACTACAATTGAAGATCTCGTAGTAGAGAATCGAGTACTCGGATCAAAACCCCATAAATCTTGATTTTGATGTCGAAGATGCAGAACCGGAAGATGAATTTCTGTGTAATTTATCGTCATGTGTTGATGATGATGAAGATGAAGATGAGCCTTACTAATTTGATTAAATTAATATGTAATATTTTCTTGTAAAATAAATATTTATGTTATATATTCTTCATTTAAGTTAATAGTTAGATATAGTTATCTTAGCAAATGTAATCCAATAAAAAATTTCCCCTCAAATTTTTAAAACCCCCAAAATTACCTCCTTATATTTTTAAACTCACAAAAATTTCTCTCTCAAAATTTAAAACTCACCAAAATTTCCCCCATAAATATTTTAAACCCAAAATTTTCCCCCTCTAAATTTGGCCCGATTTTTTCACATGCCCAAAATCTAAATGCTGGCCCAAAACTAGACCCGATACATCCCGATTCTCTTCATTCCGCGACTAAACCCTAATCCCCAAATTCCCTTCTCTTCTCCAATCGATCTCCTTCTCCAATCCATATTCTTCTCCAATCCATCTTCTTCTCCACTCCATCTTCTTCTCCGATCGATTTCCTTCTGCAGTCGATCGATCTCCTTCTAAACCCTAAACCTTTTTCATTCGATTCAATCTCCTACAAAACCCTAATCCACCAAAAATCGATTCAACTCCATCGCTCGTCGTAGAAACAAGAGAGGTGGAAAAAGAGGCGGTGCGAGTACATCGAATGCGAGAACGCTGAACCCTCTGCCAACCCGATATGAGTTCACTCCGGCGAACAGTAAGCAATCGCCACCACCTCTTCAACCGACGAAGCCACCATCAATCTCTGTTAGAGATTATCCCCCACCCATGCAATTATTCGATAGCTCTTCTCCACCGCTTCAATATCAATCCTCGGCACCACCTCACCGTCACTCCTCTCCACCGCTCCAGCATCACTCCTCTGCCCTGGTTCAACATCGCTCCTCTGCAACACTTCAACCTCGCTCCTCTGCATCTAGTCAACCACGAACGTCGGCTAACTCTCAACACCAACACCAACCGTCACTGAGTGAGGAACAAACCTCTCCACCGGCTCAACCAACCTACTCTCACTCGCATGAAGGTCACCACGATGGTGAAGAAGCTCTATTCCCACCCAATCTCGCGGATGACCATCAGAGGATTCTTAATGCATTTCTCAATCAGCCTGGCAGGGAAGCTTTTACGGCTGTCCTTTCTCCCATACCGAAGCCAAATACAACATGGTATGCCTTTTCATTCTTATCTGATTTTTCTTACTTTAGATGTTTGTGTAGCTTTGTTTGATTATTGTGTGGATTAGATGTGTACCTTTGTTTGATTATCGTGTGGAGTAGATGTGTAGCTTGTGTTTGATTATTGTGTGGATTAAATTTTTAGCTGATGTTGTGGACTTACTAATTTTCTTTCACTGGTTGTGTATCTTATGTTCTCGACTTAGTATTATTTAGCTTAGATTTAGTGCTTGTGTTTGTTATCGTGTGGACTTAGATGTTTAGCTTATGTTGTGGACTTATTACTTTTATTTCACCGGTTGTGTATCTTATGTTGTGGACTTAGTATTATTTAGCTTAGGTTTAGTGCTTGTGTGCTTGTTTTTGTTATCGTGTGGACTTAGCTTGTTCTGTGCTTTGGCTTGTTATTTTTTGATACTTGTCTCTTGTTTGCTTTATTTGGTTTAATTGGTAACTTCTTCCTTGTTTTTTACTGAGTGTGTAGGTTTGGCCGTGACAAGTCAAAACTGACCCGAAAGATTACCAAAATCTTTACATATAAGTTTGATGGTCCATTCTATAGTTGGACCTGTGTGCCTCGAGACAGACAAGAACGGTATATCATTGAATTTGCGGTAAAGTTTTCTGTTCATATGAGTCCTTAATGTGTCATATGGTTTTTTTTTTATTGCTCACTAACATCCTCTTCTCTTTATTTCGTAGAAAACACACACATGGGACCCCTTAGTAACCGGTGTGGTTCAAGAAAAATTCGAGTTCATCTGTCTAAACCGGATGAAAGATATGGTGAGTAAGGCAAAGACTTCTGGAGACCAACCGAATTGGATTGGAGATACACTCTGGAAACAGTTGAATGAATAATGGGACACTGAAGAAGCTAAGGAGAAGAGTGCAACCACTTCTGCTAATCGGATGTCTGACCATAAGGGTCTTGGTCCTCACGTCCACTTCTCACGCCAGAAGTCCTACCTACAAATCCAATAAGAAATGGTAAGTATCTTTACTAATCACTCAGTTTAAACATTCCATCTTTTCTCTGTTTTCTTCACATTGTTATTGTTTTTCATTCAGGAAGAAGAGTTGGGAAGACCTGTGAGTCTTGGTGAAGTATTCATCAAGACTCATACCAAATCAGATGGGACATTTGTAGACCGAAAGTCCAAGTCTGTGGCTGAAGCATACAAGAAGAACCTGGAAGCCAAGTTGGCTGACCTCGGGATTGACTCAGAGACTTCTGATGGTACTTCACCGGCTGTGGAGCTATCCGTAGAAGATGAGAATGAGCTATTTCTGCAGGTAAAACCTTGTTTTTTGTTTGTGTTTTGCTTTACAATGTTTTATGATTCTTTGGATTTTAAGAAGTTGACATCTTCATTTCGTTTTTGCAGTCTACTTGCACAAATGAAAGAGGAACTCCTTATGGGATTGGAAGCCTCTCACAGTTAATCAATGGAAAGAGGAAATACCCAGGAAGCTGTTCAACATACAAGGGTCTAGAAGAACAGCTTCAAGAAGCTCAGCGCCTAATAGAAGAACAAGCTGCTGAGAACTCAAGGCGTGAAGCAGAGCTTGCCAAAGTTGCTGCTGAGCAGCAAGCCAAGCTCGACAAACTATCTCTGGTGGAAAGGTATTTAACTGAAACTGATTCTAGGTTCTTGGATTTCTTGTCTGCAAATCAAACCCCTCCAATTGATGGGATGCCTTCAGCTCCACAAACGTTTTCTCAAATAGGCGATTCATAAAAGATTTTTCTCAAATAGCTAGATCTCTTACGTGTTTGCTTTGCAAGGAAACGAACTTTGAATTCGATGATGAGTGCTTAGCCGCGTTTCATAAGATCAAAGAAGCCCTTGTCTCCGCTCCTGTCGTGCAAGCACCTGATTGGGAACTCCCATTCGAAATCATGTGCGATGCAAGTGACTATGCAGTCGGAGCAGTGCTTGGCCAACGAAAATATAAGAAACAGCACGTAATCTACTACGCAAGCAGAACTCTAGACGAATCTCAATGCAATTATGCTACAACAGAAAAAGAACTTCTAGCTGTCGTATTTGCATTTGAGAAATTCCGTTCTTATCTCGTAGGATCTAAGGTCATAGTTCATACTGATCATGCTGCAATCAAGTATTTAATGTCTGAGAAAGACGCTAAACCGAGGTTGATAAGATGGATCCTCCTACTGCAAGAATTCGATATCGAAATTCGAGATCGGAAAGGAGCAGATAATAGAGTTGCAGACCATCTTTCACGAATTCGAGTTGAAGAAAGATTGCCCTTAAATGACAGTTTTCCTGAAGAAAACATCTATGCAATAGATACAACCCCCACCAATGCCAATACCGCACCACCACGTCAACTCATGCGACGGCAGATGCTTTCAACACCCCATGGTTTAGGCACATAGCGAATTACCTAGCAGCTGATGTAGAACCACCACAATTTTTTGATTATAGGAAGAAAAAGTTTCTGAAAGACGTTAGACATTATTTTTGGGATGAACCCTATCTCTATAAGAGATGTGTTGATGGGTTATTCCGAAGATGCGTGGCTGAAGAAGAGATGGAAAGAATTTTATTCGGATGCCATAGCTCGTCTTACGCAGGACATTTTGCAACTTTCAAAACCGCTTCAAAGATCTTACAAGCAGGTTTTTGGTGGCCTACTTTGTTCAAAGATACTCAAGCTTATATATCGCGATGCGATAAATGCCAACGGATGGGCAACATAAGCAAAAGGAATGAGATGACTCAAAATTTTATTCTCGAAGTCGAAATTTTCGATGTCTGGGGAATAGATTTTATGGGACCATTTCCTACTTCTTTTGGAAACTAATACATTTTAGTAGCAGTAGACTACGTCTCTAAGTGGGTTAAAGCAGTCGCTAGTCCCACCAATGATGCGAAAGTTGTCATGAAGCTGTTCAAATCTGTTATATTCCCGCGTTTTGGAGTTCCTAGAATTGTGATAAGCGACGGAGGATCGCATTTCATCAACAGAGTTTTCGAGAATCTTCTTAGAAAGAATGGAGTTGCACATAAAGTTGCTTCTCCATACCATCCCCAAACCAGCGGGCAAGTGGAAATCTCAAACAGAGAAATCAAGTCGATTTTGCAGAAAACAACTGCAGTTCATCGCAAGGATTGATCTACAAAGCTTGACGATGTATTATGGGCATATCAAACAGCATTCAAGACACCATTAGGAACAACACCATTCAATCTAGTTTATGGAAAAGCATGTCACCTTCCAGTAGAACTCGAGTATAAGGCGCAATGGGCTATCAAGGAGATGAACATGAACATGAAAACAGCTGGAGAAAGAAGACTACTTCAACTGCACGAGTTAGAAGAAATCTGACACAACGCTTATGAAAACTCGAAGATCTACAAGGAGAAGACTAAAGCATATCATGATAAGAAAATTATTCATAGAACTTTTGCTCCTAACGATAAAGTTCTTCTTTTCAATTCTCGTCTTAAGCTTTTTCCAGGAAAATTACGTTCAAAATGGTCAGGACCCTTCACGATAAAGGAAGTCAAACCATACAGAGCCATAGTCCTGTGGGACAGAACCGGAAAATCATTCACAGTAAATGGACAACGTGTAAAGCCATATCTGGCTGAAGAAAGAGAAGACGAGAGAGAAGTGATGTTTTTGATTGATCCATCATCGGCCAATAATGAGATCAAGGAGTGTCACGACCCCGGTTAAGTCTAATCGAACAACAATGTCAAGCTAATGACTTGAAACAAGCGCTTACTGGGAGGCAACCCACTTGGTATTTTATTTATTTCCCTTTGACCTTTATTTTCTATTTCCATTGCTTTGTTTCTGTTTCATTAAATTTCAGGTTTTCAATAAGGAAGAACAAATAAAAAAGACAAGCAGCACTCTCTAGCACGATAAGTTCACTTAAACATTTCAACTTTTCTATATTCTTTACCATTCTTTCCGAGATTTATCACACTGGGGACGGTGTGAAATAAGTCTGGGGGAGGATGTTCATCCTTTACTAATGAAATTTGATTTGTTTTGAGTTTGTTTTGGATACATAAAATTTTTCAAAAAGTTTTTCAAAATGTTTTTCATAAAATTTTTCAAAAATCGTTTTCAAAATGTTTTTCAAAAAGTTTTCAAACCAGGAACACAGTAAACATTACTATGATGAATTAGACCAGTGTGTTTCTACGCTATTTCCTCGTTTTTTGCTCTTTTTGTGATTTAGGCCTAGACTAGGCGGTAGCTAAGTACTTGCATTACGAAATCCCACCAGAGGACTTCTATTCATGGAGATTCTTTCTGACAGGATATACTATCTCATTTTATCTGGACTTAATTTTGACTTAATTTTCTCATTAAACCATTAGATCAGGGAAACGAATCATGGCAAAAACGTCGGAGAGAAAGAGGATCAAGGCGGTTTTCAGTCACCAAAGACGAAGGCCTGCGATTTCATTGGAATGATTCAACAAAAGGAGAAAATTCATTTTGCCTTTGGAAAAACTTCAAAATCTTGGTACAATTTCGTCCCTTAGACTTTCTCTCTATAAAATGTTGTTTCCCAAAAAAAAAAAAAAAAAAAAAAAAAAATATGGAAGGAAAGGAAATTTAAAACCTTAAAGAGTCTAGGAGGATAGGATTTTATACTTGAGGCAACCTAGAGTCTGATTATATGGAGTTTTGGAGATTATCTTTATGATTCCCGGAAAAGATCTAAGTCTGGGGGAACAGCGGTTTACAACAAAGGAGGAAGATTATGCAACAACAATTGGCAAAGGAGAAGTGACTGAAAATCTGCAATCACCAACAGGTCCTTCTCTCTCTTGCGGTTTTGCATAATATCTCGCATCCTCCAGATCTTCAGGTAACCCTAAACACTTTAACTCCACCACTTAAATAGCCTTTAATGCCAAACGCCGTCTACCCTGAATAATGTCTTTGATGAGAATTCACCATTACACTTAATGAATGTAGAGAGATAGTTGACTGGAAGTTAGATCTAAGTGTGTAGATTTTCGCATGACGGATTAACGGACTAGTTTCGCTTGTATTTTGGTCAGAATTTTCTAGACTAAATCCAAATAAATGTTTCACGATAAGTTATGGTTTAAAAGGACGGTCACGGAGATATTGTTTAGTTTCTGCGATTTTTCAAAAATTTCTTTCCTGACTTAAGTTTGTTTGAGGACAAACAAAAAGGTAAGTCTGGGGGAGTTGATAACACCGTATTTTGACCACTTTTATGGATCATAATTGTATCTTATGCAGGTGTTTTAACTCTGTTTTCAAAGGATTTTAAATTGTTTTCAATGTTTTAGAGTTTCAAAAGACTTTACAGGAAACTTGGGCAAAAGATATGCAATTTGGAACAAATAAGCAATTTTGGATAAATGCAGACCGTCAGAAGTATGACAAGCGATGAAGACCTTCTCACCGTCTAATCACTCCCAAAATTTGAGCCAACATAGAGGATCCAACCAGCTTTCTAATGCACTTGGTTTGGAGACAATTCAACGGTTAGATCTTCAGATACCCCCGATGCAAGAATGATAGAAAATGCAGTTCCGGAATAGAGCATGTGCCGGGACCGCGGCCAACACCCATTTTCCCGCGGGTAGAGCCACCGCGACCACGGACTTTGGTCGTTCACTTTCCCGACGACTTAATTAAAGCCCAGATCAATTCCTCTCGTTATTTTTAAAGCCCTAAGTGTCCAGAATCACCCCAGAAGCTATAAATACCCCCTTTAGGCAATTCTAAAGAGGAGAGACCGAAACTAATAGACAAAGGAGAGAGAGAGAGAGTTCGTGTGGAACCCTAAAGAGGAGGCCGCCGTTTTAAGGAGGAGGAGCCACCGCTGGAGAGCATCATCGCGCTTTCGTCGTCGCCTCCGTTCTTCGTTTTTCTTCCCTCTTTTCTTTAATTTCCTGCACTTTCAATACTCTGTGATGATTGTTTACAATATGTTTGAGTAGTTGCCCAGTTGGGTTTAAAGGGATTGTTCAAAGGGAATTTCATGTGTCTTTGCTTATGAATCGATAGATTTAGGATTATTAATCTTCTAGATGTTCTTCGTTTGCCTTTAATCTTACTGCGTGATTCTTTGCTGGCCACTTAGAAGCCGATCTGATATGATATGTTGCGAAAGCTTTCATTGATTGTCTGAACTAGGGTGAAACGAGCAATTCTTCTACAGGAGTGGAAACCTACCTGTAGTTGAGTTGTGAATGTTGATGAGTCTTGTTCTGCTATTGCATCTTCTCCCTTCCAGGATCAGAGTGGAAACCTACTGATTAGGGTTGCGAGAGATAGTTGTTTAGTGCTGCGAAAGTAGGCTATTCATACTTCCGTGCCTCGGGTGTTAGAACATACGTAGTTGATTACTTTTATCACTTGTTTAAAATCGACTAGCTTAGTCCATGAACCCCTGAGAATACCCCTTGATGCCCAACGTTTTTCTTTCATTGCTTACAACCTTCGATTTAGCTTGCTTTCCATTCGCTTGTTCTTTGTTTTCAATCGCCTAGTTTAATCGCTTTTTAGTTTCTTTATTTGCTTTCGTTTTTGTCAATTGCTTTTTAGTTTTTAATTGCTTTCTAGTTTAGATTTAGTGACAACCAAAAACCCAATACCAAAACCGAAACCTCTTTAGTTCTAATCTGATTTAAGCGTTGCAGTGAATTCGTACTGAAACAACTAAGTCTCTGTGGATCGATACCCTAAGTACTACAGCGCACATCTGTGCACTTGCAGACATTTAGGGGTTATAAATTTAAAACCTGAAGCTTAGTAAAACGAAAACAACAAAACCCCGCGTTTACACTCGCAATCATTTACCCCTATCATGACTGATACATCAACCAGGACTCCTTCCGGCTGTCTAACTCATCGATCAGCAAAAATTAGTGAGATTTTTGTGGGCTGGAAAGTATGATATCCTAAACGTTTTGCAACTGAGAATGGCATCATGTTGATGCTCGATCCAAAATCACAGAGAGAACGTTCGAAATTCATATTCCTGATTGTACAAGAGAGTACAAAACTTTCCAGATCTTCTTTCTTCACAGGGATATGGTTTTGTAGGATGGAACTACATTCATGAGTTATCATCATAACACCTTCTTCTAATGATAGAGAATTTGTTAAAATGCTCTTCATGTACTTCCCTAAGAGCGGGTATCATTGCACATGCTTCAATAAAAGGCAATCTCACAGTTAACTGCTTGATTATCTCTTTTAGCTTAGCCCTTTCTTTCTCCTTCTTTGGTCCTTTCATGGCTTGTGGGTATGGTGGTTTGGCCTTGTAGACACGAGTCAGAGGAGGTGGTATAGGATCTTCTCCAAGAATTTCTTAAGAGACATCCTCTTTTTCTTTTTCTTCATCTTTCCTGAGTTCTGCATCTCCCCCATCATCAGCTATAGCTTTCTCCCTCCTTTCCTCTCCAAGATCTTTTTGGAACTCTGTTTCCTTGTAAGCTAAACGACTCCTAAGGGTGATTGCTTTTAAATGATCAGAGGCTTCCAATTCATCCACGTTTTCAGAAAAGAGTTCATCAAGATCATTAACGGAAGAGTATGTCTCCTTTGACACAATTCTAATCATAAAAAGAATGGTGGAGATATTTATGTGAATATCATCAATCCTCTTTTTCAGTTCTCCAAAGTCTCTGTTATGCTTTGCATTCATCATTTCAGAAATTTCATAAATCTCCTTTTTTTCAACTTTGGAGGAAGAAAGATAGGAAGGGAATACTAAGCTGGGTTGATCAGATTGGTTTTGCTCAAAGGAAAGCTGGGAAAGAGGCTGAAAAGGGGGTTGACCGCGGTTGAAGTCTTCGCACCCGCGGTGGATATTCTCTTGGCCGCGGTTGAAAGTCTCACACCTGAGGTAAAAGTTACTTGGACCGCGGTTAAGAGACTCCCATCCCTGGTGTGGTTGGTTCCGATCAACTCTTGCAATTTGGTAAACTTCAGCAGTTTGCATCATCTTCTAGGTCTGGAAGTTCACTCCATGGTTGTTCATCTTATCATTGCAATGCTCAACATTGTCATCTAAGTAATGCATCGAGCAAGACTTATAAGGGTTCTTTCCGAGATAATCCATTATATGATTCATGCATTTTTCAAGATATTCTTCCTTTTCCTTGACCTTGGGACGTATAGGCTGGGTTAGAAGTCTTTTATTCCTGATACTTCCTGCCAGATTAGTGATATAGGTATGATCCTCATCAACAGATCTAGTGGTCGAATTGCACGCATGTCGCCATCCTTCGGCAAAGGTGGTCGAATTGCACGCCTGTCTGCGACGAATTTGTGGGCTGCGTCGCATTCTCCAATCAGTTGTTCTACTTTCTTGGCATGTTTTGGTTCTCTAATCGCTTCATTGCCACCATCAATTGGATCATTAAGCCCATCATCAGATGGATAACCATCTAGAAAAGGGTGCTCTCCAGCGAGAGGATCATGGATATGTTCCCATCGAGAAAGTGCCTGAAAAATCAAAGAAAAATAAAAATTAGAAAAAGTCCTATAGAATTAAGCAGAGATTCGCAACAAAAGAAATCAAAATCCCCGGCAACAGAACCAAAAACTTGATGCTAAGAAAATCAAGGGTTACTTCTAGCTTCATGTTTTAAATTTATAACACTAAATATCTGCAAGTGCACAGATGTGTGTTGTAGTACTTAGGGTTCGAACCACAGAGATTTTAAGCTTTTAGTACGAATCAATCAAAACTTAAGACTAGTAGAACTTGGTGTCACTAAATCGAAATGCAAATAAAATAAAAAGGTTATAAAACAATAAGAACTAAATGCAGGGTCAAAAGGGTTTTTCCAGGGGTTCATGAACTGATCTAAAGAAAAACAAATCGATGAAGGTATCATCCAGTGAGGATCCCGAACTCGACAGAAAGAGCATAGGGATTAAGAATGAACGAAGGACTCCTCGAAGATTATAAACCCTAATTCTAACAAAGCATAAGTTCAAGACATGAAAATTCCTTTGAAAAATCTCTTAGAAACCCAACTAAAAAATTACTAAGACATAGTAGAATTCAACATCATAGATGTATTTTGAGTTGCAGAGAATTGAAATAATCAAAGTGAACGAAGAACAGAGTGAAGAAGGAGAGCCGATGGTACCCCTCTCGGTGGCTCCTTTTCACGGGCGAGTCTCTCTAGGGTTCCTGACAAAATGTGGAACACCCTTTTAAATGAATTAAGAGGGGTATATATAGTGTCTTGAGTTTTCTGGAACACCTAGTATTTGCAGGAATAATGACGGGAATGGCTTGGGCTTTAAAATGGGCTTCTGAGGCTCAGAAATAGGCTCCCCATGGTTTATAATGTTTCACCCGTGGTGGATGATGTTTTGGCCGCGGGTTAGCTTCTGACTTTGTTGATTTGCCTTCAGTTCATTGACCATATCTAGAGATCTAACCGTTGGATTGCTTTGATTCTACTTTCAATGGAACGCTGATTGTCTCTGACAACACCTGATTTTGACCACTTTTATGGATCACTTTTAATATCTTATGCAGGTGTTTTCAATTAGTTTTAAAGGTTTTTAATTAATTTCCATGTTTTAGAATTTCAAAAGAGTTTTCAGGATATTTTGACAAAAGGAATGCACTTGGGAGCCAAAAGCACAACTTTGGATAAATTCAGACCGTCAGATGTTTGGTAATAAATTGGGGCCTTCCCACCATTTGATCATCTCCAAATTTTGACACAAGATAGAGAAGACTACCAACTTTCCAATATAAGTAGAATCAAAGCAATCCAACCGCTCGATGTACTGATGACAAATCAACACAGTCGGAAGCTCACCCCCAGCCAAAACATCATCCGCCGGGGGTGCAAAATTTTAGACTGCGGGGAGCTCATTTCTGAGCCCCAGAAGCCCACTTTAAAGCCCAAGTCACTGCCCTCATTATTCCTGCAAGCCTTAGGCGTTCCCGAGGACTCAAGACACTATATAAACCCCTTTTAAGTCATTTAGAAGGGTGTGCAGTGTTTTCACCAAGAACCCTAGAGAGAGATACTAACCGTGAAAAGGAGCCACCGAGAGGGTTACCATCGACCCTCGTACTTCAATCTGTTCTTCGTTTCTAAGCTTTGTCTATTTTAATTCTCTGCAATTCTAAATACTTTTGTGATGTTAAACTCAGCTATGTCTAAGTAATTTCCTAGTTGGGTTTTTAAGGGATTTTTCAAAGAGAATTTCATGTTTTGATCATATGCTTTGTTCGATTTAGGGCTATTAATCTTCTAGGAGTCCTTTTTTCATTTTTGTTCCCTATGCTGTTTCTGTTGCTAACTGCTTAGAAATTGATCTCAGTAATTGGAGCCACAAGAGTGTTGTATCGAATTACCAGACCTAGAAGTGATCGAGCGAAATTGCTATAGGAGACAAAAGCTACCTATAGAGAATCGCGAGCGTAGATGAATTCTGTTTTTAATGCATGATCTTATTTGCAGCATGAGAGCAAGAGTTAGTTGCTGTATTGAGTGATTTGTTGATTAGGGTGGCGAGAGTTGGCTAATCATACCTGCGCCTATTCGAGTTCGGGATCCTCACTAGATGATTACCGTTATCAATTTGTTTGGCTTTTGATAAATTCATGAACCCCTGCGAAAACCCTTTAGACCCAGCGCTTAATCTTTATTGTTTTACAACTTCTTTATTTCATTTGCATTTAGATTTAGTAACACCAAAACCAAACCCCCCCCCCATTTTGTTTGTTCCACTAGTCTTAAGCTTTAATTGATTCGTACTGAAAGCTCAAAATCTCTGTGGTTCGACCCCTAAGTACTACAGCGTACATCTTTGTACTTGCCGGTATTTAGGGTTATAAATTTAAAACTTGAAGCTAGAGGTAACCCTTGATTCTCTTAGCATCAATTTTTTGGTGCCATTGCCGGGGATTTTGATTCCTTTCGTTGCGAATCTCTACTTAGTTCTGTAGCATCAAATTTCGCAGATAGGCGAGCAATTCGACCACCTTTGTCTAAGGATGGCGACTCTGAAGCTAAGTTACAATACATTAGCTATCTCAAAAAGTATAATGGTTTTCCTACAGAACACCCAATAGATCATATTGAAAATTTTGAAGAGCTGTGTTCAACCATAATGAGAAATACCGATTACCATATGTGTGTCCTTTTTTCATTCTCCCTAACTGGTAGAGCTAGTAAATGGCTTAAAACTTTGCCACCTGCGTCCATAATGACGTGGAAAGAGTGTAGAGAGGCTTTCTTAAGTCACTTTTACACCAGAGATCGTCCCAATCTCTTAAGGGACAAGATCCAAAAATTTCAGCAGAAGGAAAAAGAGGACCTCTATGACACCTGAGAAAGATTCAGAGACTACCAAAGAGATTGTCCACACCATGGTGTCTCCGAGGAGTGCTTGATGACCATCTTCTACCATGGAGTCAATGAAGAACTGAAGTTCTCTTTTAATACCTCTAGCAATGGAGATTTTTCTACTAGATCTGTAGATGAGGCTCACGCCTATATCACTAATCTAGCTGGAAGTATCAGAAATAGAAGACTTCTAACCCAATCTAGATGTCCTAAGATCAAGGAAAAGTATGATATGTTGATAAAGAATGCCTAAATCAGATTAGGGAAGACATCCAGATGATCCTTAGTAAGATTGGTCCGATTCATAACTCTGATGATGGAAGGAAACATAACGAGCCCTACATCGAGAAGATGAACAACTTTGATGTGGAGAGGAACTTCTAAACCCAGGAGATGATGCAAACTGCTGATGTTTACCAGATTGAAGAGGCTGAGCAGAATCAACCCCACCAGAGGTGGGAGCTTCTCAACCGCGGCAAAACTGGTACCCACCGCAGGTAGGAAGCTTTTGGTCGCGGCCAAGAAGAGTTTCACCATGGCTCAGATCACTTCACCCGCGGCCAGCTTGATTTTCAACCTCCTTTCCAACCCTCTTTCGAGCAAACATAATCTGATCAATCCAATCCCAGATTTCCTCCTTATTATCCTTTCTCCAAGATTGAAGAACTTGTAAAAGAGGTTAATAGACTCAAAAAGGAGACGGAGAGTCAATCAAAAAGACATGAGGATTCTATTAACAAGCCCTCCACCGTTTTTCTTCTTCAAATTAGTGATGAATTAAAGGAGATGGATTCCTCCGATACTGAACTTGATGAACCTTTTTCTGAAAGAATAAATGAATTGGAGAACTCTGATCACTTAAAAGCAATTACCCTCAAGAGTGGTTTAGCTTAAAAGGAGCCAGAGTATCCAAAAGATTTCGAAGAAGGAGAAAAAGGAGGAGTCTCGACTAATAAAGAAGGAGATGCAGTAGTCAGGAAAGAGGGAGAAAAGGAAAAAGAATGCACTCCTCAAGAAATTGCTGAAGAAGAACCTATACCACCTCCTCTCACTCGCGTCTACAAGCCCAAACCACCATACCCACAAGCTCTGAAAGGACCAAATAAGGAGAAAGAAAGGGCTAAGGTAAAAGAGATAATCGAACAGTTAAATGTGAGATTACCTTTCATTGAAGCTTGTGCAATGATACCTGCTCTTAGGAAATACATGAAAGGCATTCTAACAAATTCTTTAGCATTTGAAGAAGGCGTTATGATGATAACTCATAAATGTAGTTCCATTTTACAAAACCATGTCCCCCAGAAGAAAGAAGGTCTGTGAAGTTTTGTAATCTCTTGCACAATCAGAAATATGAATTTTGAACGTTCTCTCTGTGATTTGGGATCGAGTATCAACATGATGCCGCTCTCACACTAACGGTTTCATCCTAATTAGCTACTAATTTATTGTCTTTGAATTATCATTATTTTTACTAAATAATTATCACAATCATTTATGTTTTTTAGCTTTTTCACCTAAAACATCAGTAGTTATGATTTAATTGTGACTACAGTTAGAAGTTTAATAACTTCTTAGCTGCACTACAACTTTTTCAGCTAATTGTAAATCACATTAAAATTTAAATAACAAAAAGCTAAATAATTCTCAAGTAAATTACTAATAAAATAAATTTCATTTTAGAAACACCAAAATTGTAGATGTTCTAAGCAAAAAACATGACCAAACACACTAAAACCAAATTAAAAAGCATAAAAGAACAAACGAAAATCCTAATATGTAGAAAATAAGCTGAGAAGCGGAAGTTTGTGCTGGAGTAGAAGAAGATGGAGTTGTTGTGGCTAAGGCACCAGATTGAGAAGCTGATCCTCTCTCATACAAACGCCCACCTACAACGATTGGAGGCCTCATCAATAATTGACAAAGAGCAAATTTTTTAAAAATGAATAAAAAAGCATAAGAAATCAACCTAAAGACAAATCAGAGAACTTTAAATAGCAAAACTCAATTGATCTCCAAAACTCAGTTGACATATACGTTTACTTGATCTAAAAGACGACCAGAACACAATTGACCTCCAAAACTCAATTGTTATGTACGTTTGATTGATCTCCAAAACTAGCAAACTCAATAAAGTGGCAATTCTACCAAATCTAAAGAATTTCAAATAAGTTTAAGCCAAAATCGATGATTAGAGACATATAGGATTACAGATACATAGAACAGACCTTGAAATTGCTCTTTGTGGAAAATTAAAAACCTAAGCAAAAGATGGTTCAAAAGTAAACGTGATAGATGCTAAGTTTATGAGGAGTACTTTATTTATATATTAGGTGAAGTCTTAGGGTTTTAGACTTTTAGTGACGTTTAGTGTTAAAGGATTTAGTTGGAAAATAGTAGCTAATAAAATGACTAAGTCACGACCAAAATAATAACAATAAATATGAAACAGTCTACAAGAAAGAATAAAAGCATAAGAAGAATACCCACACACGCAGCAGGAAGGAAAGCAAATCAGTCATCAGTTCCATCAGTCTTTCCAGCACCAAAAGGGTTGTGATCCATTGCATCCTTATGAATCAGAAGAACATAAAAAATTCAATGAATTTAATCAAAACAATAGAATTCAACCCTGACGTATCTTAGAGTTCAGTTTTGGTTTGGAACGAGTTTCTGCTTTGACACCCTGATAATTGAATTAGATAAAGTTTGGATCTTTTTTCATGTTTATCAGAAACTATTGAACAAGTCAAGCTAAAATACATGAGCAAACAAATCAGACCCTCCACTACAGCCACCAATCCACCTTTGTTAGTACCAATAACCTACGCCAAAGAGAAATAGATGAGACAAACTCAAGTGCCAATGTCGGAATTAAAGTCGTGTTCAATAGCAGTTGCGAAATTGGATTACTGAAACTCAAGATATCGAAATTGCAAAATCTGTTTTTTATCCTCCAATCACATTTTCCGGCGAGCTCATGCTTGTGGCGGATGCAACCAAAACTCTTAAACTAATTATATTATAGAGAGGGGGAATCGAACCTACTACACTTTGTATTAACTATTGTGCCTCAACCAAATGTCTATTGAATCCAGATTTATATCCAGCAAGGCAACATCCTTTTGATTTGTTTGTTGATTTTGATTTTGGTGCCGTCTGAGTTTCTTCCCTTTTATGTGATTTTTGGATTTGAGTGCTGAGTGAGTGCTGACTCGAAGTTAGATATACAATCATGCTCATCTTTGATTGCAACGTGGTTCAAGATAGACTGTTAGATCTAAAAAGATTCAAGATTCTTTAGTTTGACTATAAGATAGACTGTTCTCTGTTTATTCTTGTTCTCATTGCATGTATGCTTGATTGATCATCTAGTATCTGATCTAGATAGTTAGTGTTGCGAAAATTTTCATTAAGTATCAGCCCTATAATGAAACAGGCGATTTTTCCGTAGGAGTGGAAACCTACCTGCGGCGAGATCGTGAGTATTGACGAGTCTTGTGCAGCTCTTGCGTTCTCTCCCTTCCAGAGCCAGAGTGGAAACCTACTGGTCAGGGTTGCGAGAAATAGTAGGTTATGATCATGACAGTGACGTAGTCATACCGCCGTACTCTAGCTCTAGAACCCATATATCGATATCCGTCAATCCCAATCTATTTACCCTAGTGTTAAAACCGATTATGATCCCTTAGAGTTCCCAATAGCTCAGTGTTTTTAGCCATAGTTTACAACTCCATCGATTTTTATTGCTTTCTTAGACCTGCATTTCAATTCCCTTAGTTCGATATTTTACTTGCTTAATTTACCTTTCATGCGATATTTCACTTGCCTTATTGTTGGGGTCGGTTTTCACCCCAAGTAGATAAACCACCTCAGAATGGCTAAGTATGAAAGAAAGATAAGTGCGAGAGCCGTGGTCGCCAAGTGGGAGAGCCGTGGTCGCCAAGTGGGAGAGCCGTGGTCGCCAAGTGGGAGAGCCGTTCTCACCATGACAAGTGGAGAGCCGTTCTCACCAAGACAAATGGGAGAGCCGTGCAGATAGGCCAGTAGGGAGAGCCGTGAAAGAAGACAGGTTGACCGAGCCGCATCAAAAGAAATGGGCCGAGCCCCACTTCAACACGTTTGGGCCGAGCCGTGTATCGGTGCGGTGGGCTAGACCATGTCCCCATGGCAAGTGGGCTGAGCCGTGAAGAAGGCTAGATGGGCCGAGCCGTAAAGAAGCTTGGACGGGCCGAACCAAAGCCTTGAAAGATGAAGCCCATGGAAAACCCTAGGCGAGATGCAAAGGCGGTCAGCCGCACGAGGCGATAAGGAAATATTCCGAAAATCTCGCCCGAGATTTTCGGCTAGGCGGTTTAGAAAGTTAGTATAAATATATGATGTATGCAATTCATTCCGCCAACTTTGGCAACCCTAAGCAATAAGGACTAAACACTTTACAGCAATAAAAATCCTCTTTTGATCTTACTGTTCTTGCGATTACCCTAGAAGTTTCAGATCCCTTAGTTTCTCTTCACAAATTCTTGGTTGTGTGAGTTTTGGCTCACACAATTTGGCGCCGTCTGAGGGGAATCGAAACTTTCTTACTCTAAATCGACGAGACTTTAAGATTCGAAGAACATGGCGAGCAACACCCCCGACGACAACAACAACAACAACACCGGTACCGGCGCGGAGAAGGACGCTCCGGCATCGGGCACGACGACGGCAACGATCGAAACCCAGGAGGAGATGCGAAACATGATGGTTGCGTTGATGAAGAAAATCGACGAACAGGATAAAAGAAACGAGGCGATTATAGAGAGGCTCGACGCGATGGCGGCTGAGCGACTGCACCCAACTTGGAGAGCCGGAATTCCCGACCCGATGGATGGAATCCGGAGACGCTTCGATTTCTCGACACCTGCAGAAGCCTCAGGGAGCGGCGCGAGAACCCCCTCGGCTCCTCCAATGTCTCGTCTCCTCGACGAACAGACCCCTGCGGCGACCCGAGTCAACATAACCGAGCCGCCCCCTCTCTGCTGAAACTCGAGGCGACGAGCCGGCGAAGAAGGAAACGATGCGATCAACGTAGACGCCCAGCAGAACGACGAGACCATGAATCCGCAACAAACTGGCTCGGCTCGCCGAATTAGTCAAGAAGAACTCGCCTCGGCACTGAACGGCATCCGGACTGACGAAGTCTCCGATCCGACCCGCGGCGATAACCCAACCGAGGTGGAAGAAAATCTCCAATGGATCGAGCAGGCAGAACGCGAAGACGAGCCGAGGCGAGAGGAGCGGGAGCGACCCCCCCAATCAAAGGGAATGACTCACGCACAAACTCTCGAGCTCAAAGAGCTGCGAGCCTCTATGGCTCGGACAGTGGCTGAAATACGCGCCATGAAATCTGAAGTGCACAACGCGACAAGTGCTGCGCCCGAAATCGATCCAATGCTTGAAGAAACTCAAAGAACCCCGTTCACTGCAAGAATCACGGAGGCCAGGATTCCCTAGCCGGGGAAGGTGAGAATCCCGTTCTACGAAGGAACAACTGACCCTAAAGCACACATCACCGCGTTTCGAATAGCGATGGGACGAGCCTTCACAAAGAACGCCGCTAAACTCACCGAACGCGAAGTAGATGCCGGATACTGCCTGCTCTTCGTGGAGCATCTCAAGGGAGCCGCGCTCGAATGGTTTTCGAGGCAGGAGAGCAATTCTATCAGCATTTTTCAACAGCTCTCCGCTTTGTTCCTTAAACAATACTCGATGTTTATGGACAGAGGAACATCTGATGCCGACCTGTGGACACTATCCCAAGGACCGAACGAGCCGCTTTGGGATTACTTGGAAAGGTTCAAGGCAGTCGTATCCAAAATAGAAGGGATAAGCGACAAGGCTGCACTCGAGGCTCTGAAACGATCTTTGTGGTACAAGTCTGAGTTTCGACGGTAGATGGCTCTCAACACGCCGCAAACAATCCAAGACGCTTTGCACCGATCATCAGATTTCGTCGTAAACGAGGAGGAAATGAAAAACTTGAACGAGCCGTACAAAGCAACAAAAGCAGCAATCCGAAGCTCAATTTTGCCGCGCCCCGCGAAGAAGGGCAACCCATCAAGCAACACAACAACGCAGAGCTCGGATGAACCTAGAAGCGAAGGCGCCCATAATTACCAGGTAGGCACCGGACGCGGAAGAGGAGAGCCGCGCAACAAAACTTGGGTGAGAAAGTCTGCCAACTACGACGAGAAGGCTTTCTGCGAGTATCACCAGACCTACGGGCATTCAACGGCTCAATGCCGAACTTTAGGAGCAAAGCTCGCAGCAAAGATGGCAGCGGGAGAGCTTCAAAACGCGGTTAGCATCAAACACCTCGTCCCTAACGAACAACAAGAGAGAGCCGAGCCGAGCGGCGCGGCGGAACCCGCGAATCCTCCCCGACGAGGCGATAACCCCAAGCATGACAGGAGAGGCGAACCTGAAGAGCGATCCGAGCCGAGGCAAAGGATCAATATGATCATGGGTGGATCCCAATACTACCAAGATACCGTATCCTCCATCAAAGCCTATCAGCGCCGAGCCGAAGCGAAGGAGAATTGGACATAACCAACCGACATCCCAAACATAGTGATCTCCTTCGCCGAGGAGGAAACGGCAGGAATCGATCGACCTCATAACGATCCGTTGGTGATTGAGTTAACGATCAAGGATCATGACGTAGCAAGGGTGCTCATCGATACTGGAAGCTCGGTGAACGTCATCTTCAGGGAAACACTCAGAAGAATGGGAATCGACCTCTCCGAGGTCGAAGCAATCCCCAAACCTCTAACCGGATTTTCAGGAGAAACGACGATGACTATGGGAACGATCAGGCTTCCTGTGGTAGCTGGTGGAGTCACTAAGATCGTCGAATTCTGCGTCACCGATCACCCAGCAATATACAATGTGATCATGGGAACTCCGTGGATCAACGGGATGAGGGCGGTACCCTCTACCTATCATCTCTGCCTCAAATTCCCAACCCTAGCAGGTGTTAAAACGATCTGGGGGAGTCAAAAGGAGTCACGAATGTGCTGCCTAGCCGAGCATAAGCTAAGGAACCCCGTCACCGACGCACGAGCAGACATCGACCGCAAAAAGATGAAGACAGACCGAGAGCCCGCGAACGAGCTCTCGAAACTCTTATAGCAATTACAGATCGCGGAGAGCCGCGAAACACGCGCCGAGCCAGTATGCGACGCAGTGGACTCGGTATGTATAGATGAGGAGCGCCCGGAGCGATGCGTCGAAATGGGAACAAAATTGGAAGAGCCTCTGAGAAGCGAACTCCTTTCCCTCCTCAAGGAAAACATCAACACTTTCGCCTGGACAGCAGAAGATATGCCAGGCATAAGCATCGACGTGACCTGTCACGAGCTGAATGTGGATCCGACCTTTAAACCAGTGAAGCAGAAAAGAAGGAAGCTCCGCCCCGAACGAGCTAAAGCAGTTAACGACGAAGTCGAAAGGTTACTCAAAGTAGGATCAATCGCCGAGGCCAAATATCCGGACTGGCTCGCAAATCCGGTGGTCGTGAAGAAGAAGAACGGCAAGTGGCGAGTATGTGTGGATTTTACCGACCTCAACAAGGCGTGCCCAAAAGACAGCTTTCCCTTGCCACACATAGACCGGCTCGTCGAAGCCACTGCAGGGAATAGACTGTTAACGTTTATGGACGCGTTCTCCGGCTACAATCAGATCCTAATGCATCTTGACGATCGAGAAGAAACGGCATTCATAACTGATCGCGGGATATACTGCTACAAAGTCATGCCGTTCGGGCTCAAGAACGCAGGAGCAACGTATCAACGGCTCGTCAATAAAATGTTTGCAGCTCAGCTCGGAAAAACTATGGAAGTATACATCGACGACATGTTAGTCAAATTACTCAAGGAGGAAGACCACGTCGCGCATCTACGGGAATGCTTCGAACAATTGAACAAGCACAACATGAAACTAAACCCGGCAAAGTGCAGGTTCGCGGTCACCTCGGGAGAATTCCTCGGCTATCTGGTAACTCACCGAGGCATAGATGCAAATCCCAAGCAAATCAAAGCTTTAATTGAGATGCCCTCTCCAAGGACGAAGCGCGAAGTGCAGAGGCTCACAGGAAGAGTCGCCGCGCTAAACAGGTTTATTTCCTGTTCCACAGACAAATGCCTGCCCTTCTACGACACCCTCCGAGGAAACAAAAAATTTGAGTGGGACGAACGATGCGAGACGGCTTTCCAGGAATTGAAGAATTATCTGGCGAGCCCACCAATCTTAGCAAAACCAGTCGAAGGAGAGCCACTCTTCCTCTACATCGCAGTGTCTGCTACAGCTGTAAGCGGAGTGCTTATCAGAGAAGAACGATCCGAGCAAAAGCCCATTTTCTACATCAGCCAGACATTAACCGACGCCGAGACTCGCTACCCCCAGATCGAGAAGGTTGCCCTAGCCGTCGTAGTCTCGGCTCGGAAACTGCGCCCGTACTTTCAATCACATTCGATTGTTGTGCTCGCTACGCTTCCACTGCGCTCGATCCTACACAGCCCTAGCCAATCCGGTCGGCTCGCCAAGTGGGCCATAGAGCTAAGCGAATACGACATCGAGTATCGGAACAGGCCGTCAGCAAAGTCACAGGTGCTCGCAGATTTCCTCATTGAACTTCCCGTCAAAGCAACAAACGAGCCAACACTAGACGAAGTGTGGACGCTGCACGTCGACCGCTCGTCGTCTAAACACTGCTCGGGAATAGGAATCCGCCTCACCTCTCCCACCGGAGAAATATTGGAGCAGTCTTTTCGCCTGAACTTCCACGCCTCGAACAACGAAGCGGAATACAAAGCACTGATCGCCGGCATACGACTAGCACAGGGAATTGGAGTTCGAAAGATAAGAACCTTTTGCGATTCACAGCTCGTAGCATGTCAGTTCAACGGAGAATACGAGGCGAAGGACTGACGAATGGGAGCTTACCTCAAAGTGGTCCGAGAGTTGGTGCAAAAATTCGATGAGTTCGAACTCACTCGTATCCCCCGAGGAGAAAACACCTCGGCCGACGCATTGGCAGCACTCGCTTCGACCTCGGACCCAGACCTCCGGCGAACGATCCCAGTCAAAATCATCGAACGTCCTAGCATCGAAGAGGTGGAAGGAGTTCGGCTGATAAATCCTCCTGAACAAGAACCAGAGGACGACGAAGCCGTTCCTATGGACGAAGACGCCTCGCCGGCCGAGCCTGAGTACGGCTGCGACAAGGAATGACTCGGAGCTATCCGAATGTATATCGCCGATGGAGAGATGCCAACCGACAAATGGGAAGCCCGCAAACTAAAAGCTCAGGCCGCGCGGTATGTCCTCGTCGATGGCGAGGTGTTTAAGTGGAGATTTTTAGGGCCTCTCATGACATGCGTCGAAGGACCAGAGGCAAGAAAGATCATGCACGAGGTGCACAGCGGCGCGTGCGGGAACCATTCCAGCGGAAGGTCGCTCGCTATCAAGATTAAACGGCACGGCTACTTCTGGCCCACGATGGTAAAGGACTGCGAGAAATTTACAGCGAAGTGCGAGAAGTGTCAGCGGCACACTCCAACAATTCATCAACCCACCGAGTTGCTCTCGTTAATTTCATCACCTTATCCATTCATGAGATGGTCGATGGACATCGTCGGACCTCTACATCGCTCGAAGCAGAAGCGTTTCCTGCTCGTCCTCACGGATTACTTTTCCAAATGGGTCGAAGCCGATTCCTACGCAAGCATAAAAGATGTTCAAGTCGAAAACTTCGTCTGGAAAAATATCATCTGCCGACACGGGGTCCCCTACGAGATAGTCACCGACAACGGATCCCAGTTCATCTCAACACGCTTCGAAGCCTTCTGCGAGAAGTGGAAAATCCGCCTCAGCAAATCTACGCCAAGATACCCTCAAGGGAAAGGACAAGCCGAAGCAGCCAACAAGACGATCCTCAACGGTCTGAAAAAGAGGCTCGACGCCAGGAAGGGACGGTGGGCAGACGAACTCGAAGGAGTCCTTTGGTCTCATCGAACAACTCCGCGCCGAGCCACCGGGGAAACTCCATTCGCTTTAGTCTACGGATCGGAGTGCGTAATTCCCGCCGAGGTGGATTTCCCAGGTATTCGACGAAGACTTCTACCAGGACAGGAGGGCTTGAACCACTTAATGATGCTAGATGAGCTCGACCTAATCAACGAAAAGCGCGACCAAGCCTTAATTCGAATACAGAACTAGCAAGCAACGGCGCGATACTACAACAAAAACGTTCGTAGCCGAAGATTCAAAGCAGGGGAGCTCGTTCTCCGGAAGGTCTTCCAAAATACTGCCGAGAAGAACGCAGGAAAGCTCGGAACAAATTGGGAAGGTCCTTACAAGGTCACAAAAGTGGTTCGTCCAGGAGTCTACGAACTCGCGACACTAGCTGACGAGGCGATTCCAAGATCATGGAACGCAATGCACCTGAAGAAATACTATCACTAAGGATACAGCACGACCAACATGAACTACTGGACGGCTTGATCCCTGCAAAGGGTACGTAGGCAGCCCGTCCTCAGATGGGTTTAGCTGTCCCCCCTCCTAAAAAGGGGGGGGGGGAGTGGGTACGTATACATACCTCTTTTAACTCTACAATTTTAGCTTGCTCACTTAGGAACATCGCCACTTTGGCACATTCTCAATTCATTTTGAATCATCTACTTATTTCACGTCTGTTCATTATCGCTTCGGCTAGTTTCTCATTCTTTCTAAATCAGCAACTTATTGTAACACGTTCGGATTTTTTAATTTTTTCACTCATCACTTTCAGCTCGGCAAACTAAGCCACCTAACGCCTCGTCTCGTTGCTGGCCACAACGGGGCAACAAATACAAAGTTCTCTAAACGGACTTTTACCGCCTTTCCTAGGACGAGGGTGCAAGTTACATCCTCTACAGATAAAAATTAAGCGCACTATACAAATATCAGACCAAAAACGTATCAGGTCGCCACGGTTTACTATCGCACACGAGAATATAAGCCGAGACTACATCGCTTTCTCTAAAACTAAAGTAAACTCCTAAAACCCGGACAAGCATAGTCATCCTCTCGGAAACGCCGGTCCATAGTCAGATTCAATGAGAATACCAATTCGTCTTTGGCTAACGAAAACGAAAGCCAAAAAGCCTCGTCGTCCTTACGGCTCGGCACCATACAAAGTCAAAACGCCTCGTCGTCCTTACGGCTCGGCACCATACAAAACAAAAACGCCTCGACGTTTTCACGGCTCGGCACCATTCAAAACAAAACGCCTCGTCGTTTACACGGCTCGGCAACATTCAAAGCGAAAACGCCTCGCCGTAAACACGGCTCGGCATTACCAGCAAAGATTTGCCTAAACATTATCACGTAACACTCTTTTACTATCAAAGATTTGCCTAGAATCTAAATGAGGTCCTTAAAACAATTCATCCCTTAGCCCATGTTTCGGTCAAATTCGAAAATACAGTTAAGGAAGAAATCAAAATCGCTCTCAACATAACAGCCTTCGTCCTTGACAATTTTTCGTAAACATTTTTACGGATTAATGGACAAGTAAGTCCGAAAACGGCTAAGGAAAATATATTCATTAAGCGAAAATAATGAGTCGGGTGGATAAAGCCGTCCAGGCACAAAACACATAAAAGTTCAAAAGAGAGCGTATAAATCCTAAGTACAGAAGCAAGCAAGAAAAATTTGTGAGCCAAAACTCATGCCGCGGACTGCGTTTCACGATCGGCGAGAAGGTTCGAGGGAATCGGCGTACCCGCGTTCGAGCCGTTCGGGTCCACAAGTGCACAGAGGGAATTGGCCGCTGTTTCTTCGAGCGGCTCGTTGCCGAGGGTGGTGTCGACCGAGTCCGGCGATACGGGAGAGTAATACAGTTCGCCCCGAATCTCGGAAGCAATACGCTCGTACGCCTCGTCGTCGGCATACTCACTCTCCCAGCTTTTCAGCTTCGCTTCCTCATTGTCAAACGTCGGGGCGTCCGGCTTCTTCAGGTCGGCAATCATCGCAAGATTGCCCTTGATCTGTCCCAGATCGTTCTCATCATTTTTGGCCTTCTCGAGCTTGACCAAACCCTCCTCCACCTTGGCAAGGCGTTCCTGAAACTTCGCCGTCAGCTCGCGCCTCGCCTCCTTCTTCGCGCGTTTGACCTTGGCTTCGAACAGCGCGTCCTTGGCCTCGATACGCCTTTTAAGCAACGCCACCTCGGCGCTTTTGGCTCTCCTTGCTTCCTCCAGGCGAATCACCAAGGCGGAAACTTTGTTAATGTCTGCTCGAAGAACTATCTTCTCTTCTTCCAACCTCGACACTCGGGTCATCGCCTCGGTGAGTTTCCCCTTCGCTGTCGCGGCTTTGTTTTGCGCCTCTTCCAGCTTCACCTTTGACGCCGCGGTCTCATTTCGGGCCTCGTCCAAGCGACGTTCGACCTTAGACAGGTCCGCCTCATACTCGGCCATCAGATCGTTAATGGCCGCGACAAACTGCAAAGAACAAGCTCGCATAAACACTTAGCAAAAGTTTACGAAAATAAAGGAAAGCGAATAGAAACGTACCTTGGTACCACGCTGCGCCATCGCGCCGTATGACCTCGGCCTCCTCATCTTCTCCGGAAGAGGAAGACGCGTGTTCACGTTATTTACACGCGAGAACATGACGGCAGAAGCGTCAGGATCGTCAACAACCAATTTACGCGCGGCGGGGTCCCCGTCTTCTTCGACGGCTCGTCCTTCTGGACGGCGACGCCTTTCCCCTTGTCAGTAGCTGAACGTTTTTGGCTAGAGTCATGCTTCTGGACGACCGAAGTCGGTGGCCTCGTCGACTTCGGGAGGGCCAGGATGGCGGATTGCGAAGGAGTCTTACTCCGCGCCGCCGAGCCGTCCCCGGACACCTCGGGGATAATTTCGCCCGGTTCCACCTCGGGCACTACATCTTTCTCAGCCGCCTCGGCAGTGTCGCCTTCTGCGGCTCGGATCATCACATCCCCTTCCCAGCTCAGAGGGTCGGGTTGAAGGACGGCCTCGGTTTGCGCTAAGACCGCCTCGGCTTGCGCCGGAACCACCTCGGTTTGCGCGCGAGCCGCCTCGGCAGCTCGTCTAGCGGCTTCCTCTTCCTCGCACCTCTTCCTTTCTCTAAGGGCGATTACCACCATCTTCTCTCGGGTATCTCTCGAAGAACTTGAGGATGAAGAACTGACGGGGACTCCGGCAAGGATGGCTCGCGTTTTTTCTACTCTTTCGAGGGTGAAGTTTTTTCTCCAATTAACCTTCCGCGCCGAAAGAGAGTCTCGAACAGTAAAGATAGCACCGAACTGCAAAACAAAGCAAAAAAGCAAAAGTTTCAGAAAAGGAAGAGAATATATACTGAATCTCCGAGCCGAGGCAAATCTTCGGGTCGGCTACCAAGTGGTCCCCAAGCGGTCTTGGTTCGGTGAACGTAATCTTCACCGACCGACGCCTCGTTCACCAAGACGTAGAAGAAGCGTTCAGTCCAAAACTGATCCTTGCTGGGAAAACCGCCAATAATCCGTCGCTTCGCCTTGTTGGAAATATAGAACCTATTTCCTTTCGGAGCTTTCAGCTCGATGTCAAGACCGCATTCGAAGCTTCGGACTAAAATGCCGATCATATGCCGTAATCCCCTCGGCATAATCTGCCCAATCGAGATCCTGTGTTTCCAAAGGTATTCGAGGATCACTCCGGGGATCGGGAACCAGAGAAAGCAAAGTTCGAAGAACGCCTCGTACAGAGTGAAGTGATTCTCTGGAGGCTTGTCGGCTCGGTCGCTCTTCTCGGGAACGACAAACTCCACCGCCTCGGATATCCCGAAGCGATGCCTCAACGCCTCGAGCGACTCAAGGGAAGAAAGCGTAGAGCCAGGCGGATCAGGCGGATCAGGCTTTAGTCTTTTAACTTGTGGCCTCGCCCAGATGTGGAAGCGCCTCGGGATGCCATGAGACGTTCCAACTCGTACTTAGCCTCGAGTAGGTCAAAGAGAAACGCTTCCTCCTCGGCTTTTACTGTGGCGCGATTAACACCTTCATCAGGAACCGGGTCCTGGGGACGGCTCGTCGAAGCCAACGGCTCGTCATCTGCAGAACCCTCGTTTGATGGATTCGCGTCATTCGACGCCTCGTCAGATGAACAATTGGAAGGGTTCGGCGAAACAGACACCTCGGAGGATTCTGTTGAACTTCTCGCCTCGGCATCTACGCGGCTCGGCTCGTAATGAAAAAGCGAGTCCAACGAATCATCGGAGCGGCTCGACATGATTTACAAGTTATACTAGAATTACAGAAGGACTCGGCGAACCTCTGCCAGAAAAAGATCTGGGATGGCGGAGACCTCGGACACCCTAGCTGGAAAATAAATAAACTATAGAGAGAAAGAAGAGAGAAGGGAGAGCTACCTTTAGTGAAAACGAGTGAGTCTGGAGATAATGAGGAAGAGTGAAGGAGCTCACCTATTTATAGAAAAAACAAAGCGCGTGAATTCCGCGTAAACCTCGGGAAGCCGTCTAACAGCGCGTGGGATCCGCGGTGAACTGGCTATACCGGACTGCGTCGTTGGCACGCGCCGAAAGATCAGGAATTTCCTCTCGGAAGACCAACAGTCAGGGTACCCAGGTTAACGAAACGGCTTGGTATTGACTCTTTCCCTCTTGAAACGCCTCGGCGTTAACGAAACGGCTCGGTATTGAATCTGTTCTCTTGAAACGCCTCGTCGTTAACGAAACGGCTCGGTATTGACTCTTTCTCTGTCGAATCGCCTCGTTGTTAACGAAACGGCTCGGCGTTGAATCTGTTTCTTGAATCGCCTCGTCGTTAACGAAACGGCTCGGCGTTGAATCTCTTTCTTGAAACGCCTCGTCGTTAACGAAACGGCTCGGCATTGACGTTCTTTCTTGAGACGCCTTGCCGCTAACAAAACAGCTCGGCACGAGCTTTCTCTCGAAACGCCTCGCCATTTGTTCGGCTCGGCATAACCTCCTCAAATCACCTCGTCATGGGCTATCACTATTAAAAAAAAAAAAATATTGCTTCGTCCTTAATCTTGCCTCGGCATCCTCGGTACCATCTCGAACACCTCGGCATCCTCGGCACTCCTTGGGAACGCCTCGGCGTCTTCATTCCCAAAACGCCTCGGCGCCTTCATTCCCAGAACGCCTCGGCGCCTTCATTCCCAGAACGCCTCGGCATCTTCATTCCCAAAACGCCTCAGCGTCTTCATTCCCAAAACGCCTCGGCGTCTAACTCAGTGGTTTATCCTACGGTCGGAAATAATGGACCTCGTCACTCTCGCCTCCGAAACTGACGAGCTGGGGGGCTAACTGTTGGGGTCGGTTTTCACCCCAAGTAGATAAACCACCTCAGAATGGCTAAGTGTGGAAGAAAGATAAGTGGGAGAGCCGTGGTCGCCAAGTGGGAGAGCCGTGGTCGCCAAGTGGGAGAGCCGTTCTCACCATGACAAGTGGAGAGCCGTTCTCACCAAGACAAATGGGAGAGCCGTGCAGATAGGCCAGTAGGGAGAGCCGTGAAAGAAGACAGGTTGACCGAGCCGCATCAAAAGAAATAGGCCGAGCCCCACTTCAACACGTTTGGGCCGAGCCGTGTATCGGTGCGGTGGGCTAGATCATGTCCCCATGGCAAGTGGGCTGAGCCGTGAAGAAGGCTAGATGGGCCGAGCCGTAAAGATGCTTGGACGGGCCGAACCAAAGCCTTGAAAGATGAAGCCCATGGAAAACCCTAGGCGAGATGCAAAGGCGGTCAGTCGCATGAGGCGATAAGGAAATATTCCGAAAATCTCGCCCGAGATTTTCGGCTAGGCGGTTTAGAAAGTTAGTATAAATATATGATGTATGCAATTCATTCCGCCAACTTTGGCAACCCTAAGCAACAAGGACTAAACACTTTACAGCAATAAAAATCCTCTTTTGATCTTACTGTTCTTGCGATTACCCTAGAAGTTTCAGATCCCTTAGTTTCTCTTCACAAATTCTTGGTTGTGTGAGTTTTGGCTCACACACTTATTAGTCTTTCATTCGATATAATGAAAATCAAAGGTTGTAAGCAATGAAAACGGACGCTGGGCTCAAGGGCTTTCGCAGGGATTCATGGACTAAGCTATGTCGATTTTAAACAAATGATAAAGGTAATCAACTACGTATGTTCTAGAACTCAAGGCACAAAAGTATGAATAGCCTACTTTCGCAGCACTAAACAACTATCTCTCGCAACCCTGATCTGTAGGTTTCCACTCTGGTCCTGGAAGGGAGAAGATGCAATAGCAGAACAAGACACATCAACATTCACAACTCAACTACAGGTAGGTTTCCACTCCTATAGAAGAACTGCTCATTTCACCCTAGTTCAGACAATCAATGAAAGCTTTCGCAACATATCATATCAGATCGGCTTCTAAGTGGCCAGCAAAGAATCACGCAGTAAAATCAAAGGCAAAAGAAGAACATCTAGAAGATTATAAATCCTAAATCTATCGACTCATAAGCAAAGACACACGAAATTCCCTTTTAAAAATCTCTTTAAACCCAACTGGGGAACTACTCAAACATATTGTAACAAAGCATCATAGAGTGTTGAAATTTGCACGAAATTAAAGAAAACAGGTAAGAAAAACGAAGAACGGAGAAACAGATGGAGGCGCGATGGCTTCTTCCAGCGGCGGCTCCTTCTTCTGAGACGGCGGTGGCCTCTAGGGATCCACACGAAATCTCTCTCTCTCTAAGTATATTTTTCTATCGATCTCTCTCTTTTTGTATCAGAATGACCTAAAGAGGGTATTTATAGCTTCTGGAGTTGTCCTGCATACTTAGGGCTTCAAAAATAACGAAAGGAATTCATCTGGGATTTAATTAAGTCGTCTGGAAAGTGAATGTTTTCTGGCCGCGTTCGTGATAGTCCCACCCGCAGGGAAATAGGTGTTGGCCGCGGTCCGGGCTCGTGGCTTTCTTCTGGAACTGCATTTTCTGTCATTCTTGTGTCAGGAGTATCTGAAGATCTAACCGTTGGATTGTCTCCAAACCAAGTGCATTAGAAAGCTCGTTGGATTCTCTATGTTGTCTAATATTTTAGGGGTGATCAGACGGTGAGAAGGTCTTCATCGCTTGCCATACTTCTGATGGTCTGCATTTATCTAAAATTGCTCATTTGTTCCAAATTTCATATCTTTTGCCCAAGTTTCCTGGAAAGTCTTTTGAAACTATAAAACATTGAAAACACTTTAAAAAACCATTGAAAACAGAGTTAAAACACCTGCATAAGACATAATTATGATCCATAAAAGTCGTCAAAATACGGTTTTATCAACTCCCCCAAACTTACCTTTTTCTTTGTCCTCAAACAAACTGAGATCAAGTCAGGAAAGAATTTTCAAAATCGCAGGAACTAAATAATATCTCAGTGACCGCCTTTCTAAACCATAACTTATCGTGAAACATCTATGATAGTAGGTTTTTAGCCTACTAAGGTCAATTAACCTCTTGTGTTGTAGCACTTGAGGGTGAATCCAAATGGAGATTATCTAGACACCAAGACTATGAGGAGATATCTTAATTCAAGTCTAGTAAGCAGATGAGTTGGTGATTAAGTGATCTAAAAACATAAAACAAACAAGAACAAGCAGTAATTAAGAATTAAACAAATAAGAGAAACTAAACAAAGACTCAAATTCAAAATAAGAGAAAGCTAAACCTCTAGATGTGATCATTGATTAGGGTGCTATGTGAATTCATGATGCTAAGCAAACATTGCAACACTTGCAATTCTTTAGTCTAGACTTCCAAATAGATTAATTCATTCTCATGACAAAAAGCCCTTTGTTAATTACCAAATCAAGACTAATTCCTATTAGATGAATAAGCAATCAACAAGCATAAGGTTCCAAGTCTAAAATGACCAGACAGCCTCTTTGTGCATCAAAATAAGAGCTAAGAAAGACTGAATCTTATACAAAAAGATAAAGCAAGCATCACATGATCTCAAATTCCAATTAACTTAGAACTCTAATCTAGATTAATCCTCTCATGAAGACATTAACCTCTACACTAATCCATTTTCAAACCAAATCATCATTTGTGAAATATGAATCATTGAGCATTAAGAAACAGTTCTAATATGTCATTTATGCATTTAACAATCATTCCCATGATGAAAAAGGCATAAACCCTTAAGTTAGCTCATTCAGGCATTTCATCAAACACCTTGTGGGTGGAGAAATGCCTAAGTTCTAGATCCAGCTTATAATGAGAGATATAGCATTAGGATCAGCTAACTAAGAAAGGAGAAGAGAATCTAAGCTTAAACAATGATTAATATACAACTAAGCACCCTAATCTACACACCTAGAAGCTTAAAAGAAGACTACTCACTAATCATGATGAACACACCATTTTCTTTGCAAGAGGTGATGTTCTTGATTAGGATTTCTATTGTTCTTAGCCATATTCTGGATATCATCTCTTCTAAGTTATTCGAAAAGCATGAGCGTAGATTCAAGACCTATTCTTTGAGCATAGGATTGATCAGAGCCACGAGAGTGCTGTATCAGATCATCCGTACCTAGCTTCAGAAGAACATAGTCGCTATAGGAGTCGAAAGCTACCTATAGAGAAGATGTGAGCAGACTAATTCAATGTCCAATGCATGATCTTAAGTTTAGCATGAGAGCGAGGGTTAATTGCTAGATATAAGAGATTAGTTGATTAAGGTGACAACAGTTGGTTAATCATACATATGTCTATTCTAGTTCAATGCAGATTCCCAGAAACAAATGAAGATAAATCGCCCGGAAGCTAATTGGAAATGCCAGCATACATCGATTAGAGTAAACCGGAGAAGTTTAAATCACCACCTATGAGTTTAAAAGACTTTAGTTTGAGTCGATATGCTTTAAATGTTCTTTTAACAATTCATCCTACATTGCATTTCTTGTGAATACTAGATTAGGTTTAGTTTAGGATCTTAACCAAAAACCCCAAATCTTTTATTGGTTTATGACTTTGCTTACTTCACAGATTGTTGTTTCTTGCAGATTAGACATCCTCCTTGTGGATCGACACCCTAAGTCCTACAACGTACATCTGTGCACTTGCAGACACTAGGGTTTTATAAATTTAAAACTTAAGGCGGACCAACGGGCTTGTTAAAAACAACCCTAGGCCCGCAAGCCCATCAAGTTTTTTGCGCCGTGCTGGAGAGGCATGAAGTCGCTGGAGGTCTAAACCTGGGAGGTTGAAGCCGCAGATGACTATATATATGTCGAGTTTCTGCCAAATCAACATACGAAGTAAACCAAATTCATAAACACCCTAACTTTTTCTTTTTCTGCTTATTCTTTCTTCTGTTTGCTCTAGTTTCAGAAACCTTTGAAGCATGAATCATTCAAGAAGAAACCCTAACCCTGAGCAAAGGTCCTGCGACCTGTGTGAAGCTCCCTGCGCATGTGAATCACCCTCCAGGCGTGATTTTGATCATCATCTTTGGAACCCTAATCCGAACCACCACCATGGAGACTCGCGACCTCCACACCACCGAGATGAGCCCTATTCGTCACACCTGGTGAACCGTCGACCATCTCATCCTCTTCCTCATCAGATTCTGCACTAGAACTATGAGAACAATCGACTTAACATCCTGATTAATCGATTGGAAGCCAAGCTTAATCAGTTCCTTGCCTCTTAAGCCCTCATCGATGCTGCCCTGCGAACAAAGATAGATGACGTGACCATCGGCCTCAACAACTGGTTTGATGAACTCTCTGAGCATGTGAAGACACTGGAGGATCAGAGAACCAAAGCTAATGACGTGTTGGATCAGAGAATAGAGTCTGTCAGGGAAGAACAAGACAAAAACAAGTTTAACATTCGGCAAAACGAAAGGAAGCTGCAAACCCTAACCTTTAAGATCGATGACTTGGATAAGGAGCTGAGTGAGAGCAAAAACCAGACCTACGACTACACATTGGAGCTGTGGCAAGGCGTAGCAAAGGTTGAAAACAAGACAGAGGAGCTTGATGCTACGTTAGACAGAGTTGTCTATGCTTTGGATGAAGTAGACGAGAAAGTTGAAAAACTTTCTAAAGATCATAAGGATTGTGATCTGAACTCTGGAATCAATGATTTGGATACCCAAGACAAGCCTGACAACCACTGGAAGCAAGAGAACAACAATGGAGAAGAAGAGATTGAAGAAGCAAGCATGGAGAGCCGAAATGAGCTGACCGCGGCTGCGAGCTCCTCACCCGCGGCCAGAGCCACTCCCACCGCGGCTCCGAGCTCCTCACCCGCGGTGGAGCACGACTTCTCAGACTGGGAGAACTTTCAACCTCTTTCTGAAGCCTGTTCATCAGAAAACCGACCTCATGTGACCACACCTAGGTTGTTTGATCAAGCTGTCTTCTCAATCACTGCACAAGCATCAAAGTAAAAGGAAGAATCCAACACTTATGCATCTTGCAACATGGTTTACAATTGTGATAATGAGCTTCAAGAGCAATTCTCAGAAGATGAAGAGTATGGTTTGTTTGTAAAAGATCCAAACCCTGGGGAAGATTCATCTGGTGACAACACAGAACCAATAACCAAGAGCATATCTAGAGAGAGAGACTGATCGAATTCAACAAGTTTGTGAAGTCCATTCCTCTATATCTCGCATTCGATGATGTCTGGAAGCAAGGCTGCCTCCAAGTCTTCTTTAGATACAGCAAGAAGACTAAGGAGAACATCTCCACATACTTCAGAAGAGCCAGGTAACTATTTTTTCCTAGATCATTACCTGATGCAGCTGTTTACAGGATCCACCTCAAAGATCCCCAAGAAGCAAGTGATTACACAAACAAGATCAGCAAAGAAGCACTTGAAGAGTTCAACCAAGTAGTTCAGACCCTGCCAGAAGGAATTTTGTTTGCCAAATCATGTAGAGACTACATGATCGGCCACTTCTTTTGTGACAGCAAAGAATCTATCCAAGAGATGAAAGACTTGTTAACACACGCCCAAGAAGGAAGACCAGTTTGAACTCTGCACAAAGTTCAAGACAAAGGTCAATTTCTTATCTCTTGTGACATTAGAGGTGAAAGATTCCTCAATATTCTTTGTGATTCTAGAGCTTGCATTAACATGATGTCCAAAGCAACTGCTTTGAGGCTTGGCATTAAGCACATCTCAAGTACCAGGACAAAGATTAGCTTAGCAGATGATTCAAGTGCAACACCAAGAGGGATTGCCCGAGACATTCCTCTAAGGGTTTAGTGAAGACCAATGATGACTCTTATCCAGTTATTCTTGGATGGCCTTTCTTAGAAACTGCTGGAGCCATCATGGATTGGCCCAACAGGCGAGTTTCCTTTGCCAATATTGACAAGGACATCTTCTATGAAGCTACACCACTTAAGAGCAAAAGAGGAGAGCAAATAGCCTAGGCATTTGAACCAGAAGAACTCTGGAGTGATGAAGAATTTGCAAGACAGAACATGAGGATTTCGAAAAGGTTTTGTCTTAGGACAAGATCCTATTTGAACTAAGTCTTTTTCTTTGCAAAGTCTAGATAAGGACTATAAACCAAAGCGCTTGATGGGAGGGAACCCATTTTAGGTACTTATTTGTTTTTGTTTAAGCTTTCTTTTTCTACTAAAAGCTTTGTTTTTCTTATTTTAGACAGGCCTTAGTATGCCATAAAAAAAAAAAGAGAAGAAAAAGAGCTGACTGCGGCGAAAGGAGGTTCGGCCGCGGCCAGCAGGTGTTTTACCGCGGCTGCCTCCAGCACCTAAAAAAGCAACTCAGGAAGAAGAAAACCAAGTTTCAGATGAAGAACCAGATTGGCATGAATCATTACCTTGTATGATGGCAAAGGAATATGTTGAAGATTCAGCTGACTCTTCAATCCAAGAAGACCAGACGTGCAGCGAGATAAAGATGCCATACATTGATTCAATCATTGAATATGACGCTGCAGCTTTCTTTTATGAATCATATTCTGCGTTTGAGACACCAGCCAACACCTACAGAGAAAGGCAAGTTCGAATTCTCCATAAGGTCAAGACTACAGGTCAGTTTCTTATCTCTTGTTCTATCAGAGGAGAAATGTTTAAAAACGTGCTATGTGATTCTGGAGCTTGTCTTAACATGATGTCCAAGGCAATTGCTTTGAGACTTGGTATTAAACACCTGCGCAGGACTAGAGCAAAGATTAGTCTAGCTGATGATTCAAATGCAACACCTCAAGGAATAGCTCATGAAATTCCTTTGAGAATAGGAGATTGCATAGTGCATGTCGACTTTTACATTGTTGAAACGAGAGATGCAACATATCCAGTGATTCTGGGATGGTCTTTTCTAGCAACTTCCGGAGCTATAATGGACTGGCCAAACCGGAGGATTTCATTTGCCAATATCGATAAAGATGTCTTCACAGAAGTTGTTCCATACAACAGCAAAGCAGGAAAACGTTCTGCAGCAGAAGAGCTTGAAGAACAACTTTGGAGTGACAAAGAACCTGCTAGGCAAAGCAAGGAGATGTCGAAAAAGACTTGTCTCAGGACAGGGTCTTCTTCATTGGAATAAGTCACGTCCAACACCAAAAGTCGAGCTAAACGACTTAAAACAGAAGCGCTTAATGGGAGGCAACCCATTTAGGTATTTAGGATTTTTCTTTCTTTTTTTTTTGATCTCTTTCTTTTTCTTAGTTTCAGGTGTTTCTTATAAAACAAAAAAGCCAAAAAAAATCAAAAAAACCAAAAAGAAGGATGGTACCTGACTGCTCCGCCCAGCAGGAACCAAGGAGAAGCAGAAAGAGGCCGCGATATAAGCCCCCGCGGAAATCGGAAGAACGTCCCTCACACTTCCGGTCAGATTCCTTTTACCGGGAGACGACTTATGATAGTAAATTTAAATTATTAAGTTTTTGTTTTTAAATAATTAACTCTTATTTGTCTTATTAATAATTTCATTTTGATTTTGTAGGTCGAAGAAAACGGGGGAGAACTTCCTCTGATGACGAAGGTCTTCGCCGAGACCCATAAGAAGAGGAACGGCGAATTCACGGATGCTCGGGCGGAGGATATCTACAACGCCGCCTGTGCGTGGATCGAGGAGCGGCAGACGCAGCTCACTCAGCAGGCGCCTCCGACGTCTCCTGGAGGTAGCTCGGTCCAATCCACCCCGACGCTGACGGTGGCGGAGATGGACCAGATTTTCGAAGAGGTAAGATCTTTTTCTTATTTAGTGTAATTTTAACTTTATATTATACTTTTTAACATAATTGTTTTACATATTTTCAGGTTGCCCCTAAGAAAAAGGGCCGGGTTTTAGGGATGGGATTCATCCGTGATACCCTAGTCGCTACGGCAACTAGTCATGTCCGGGCAGCGGATCCGCTTATCCGCCAGGAGATCCATCAGATGCGGACCCAGTACGAGACGAAGATCGACCAGTTGTACAGTCTCTTTGAGATTATGGGGGCCGACAACCCGGTGCTCATGGCTCAGTTGGACAGGCTGCGGGCAGCTGGAGTTGTCGGATCATCTGCTTCATCTTCTAAGAGGCAACCACCGGTGCAGACGGACGAGGAGATGTTCCGGTCTCTCGGGGTTGATCCTCCTAGAGCCGGGGATCAGGCGGGGATCCTCCTAGAGCCGGGGATCAGGCGCCGGAAGCCTCCCACCGAAGACCCGGGGATCACGCAGCGGAAACCTCCAACCGAAGACCCGGCAAAGAACATGTGGAGCAGGACGATGGGGAGCAGGACGATGACAGGATCGACATTAGTTTAGATTTAGATTTTTAGGGTTTTTTTGTAATTATTAAAATTAATTTTTATTTTGAATTTTAATGAAAATTTAAATTGTAAATTATTTCTTTTTTAATTTAAATTTTAATTCGAATTAATTTTTTTTTTAATTTCATTTATAATAAAACGTCGTATAATCGTCGTAATATAATTATTATTAATTTATTAAACCGTCGTATATTCGTCGTAACTTGTACAACGATGTTACGACCACGTATTCGTCGTATATTATACGACGACTGATACGACGAATATACGTCTGTGTTTTACGACGGTTTTACGACGAAATGATAAAATATTTTACGATTGAATTACGACGAAACTTGTGTCGTATATTATATGAAGATCCTCCGTCGATTTTTAATGACAACTTTACGACGGTTTCGCTGTATACCAAATCGAGGCAAATCGATGAAAAGTCGTTGTAAGCTGTACGACGCGTTTATGACGATCTTTTTCCGTCGATGTTACGACGAATATAAACCGTCGTAGATTATACGACAATTTTACGACGATTTATCTATTACGACGATGAGTTTACCGGTAGTTCGTCGTAATAGCCCTATTACGACGAAATAGCGACGATTTTAGCCGTTGTAAAACGGTGTTTTTCTTGTACTGTCACTTTTGGGACATCGGGTTCAGACCTCGGATAGACGTGTCGTCTCCAGGCCAATCCGTTATCTTGAACTTGTGGCCTATCTTTAACAACCCCACCATATACAAAACTTTCCGCTCAGGGACTTCATCATCACCCCAACCATCATAAGCTTCATAATCATTACAAATGCTTGAATGGACAACCAACTAAGGCAAAAAACAATTTACCATGGATATATAAAAAAGTTTTACTGCTTTAAAAAAACAAAAAATACAAGAGTTACACTTACATTATCATCAGACTCAGAATCATGCACTTCGCTCATGGTCAAAGCAGTGTGCTTTGACAATCCTATTGTATTCAGATCAAGCAGTTTTGGGGTATCTGGAGATTCATGAAGCTTGGCCAAGAGTCGAGGGACCATTCTCAACGCCACAAGTTGTAGAACCAAAGGAAAACCTTGCATCCTATATGTTTCTTGTTTCAACTGTTGTACGAAATGCGCAACCAGGTCATCTGCCGACATAGTAAGGCGTGGACAAGCTTGCAAGAAATAGGTGCCCTAGTTACAGGGATGTCGTAAAGCTTCCTAAAACAGGACTTCCTAATTAACTCGAACTCAGCTGTACCTTGTAAAGCTTCGTGAATAAGCGTTAGAGTATCGGTGGGTCTCGAATATATGTTCAATCGACGGGTAGGATATCATCCGGAGGCGAACAATCTACGGGGTAAAATATTGTCTTCTTGAACAGCCAAAAGAGAATCTGAATCAATTGAAGACAACAAAAAAATGGTCAACGGAAAATTCACAGTCGGCAAACTTAAGAACTACACTTAGTTCATGATAGCTGACATGCCATCGCGTACAAACTTGTCGATACAAAACACTTAAGCCAAACAAATTCTCGCCGGAATTTTCAGACGGTGGCCGCAATATAATTAACAGTCGGCTGCTTTTTATTTTACTACTCCAACCTCGGTAATAAACTCTTAACCTAAGTCATCATATATACAATATAACACAGGGGCATTTTGGTTTTTTCATTAATTGAACAGTTGCAAAACAGTGCAAAAAGTCCAGCAAACTCAAAAAGTGTCTATAGAATGTATTATCTTCTAAAAAGTCCCCTAGGAGGTAACACACTCATGCATTAATGCCATGACAATATTTGTTATATGCATAAATGACATTTTAAGACTGGTTATTAATATTGTCTTATTGTTATGTCTCCAAGGATGATTGGATATAAGTAATAATCTTATTTGTATTTTGATGCTTAGGAATGATTAAATCTTTCTTTGAATCCTAAGTTGCTTGAATCATATCCCATATTGTCATTAGCGCCTTGATTGATCACTAATGCACCTTAGCCAACTATAATGTCTAGAGCTCCATGTTTCCATCATTTACATATCATCATCATCTTGTCATTTTTTGGTTTGCTTTGTTTGATCACATTTTTTAGACTAATTTATTTGTAATTTCATCACTTTGTTACAAAACAAATTCATTTGCTTGCTTGGATTAAGACTGAGTTCATGCATTCTGGTATCTAGATATCACACATTAGATTTGACACCCCTTATACTGCAAAGACATTAGGATATTGAACCCACAAGAACTGAAAAAGATCCTGTTTCAATATTCTATTAAAACAAAAACACTTTTGTAACATAATTTCTTTCATTTCAAGCTATTCTGTTTTTCGATGACTATTATTTTTACTGCCAAATAAGTTAATTTAATATTATTTAAAAAAAAATTTATTTTAAATATATTTAAAAATAATTCCTAAAATTCAAAATTTAATTTAGATTAATTTTGATTTTATTAAATATAGATTAGATTAGTTCACAAAATTAGTTGTTATTATATATATCTTTACAAGAACAATACATAGGATACTAGTTTTGGTTTAATTTAAATATTCAAATTTAAATAATATTCTCATCATAACGGATGATAAATGATATGTTATTGTAAATATTCAAATTTAAATATTCAAATTTACAAGAACAATACATAGGATCACAGTTTTTTTAGATTAATAGAATGAACGGGTTAGAATTATGTTTTCATAATTGTAATTATATTTAATACTAGAAATAAAATTTAAAAAAAAATAAACATAAAAATAAATCTTTATCACTTATTAAAAAAATATATCTATAAATAAACATATACAATCCAAAATTTGATTTAATATATAATTCATGTGCAGGCGCGGGTAGAATCTGTTATAAATAAAAACATATATATATATGTATATGCATTTCCATATATTATCTCCATATATTATATATATGTAAAAGTAAGAATGAGTGGGGGGAGAGAGACGAGAGCAAGGAAATGAAGAGAAATGATTTTCATCTTATCGACATCTTCTTTCTTCTTTACAACAATGTTGCATCCCTATTTATACAACATGAAATATATATAAAATAATGGTGAGTTGGTAAGCATGTAAATCCTTAGGGGTAGGTACCCCTTAGGGGGTAAGTAAGGATGAGTTGATAACATGGATAATCATATCCATTTTCAACACTCCTCCTTGATTATTCATCATTACCAATATATTGCATACTGCCTCATTAAAAATTTTATCATAGAAAAATCCGTTTATGACAAAAATTATAACAAGAAAAAGTGCAGTAGCACTGCCTCTTGATATTGTTTATAATCTTCTTTCCATTGAATTCTAAAATGACAGAGTTTTTTTCTTGGATAGATGAATCTAGACTTCTATGTCATTAGAATTTTAGTACTCTCCTTTGAACTTTTGGATGTCTCTCATTTGCGTATTCTTTGATGCCTCGTTAAAAATCTCAGCATAGAAAACCCAGTGGAACAAAATCTATGGTACGGAAAAAAGAGTGCACTACGCATATCATCATACTTTTCCTCTCGAAAGTATTCTTCTTTGGAGGTCTATATTTTGCATGTTCCTTGCTGCCTCGTTAAAAACCTTGTCATGGAAAAATCCATTGGGACAAAAACCATGATAAGGGTAAAAGAGTGCAGCCACGCTCGTCTTCTGGACGAATCTCTTTATATGGTTCTTTTGGACATATATCTTTAAATGGTTCTTCTAGAACCTTTTCATAAGTGTCTTCATGACATTTTCTTTATATGGTTCTTCTCGAACCTTTTCACAAATGTCTTCAGGTCATTTTTATTTGGTTCTTTTGGAACCTTTTCACAAATGTCTTCAGGACATTTTTTATATATAGTTCTTTTGGAACTTTTTCACTTAAGATGAGATTTTACCTTACAAGCCAATCGGCCTCCCACACTTTAATTGAACCTGCGGTTCATTTGCTATATTCTCATCAATAATTTGTTCCGGAACATTTCTTTTGATGGAGCATTAGCAGCGGGGATATATGATTTCATCACCCATCTTATATCTTTGAACACATCAAGTAACTGGTTTGCCAAACTTTGTAAATGTATAATTTTATGAACTCCACCTCACGTTTATTGGTAGGAGGATCGAGATAAGCCAAAGTTTATATACACTTTTGTGCTATCTTTTGGTGATTCTCTAGATCCTCCCCCTCAACGCAGGGAATTTATTTTCATCAAAGTGGCAATCGGCAAAACATGCCGTAAACATATCTCCAGTTACCTGTTCAAGATATCACCTCGGGAATAATCCTTTTTATTATACTACTCGAAAAACTCTTCAGGAGTTTTGATGATCATCATTCTTTATTTCAATCAAGTAGTGTTCCCGGGAACATAATTCCAATATAATCCTTTAGGAATTAATTCCTCTAGAGGTTAATCTTTGGTTCCACTTTTTTTTGTAATGACATGGTAATTCGAGATCTCTTATCATCGATTTCATTCAGGTACCTTATTTTATTTCAAACAATGTCAATAATCTCTTCAGGAGATTAATCCTCTTTCGCTCCTTTTCTTTTGGGGATTTGGAACCAAAGTAGTATATCATGTTTTTTTACGTGTCATAGACTCAAATAGACCGTCCTTCATGGACATCTATTTTTTAGTGGAGCTCAGCTGGGATATGAGATTTTGTTTTTTCACTCAATATGAACAAGTTCATATGAGGATCCATCAGCTGTTTTCTATATGCCATACTGCATATTTTATGTCCCCACATGGAGATCACTGTAGTTGGTTTTGCAATCCCTTGGATTTGATTTGTTTTAAGCTCATTTCGAGTGCGAACATAATCTTTTGGATGTTCAGTTTACACTCGATGTGGGATTCCTTAATTCTCCCCCTCGAGATGATGACACTTTTAAGGTCTATCCATCTCAAATTAAATCCCACTCTAGGACCAACTACATCTCCAATGAGCTTTAAACCAAAAGAAATGGTGATCCATCCATGGATGCTTAGCACGATGGCTTCATTTTTTTTTCTTTCTTTATGACATGCAATAGTTGAAAAAGATTTTGGTTTTTCAACATGTATTCTCAATGATCTTATATCATTGGAACTACCAGGATGGTTTAACCGGTTTATTCAATTAGTAAACTTCAGGTTTACTATGGTATATACCCTTGCCATCTTTCTTTTATTATCACTTATATGCATGTCACCATCGTGTGCTCTTGTCGAGCATTTTTGCTCTTCCGGAGCTTCTAGCTCTTATGGGGCTTTTAGCTCTTCCAGAGCTTCTAGTTCTTACGAGGCTTTTAGCTCTTCTGGAGCTTCTAGCTCTTATGGGGCTTTTAGCTCTTCCAGAGCTTTTAGCTCTTACGGGGCTTTTAGCTCTTCTGGAGCTTCTAGCTCTTATGGGGCTTTTAGCTCTTCCAGAGCTTTTAGCTCTTACGGGGCTTTTAGCTCTTCCGGAGTTTCTAGCTCTTATGGAGTTTTTAATTTTCATAGCTTTTTAGCTCTTCTAGAAGTTTTGACTTTTAAAGACATGTTTGGATGTCTTAATCCATATTATAATTGATAAATATATCATATAGCTAAACATATTGACTCATAATAATAACATACCTGGTATAGCTTCCATAGGTTTTGAAGACACTGAGCCTACCATAAAAATGAGGAGGAGGCATAACCTTCCACTCCATTATTTTGTATTCATGGAGGAGGCTTAAGCTTTCACTCCATAAAGTTTGATTAAAGAGGATGATTAAACTATCAACTCCATAATTTTATAATCACGGAAGAGGTTTAACCTTCTATTCCATAAATATATGATCAATAAAGAGCCATAACCTTCTACTCCAAAATATTAGTAAGGAGGAGATTTAATCTTCCACTCCACAAATATAGATACAGAGGAGGATTAACCTTCCACTCCATCATTTTCTAATCATGGAGGAGGTTTAAACCATCAACTCTGTAATTTTGTGATCATGGAGGTTTAACCTTCCACTCCATCATTTTGTAGCCATGGAGGAGGCTTAACCTTCAATTTTATACATAAATTTAAATGTATAAACATAAATTAAACAAGGAGGAGGTACAACCTACAATTCCATAAATAAATTTAAATGTAATAAATTAAACAAATAGGAGGCATAACCTACCACTCCATAAATAAAATTAAATATATAAACATAAATTATATAAGGAGGAGCCATAACCTACCACTCTATAAATATAAACAAGGAGTAGGTTTAACCTTCAGACTCCATAATTATGATATGAGGAGACATATTTTACCATATATCATATGATCGTGAAGGCATAACCTACCACTCTATAAATATAAACAAGGAGTAGGTTTAACCTTTGACTCCATAATTATGATATGAGGCAAATACCGCGCTTTCAAAGCTTATAAAGACAAATCCAAGCACCGTTGGGATTACCAGCTTTTTAAAGTACATCCACGTTAATGGAAAAAGGTGGTTCATCGATGTCAATACAATATATGCACCGATGAATTGGAACGACACTCATTGGGTGGGTTTGGTCATTAATCTTCTAGGTTGGTTTGTTGAGATTTTAGATCCATTTCCTTCATTAAACGACCCAACCAATGTCAGTCAGTACATGGAACCAGTGACCTACCCCCTACCATATATCCTAAACAAACAATGTCCTAATGATGCAACAAAGAAGCACGGCCTCCGGTCGTTCAGTATTAAACGTCTAGAAGGACTTTACCAAAACAAAAGAGGTGGGAACTGCGGTCCAGTCTCTATTAAAATTTTGGAGCTGCACGCTAATGGTGAACTGGTAGAGGGGTTTTGTACTTTTGCAAACAAGGACGTCGATGCTTTTTGGAAGTACTATGCAATGGACATTTACCAAGAACTTGTCGCCCCTTTGTACGTCGATGAGTGCCAATCCTCATCAGATTCCCCATAAATGTATTTGGTTGGGAAAAACTAATGTGATCATGTGTTTACTTGGTTATTCTAATTTAATGCCCCTTTTTGTAAACTTAACGAATGTTCTCATTTCGTACTTTTATCAGCTCGGTTAACTTACTATTCAAATGTATTATCTACCATGGTTAGGTTGTGGAGATCTATTATTTATGGGTTACCCCATAAATGTATTTGGTTGTGGACTTTGACATGTTCTCGTTTTTACTATGTTATTCTAATTTAATGCCCGTTTTCTAAATATAAATTATGTTGCATGTGTAATCCACTACTATATATGCACTATTTGTTACCTTTAGTTATGCTAAGTTCTAATAGCTGGGTTAACTTACTATCCAAATGGATTACCTACCATGGTTAAGTTGATCAGATCTATTATTTACGGTATGTAAAAATGTTATTATGGATTTACATGTAAGCCAGTGGACGTCCACACTTGGATAGTTCTTCTACAAATTTGATTGTCTTAAATCATATCATACAATTCTCCTTTCAGTTTCTGGGAATATATACAACCAAATCAGGCAGGAACAGCAAATCCCTAAAAACACAATGGCTTACCGTTATGATACATCTTACTCCGAAATCCCCAAATTTCTATACCTTCTCAAAGAATCTAACCCCGACACTGTTGTTATCCTGGATACCGAATCGGTCTACCTAGGCCGCCCCAGATTTAGGTCTTTGATCTTGTCTTACAGCGCATCTAGGCGTGCTTTCTCAAAACTAAAGCCAGTCATTATCCTCGGCGAAATTCATCTCAAAGGCCGTAATAAAAGCTTCCTCTTCATGGCCTCGACGCAAGATGCCAACAATCAACAATTCCCTCTCGCTTTTGTGGTTGCTGATAAGGAAACTTCTCAAACTTGGCAATGGTTCCTCTTCAATTTGAGAAGCATTTACCCTGACACCCCGACTTGACGATTGTGTCTTCTATGTCTTAACTTATCTACTGGTCCTTATATACGCTGTATCCTCAAGTAGAGAAAGGTGTATGTATTCGTGAACTATGGATAAACATCCGCCAAAGCTATGGCATTCCAGGCCTACTGGGATTTGTAAAACAGGCATCATACGCATACACTGTCCCCGAGTTCCATCGTTTGTTCAAGGCAATCAAAAGCAAGAATTCTTATTATGCAGAATTTTCCTGAAGTCTCTTGGGTTTCAACGATGGAGAATGGCTTTTTCAAAGGTTGATCAGTTTGACATTCATTGTTCAAAGGTTTATGATTTGGGACACATGCTTACGGAAGAGTCTATCATGAGTTTCCTCAATTTTATTCACTGGCATGTCAGTACTATGTTTTCATTGTGTTACGCCAAAGAAATAGAGCATTAAGCGGAGGTAAGTCCTTATACAGAAGAGCTGATTTCCAAAAAATCAGAATCCATAGATAGACGGGCAGTTGGTATAGTTACCGATAACTGCTGTGAAGTCTTATCCCCGGATGGTCAAAGGTTTTTAGTTAACTTGGAACTAAAAACTTGCTCTTGTATGACCCTCCAGAAAACTTTAATTCCCTGTGAGCATTGTCTTGTTGCTGCTAAACATTTGGGAATATCACCGCTAACAATAGTGGGGAAAAGCTACACCACTGGTCAATGGCTTAAAACCTACTCTGAACCTGTCAGTCCATCACCTTACATTGCAGACGACGATTATCCAATTAAGGTGACTGCTACGAAGTTGTTGCCTCCAATCAAGCGTACATATGTTGGCCGTCCAAAACGCCTTTCCATCGCCCGTGTAAGTTTCCGATATTCAATTCCATAAATCTTTAATACTAGATTCGTATAATTCAGTAGAGCTCATTTTTCTATTGTCCCTTCATCACAGTACAGAGGGTCATACTCAAAGTCATATCCCTGATAGATTTTTTCCCTACTCTAGGTGGGCAGCCATCTATATGTTCCAGCTGCCGGATTGAAGGACATACCACTTTGACGTGCTTTACCTACCTGCGCTGCTGTAGGTCCCCATCGTTATGATTTCAGTGAACGGCTAGTTATGTTACATATCCCATGGATGTTATTTCTTTTTAGCCCTCTTTTTGAGCTTCACTTTCTTTCCTACTATGTTATTTTCCGTTTCAACTTGGTTAATTTCGGACTACTACATTTTGTAATTCTAATGCCAAAACTCTTTTTTTCAGTTTTGTATCCAATTAGTTAAGCTTTTGTGGATTACAAATTTCATAGTTAGATTAAAAACCCAAACTGCAGGCCCAAATTGTAGTGTGACCTGCACATTGATCTGCCATTACTTTGTAAAATTGGTAGCTGCCCTACACTAGTTTTGGTTTAGGATACATCCAAATCGAAACAAGTTTTTGTAATCCTTTTAAAGAACAGTCATTTTTCAAGACATGGTCATAGGATACATCCAAATCCAGACAAGTTTGAGTTTATTGATACACGTTTACATTGGTTTACATGTAACTATTCTTATACCCTTAACATATGTATCTAAACAGTCTATTTTATATGGATGCCTCATTTTTTGTTGGTTAAAATAAAATTACGAAGGCTCAATTGGTAGGGACACTTAGACATGGAGTTCTCGTTTATAGATACATTTTAAAATAGCCCACTCTAGAAACATCTTTCAGAAAACGGTCAAAGCGGTTTATTGATACACGATTACATTGGTCTAAATGCAAATATTTTAATAACCTTTTTATAGGTATCCAAACTGCTTATTTATTATGGATGCCTCAATTATTTGTTGGATAAAATAAAGTCACTAAGGCCCAATTAGAATTCAGACCAACATATGGAGTTATCGTTTATGGATACGTTTTAAAATAGCCCACTCTAGAAGTATCTGTATCAAAACTGTAACTTATCTCTTTGTTTTCCTCTTGTCCAAAAACACTACGAAGAGTGGATGCCTCTTGAGAGTTCATGAAACCATAAACATAAATCAAAAAGTATACGCAGTCGCAACTGTTTAAGGATCATTAGCCGGCACAAGTATATAAACACAAACTCCTCTTCGAGTTGTACAAACGGTGTAAACTAACTGTAATCCTCCGCCTGCAAAAAGTATGTACTTTTTTAGTAACTTTTCAACACCATAGCCTAATGCTTTGTCTTATTTTACTAAATACGATTGGAGTTTACTTTTATACAAGAATCTCGGTTTTAAGCCAAACAATTTTTAACTAGATTATAAAATTGTTTACAATGTGTTCTGATTTTGGAGAGAAATGAGTAGGGCACTACAGAGAAGGCGGATTCACGATTTCCAAAGGAATGCTTACCAAACAACTTTACTTGATCTACCGGATGAATTACTGGAGAAGGTCCTGGGATTTAGTTGCAACACCGTTGAACACATTGGCAGCCTGCCACTTGTCAGCAAACGTTTTCAAACGTCCACTAGAGGCACTACATTCCTTCAATCCATAGACCCCATCAACCTTGAGTTGTCTTTAGATGAGATTATGGAATATTTTAATCTCTTCCACAGAATGTATGTGGTACAAAATCCAGGAACTCTGTTCATCAAGGAGATGCAGGACTACTTCACTCATCATAACAATCAATGTATTGAACTTATCAAAGAAGCTGCTGATAAAGGATACAAATTTGCAGTTTACACCTATGGCATGTTCATGAAATGTGTATGTCAAGAGAAAATTGGTTACCAATATCTTAGCAAACTATCAAAGAGCAAACTTAAGAAGATCATTCGACAAGTCATCAATACAAGGGAATTGACGTATCCAAAAAAGCAACCAGAAGAAATGTACACGCGGATGTATGAGACAAACAAACAGTATCTGACCCTATGGAGTTGCAAATGTGCCATTTGTGATGATACTATGTCTTGGAACCATAAAAACTTGAAGGGACCAAAGTTGTGAAACTTTTGTTTCTGGACACAAGAGCAGCAGATATTTTTCATGCACATACGTTGGGCTGTGAGGGGACCTGGTATGTTAGGATGGTGAAGTCAACCATTTAATAACTATTATTTTGCTTCTTTTAGTACTACTCTTATTTTGTTTTTGTTAAGACTACATTTATATTGTTAAGATTACTCTTATTTTGGTTTTTAATTATTGTTAAGACTACTCTTATCTTGTTTTTGTTTTAACTACCTTTGTTAACTTTTGCAACCATTTAATTGTTATTCAGCCACATTTATACTAAATCGTATTAACCTATTGTCATCTTTTGTTTGAGGATATCTTCTTCAAAACCTACACATAAAAGGACGTCTAGTTTTAGAGATTGACATTGGGACTTATTTAACAAAGCTTTCATTTGAATGTGTAGATGTAATTGTATCCATACTTCCTGATAAACGTAATTGTTACACTAACTTATTAAGGATCCTATTTGAATGTATAGATATAATTGTTATACTAAACTCCACGTGTTCTCTCTTTCTTGGATCATTTTTTAGTGTTTGTGATTTCATCTGATCTGATAAGCGTGTAATCTTTAAAATTACAATCCTCCACCCACCCTTAAGTGATTTAAAGTTAATCTCAGCTTCTTAAAACTACAATCTTTAAAATTACAATCCTCCATTCTTTAACATGGCTGGCGTCCACTCATTCTTTCTTTCTAAAAACTTTCATATGTATCTATACATATTCTTCCAAAAAGACAAATTCTTATTAAGGGTCCTATTGGAAAGTGTAGATTTAATTTTATACAGCGTCCACATGTTCTCACTTTTTGGATCCTTATGTAGTTATTGGGAGTTCACCGGGTCTGATAAGTTTGTGATCTTTCAAATTACAATCCTCCCGCCACACTTAAGCGATTTATAGTCCCTGCTTCCTTCGTTAGGATCTAAACACAGATATTGTCTCCCTTTTTCCAACGTCTTCAAATCATTTCCAAACATTAAATATAGGACATGTCCTACGAAATTTCCTACGAAAATTTCTGACAAAATCTGTTGTCGAAAAATTTCTGACATGTAACCAACAAAATTCCGACGACCGCCAAAATTTCTCAGTTTTTCCTTGGAAATTTCCGACGAGAAAATGTTCTTAAGAAATTTCTTGCAATTTACTCGGAATATTATCGGACATTTTCGAGGAAATATTTTCTTGGAAATTGGCCAAAATATCATCGGAAAATTACGGAACTTTCCGACATATTAGCTTTCTCAAAAATTTCTTGGAACCAATGAAAAATATCTTCAGCCCAACTCTGATTCTGACAAGATTCTGACCAATATCTAACGTTTGTTGGAAATACCTCGGAACCGATGAAAAAATATATTCGCCCCAAATCCAGTTCCAACAATATTCCGACTACCGTCTACCGTTTGTCTGAAAATTCTCAAAAAAGTGGAGTTTTTCGACTTGCTCTCTGCCATGAAAAAGGATCTAATCCTCGAGATTGGGTTTGCAGGCAGGGGCACAGGTTTCTTACAATTCGTGGAATCGCTGATAGAACAAGATTCATTTACTCCACCACTTTCTTGTCATTTACTACACCAGGGTTAGGATCTAGAATCTGAACATTCCATAGCAGCAAATCGATCACTTACAATGTCTCCGCCCAAGGTAATACATCATTTTCTCCATTGCTTGTACCAGTCAACAAGTCCGTTTACATCAAACTAAATAAACAATAATCTTAATTTGACATAAACAATAAACCTGGTTGACATAATTGATAAAAGCTGACAGTTGTTCTAAAAGGCTTATGTTCCTCAGCGAGCATTAGCAAAACTGGTTGTCAAAGGAAGGATGACTACCCAAGCCGTACTCTTTGCATACGTACAATTTACGACGAATTACGACGATTATACATCGATAATGAGAGATTTGATATTAATTTCAAAATCGTCGTAAATTAGATGTAACATTACGACGAATATACGACGACCTGTATTCGATGTACACTTACAACGATTTTACGTCGATAAAGAAGTTAGGTGAAGAACATTTAAAACATGTTTACCTAACTAATGTCGATGAAATATTTTATCGCATAATCGACGTAAAATAGTCGTAATATTTTTGTTGAATGTAAAAGCGATGTAAAAAATCATTGTAAAAGCGTCGTAAAGCCCGAAATTTTGTTATAAATAGATCTTCATTCCTTCTTTCATTCACAACACATCATCATTCAAACATAAGAGCATCATCATCCTGGAGACCCATTGTAGGTCTCTTAAACCTTAGTATAGTGTTGTAAATCCTGATATATTGGGTTGTCCATTGCTGGAAACCCGAATTAGTAGTTATTTCTTTGAAAAAAAGAAGTAACAATATTAAAAGGTTTACTCCATTCACGTGATACAAGAAACCGACTCTTTTATTGTCTAATCAATAAAAAGAGATAGTATTTTGAGTTTATTTCAAGATGTCTATATACGAGCTAAGAAGCTGGATGTATATGCGTAAAGATTCAGATGGGGCGTTGACAGAAGAGTTCAAGAACGGGTTAGAAATATTTATGTATCAGGCTACAAATATGGAGAGAACGAAAGATAGCGGGAAGATGTTTTGTCCTTGTTTGAAATGCAAGAATACGAGGTATACACTAACCAAAACCGTGTGGACGCATTTGTTAAATAGAGGGTTTATGCCGCAATATTTTGTTTGGTATCTACATGGAGAAGGATATGACAGTAATACTCATGGGAATGCTGGTAGTAGTAGTAATTATCAAAGTCCTGTTGATTTTGATTAATCGAATTATGGTCATTAGCTTAATCAGTATCAATCTGATCAAAGTCTAGATCATGATAGGATGCATGAGATGGTGACTGATGCATTTCATGAAACGCATACTGGTAATGCTGTTGAGGAACCTAATGTAGATGCCAAACGATTTTATGATTTGTTAGATAATGCTAATCAGCCAATCTACGAAGGATGTAGAGAAGGCCTGTCTAAATTATCGTTGGCAGCTAGGATGATGTCAATTAAAACAGATCATAACCTGGCTGAGGTTTGCATGGATGATTGGGCTGATCTTCTGAAAGAGTATCTACCGGAGGATAACTTGGCAGCGGCAACATACTATGAAATACAGAAGTTGATTTTTAGTCTTGGTCTACCTTCTGAGATGATATATATATGTGTTGACAATTGTATGATTATTTGGAAAGATGATGATCAGCTGGAGGAATGTCGATTTTGCCAAAAACCAAGATATAAGCCGCAAACTGGTGGGCGTAAAAGGATACCGTACCAACGTATGTGGTATCTCACTATAACTGATAGGTTAAAACGGCTTTATCAATCTGAAAGGACAGCTGCATCAATGAGATGGCATGCCAAACATACACAAGTAGATGGAGAAGTTGTTCATCCATCAGATGCAAAGGCATGGAAACACTTCAATATGGTATACCCAGATTTTGCTAAGTTCAAACGGAATGTCTATCTTGGTCTGTGCACTGATGGTTTTAGTCCATTTGGTATGTCTGGTAGACAATATTCATTATGCCCAGTAATCCTAACTCCTTATAACCTTCCTCCAGATTTGTGCATGCAAAGGAAATTTTTTTTCCTAAGTATTTTGGTTTCAGGTCCTAATCATCCGAAGCGAGCTCTCGATGTATTTCTGCAGCCGCTCATACATGAGTTGAATCAGTTATGGTATACCGGCGTTCGCACATATGACTGTTCTACGGGCAAAAATTTTACTATACGGACTGTGCTTATGTGGACAATAAGCGATTTCCCCGCTTATGGTATGCTATCCGGATGGACTACACATGGGAGGTTATCTTGTCCTTATTGTCTTCATCGAACTGATGCGTTTCAGCTGAAACATGGTAGAAAAAATTGTTGGTTTGATTGTCACCGGAGGTTTTTACCGGATAACTATCCATATCGGAGGAATAAGAGGTTATTTATGAAGAACAAAAGTGTACATGTCCCTCCAATCGTAAATTTAACAGGAGCTGATATACATGCGCAAATTGGGCATTGGGGGGCAGAGGAAACAGTAATGCATGGGGGAAATTGGCACACTCCTGCAAATATGCCTGAAGGTTATGGAGTTCATCATAATTGGCACAAGAAAAGTATCTTTTGGCAACTACCCTATTGGAAAGATCATCTGCTCAGACACAATCTTGATGTCATGCACATTGAAAAAAACTTTTTTGATAACATCATGCATACAGTTATGAACGTAGCAGGAAGAACAAAAGACAATGGTAAGTCAAGATTGGACTTGCCTGATTTATGCAACAGAAGTGAGTTGCACATACTGAGAAACGGGAAAGCACCAGTTCCTGTATTTCGGTTGAGTGCAGATCAAAAGTCAGCATTGTTCAAATGGGTTTCTTCTGATGTTAAATTTCCTGATGGGTATGTTTCTAATCTTTCTAAATCTGTTGAGAAGGGGGTAAAGTTTGCAGGGATGAAAAGTCATGACTGCCACATGTTTATGCAACGATTATTTCCATTTGCATTTGCTGAACTCTTGCCCAAAAATGTCCATGAAGCTGTTGGAGGCATTGGTGCTTTTTTCGGGATCTTAGTACACGAACATTATCAGTTGATGTAATATCACAACTGGCATCGAATATTCCAATCTTGTTGTGCAATTTGGAAAAGATCTTCCCACCATCATTTTTTGATGTAATGGAACATCTTCTTGTTCATCTCCCCCACGAAGCAGAGCTCGGTGGACCAGTTCAGTATAGGTAGATGAATCCGTTCGAGCGTTTCATGAAGCATCTTAAGGGTAAAGCCAAAAACCTAGCTAAAGTGGAAGGCTCAATTGTGGCGGGAAGCTTGACGCAAGAGACTTCGCACTTCACTTCGTACTATTTTGCACCGAAAGTACGAACACGCGAAAGAGCTACTCGTCGATATGATGATGGAGGAGTTGGCCAAACATATACAGTTGAGGGTGTACCTGACATGTTCTCGCCGATCGGACGTCTTAGTGGAAAACTAAAAGAAGTTTGGTGGTCGAATGAAAAAGATTATCACAGTGCACATACATATATCCTGCTAAATTGCAAAGAGTTATCGTCGTACGAAAGGTACTTTTTTAATTACAGAAGAATCATATATATATATCTGTCAGTCTTAATTAACTATTTGTTTTTTCTCAGCACATTTGTTGATGAGGTTAAAGAATGCATATCTGGGGTTTCTGAAACTGAAATCAATGATCGTAAAGATCAACACTATGCCCAGTGGTTAAAAGCGCAAGTACGTATAAAATTTTAATGAAAAGACTACTTTGATATATATCCAAATGATCCGGATGATTTTCCAACATTGTTCCATGCAAAATCAAGAAATTAAAGCAAGTTTTTTTGTTATTAGGTGGATCTGAATGATCCGGATGAATTTCCAACATGGTTCCATGAGTTACTACTAGGTCTGATGGAAAAAATAACTACAGCCTCCATGTATTTCACTCGGGGCTATGTTTTTCACACATACCGTCACGGTGCAAAGCGGGCGACAACTAACTATGGAGTTTGTGTGAGGGGGGAAATAGATTTTTATGGAGTTCTGCAGGAAATAATTGAAGTGGAAAATCCTGGATTGTTAAGGCTGAAAACTGTTCTCTTCAAATGTGATTGGTTTGATCCAACTGTTGGAAGAGGGGTACGTCTAAACAAGTTTGGAGTTGTTGACGTGAACAAATCACGACGGTACAACAGGTTTGAGCCATTTATATTAGCTTCTCAAGCAGAACAGGTAACATTTCTGCCATACACCCGAGTTCGATCAACAGGAATCTCATGGTTAGCAGTAGTTAAAGTGGCTCTGAGGGGCAAGATTGTAGGGATTAAGGATGTTCCACTGCAACAGGACACTTGTGTAGATCTGACTGAACCAGATGAACCTGGTATAGCTTCCATAGGTTTTGAAGACGCTGAGCCTACCATAAAAATGAGGAGGAGGCATAACCTTCCACTCCATTATTTTGTGTTCATGGAGGAGGCTTAACCTTTCACTCCATAAAATTTGATTAAAGAGGATGATTAAACTATCAGCTCCATAATTTTAAAATCACGGAAGAGGTTTAACCTTCTATTCCATAAATATATGATCAATAAGGAGCCATAACCTTCTACTCCAAAATATTAGTAAGGAGGAGATTTAATCTTCCACTCCACAAATATAGATACAGAGGAGGATTAATCTTCCACTCCATCATTTTCAAATCATGGAGGAGGTTTAAACCATCAACTCTGTAATTTTGTGATCATGGAGGTTTAACCTTCCACTCCATCATTTTGTAGCCATCGAGGAGGTTTAACCTTCAACTTTATACATAAATTTAAATGTATAAACATAAATTAAACAAGGAGGAGGTACAACCTACAATTCCATAAATAAATTTAAATGTAATAAATTAAACAAATAGGAGACATAACCTACCACTCCATAAATAAATTTAAATATATAAACATAAATTATATAAGGAGAAGACATAACCTACCACTCTATAAACATAAACAAGGAGTAGGTTTAACCTTAAGACTCCATAATTATGATCTGAGGAGACATAGTTTACCATATATCATTTGATCGTGAAGGCATAACCTACCATTTTATAAATATAAACAAGGAGTAGGTTTAACCTTCGACTCCATAATTATGATATGAGGAGACATAGTCTACCATATATCATATGATCGTGAAGGCATAGCATATCATAACAATCGGTTCGGTGAAGGCATAGGCCTATCATTTCGTAAACTTGAGAATAAATTGAAAATAAATTTAAATCATTGGTTCGGGGAAGGCAGAGCCTATCAACCCGAAATAATATGTAAACGGAGAAGACAAAGCTTACCTTTCCATTTCCATAAATAGTATATAAACTTTAGATCGACTAAACATAAATTAAACCTTACCTCCAAATATATGAGAATTAAGAATCGATCCTGCAAATATATGAGAATTTAGAATCGATCCTGCTGATAACGTGTTATAAATAAACACATATATTTATGTGTACATACATTTCCATATACTATCTCCATATATTATATATATGTGAAAGTAAGAATGAGTTGGGGAAGACGCAAAGAAATGAAGAGAAATAATTTTCATCTTATTCACATCTTCTCTAATGTTGCATCCTTATTTATACAATATAAAAATATATATAAAATAATGGTGAGTTGGTAAACATGTAAATCTTTAAGCATGTAAATTCTTAGGGGTAGGTACACCTTAGGGATAAATAAGGATGAGTTGATAACATGGATAATCATATCCATTTTCAACAGAATCTAATTATATTATATTATAACAGAATGGTAATCAAAATTAAGATTTAGTTTACACAAATAAACCCGAAATGTTCAATAAAACATAAAACAACTTTTCCATAGAGACAAAAGATGATGAAAACTTAAGGAATCATTGAAGACAAACATAAAACTGAATGTGAACCTGTTATTTCCTAAAATGTCTGTACATATTTTATCAAGTCACTTGGAGTGTATAATTTTCCAATGTTATTGGATAATGTAGCAACAAAACATTTCCTCTCTATACAATCTTCCGCCTACCTATCGCCTTCCATGATGTCCAGATGAGAGTACTACTGCTTAAACGCTCGCCGACCTGGAATGTAATAATCCACATAAGTGAAAAACTCAAATCATCGAAAAACATATCAAAGATCAAGAGACAAACTCCGCAAATCAAGGCATTATCAACTCAAAAACAAGTTACGTTAATTTACTAGATTACCAAAATATGCAATCGAGAAATGGTTAGTCTTAAATGATGAAACAGAAAACAAGTGTCTTTAGTTGTAACAAATGATAATAGAGAAGTACATCATACTTGTATTTCTGGTCATGCACCATCGATTCCTTTCAGGTTGAGATTTTTCCACACAAGGAGCAATCAAGGTATCCAATTTTACCAACCAGAGAGCAATCGCAGAAGTTGTTTGAGGCAGAGAAGGGAAGCTAGTTATAACTTCTCCCATTAAAGCACTAGAATTCTCTTCACCACTAAAGTGCCATAACCAATCTTCATTGATTGCCCCAACAAAGTCGCCAATCACCTTTAGATATTGCAGACTATGTTTTAGCATTAACATGCACTTAGAGAACAAGCAATATGAACGAAAATAAGGCGCCACAAGAAAAGGGAGCTTGTATAATAAAATGAAAACCTGCGTAATATCAGACAAAATTGAGCTTCGTCGAAGTCTTTTGGCCCATAGCCTATGGGCTGTCTTTTTCCATGCACCAATCAAGGCATCTTCAGGCATAGCAGACTGCAAAATGTTAGCCATTTCTTAATACAAACAAAGAAAGTACATAAATTAAAGCTCACAGAAAAAGATGAAGCAAGAGACTATTGACAGACCTCAATGGCATACACTGCAGCCTTTAATGATTGCAACTGGGAAGATAGAACTTTATGATCTGGAAATGTATCACTGGCTTCATTCTTCCTGCATGTGGCCGCATGAATCGCATATCTTTCTTCAAGATCTATATCAAGCTCAAATGTAGCATGGCAAATCTTACAGTGCTTCTCATCTCTCCAATACAAATCATGACAACTCTTACACCTAGTAAGTGAATCAAGGTAGGATCTTCGGCTGTGTTTTACAGCATTGAGATTCAAATAAAAATTAACCCATATCCATTCATCAAACTCCTGCAGAAGGCTCCATAATAGGCTTTTCTCCCGCTTACTTCCAATCTCAAATACTATTGCCGCATGTTGCGAGGAGAACTGATCACTGGCAATCTCATTCTGACATAGGTTGTTGTCTATATCAGAAACCGGTGAAGAACTATCCTCTCGTACTATATCTGTGAAATGCCCCGTCTCCAACTGGGTCACATGGCTACTCAACATAGCTTGACAAAGAAAACTTTCCCGTTTCTCCAATGACTCAATAAGTCGAGCTTCCCGTGTGCCCCTATCGTCCAAAACTGACAACAGGGTCCGCAAAGCCTACACCAAACAAAAAATAAGGACAATGTCGGGCACAGAATTATAAATCTCTTCAATAAAGGTTTCCATTTAACCAAGCTTAGTGAGCAGAGTGATTAAGATTTCAGGAAGAGAACAATGACATTACCTCCCTGCTGCTGATAACTTCCCAGTGACCATCTTCAGAAGATTCAAAGTACACACACCTGTGACCAGGGTCATTCGGATTGCACGGGCCTAAGAAAAGCCAGTACCTGTTGAACCTACGATCAGAACCAAGGTATACAGATTGCATAGGGTGGACATTTTTACGTTTATCTCCAGCCAACTTTGCAAAGGCCCCAACATTTGACGAAGAGTCAACTGGGTGCGAATCAGATGATTTAGATAGCTCTTTAGTTCCATGAAGCTCTCCTCCATGGACCCATGATAAGCGTTGATGGCTGTACTGATTAGAGGAGGATCTCTTGATTTTTCCACCAGAACCATGACTATAGATACTAGGGGGACAGTCAACCATAGCTCTCGGTAGATCCTGTGGTGCAAGATCAAAGTAAGAACTATGAACCAAGTATATATAGCAATAAACAAAACAAAAAAGTATCATTCGCTAAAGTTTCAGAGGAGAAAGGTGTCAACTTTTAAGTTCATATACAGAAACAATTTTTAGTCACGTAGCCGCACAAATCATATGGACCGAAAATCATTTTTCCAAGATTTTATTGGAGATGCAGGTTAGAAAGTTATTCAGCTCTTCAAGAGTTGGTAGTTTTAGGTTGTATGGGGATTACCTCCTTTCTGATTGTGGAACCTGAACTAAGAAGATCAATCAAAGCCACAATAACATCTAACTTCTCTTCAATGCTTAAGTCTGAATATTCCCCTTCCATTAGTCCCAACAGCCATGGTTCTCCAGGATGGCTTTCATCAATCTCACTACATACTTCCACCATTTTACTTTTATGCTTCCGCCTTTTACTATACTTAACTCGAAATGCAAGATTTTCTGAAACATGCTCGATTTCATCACCAGAACTAAATGCGCATTCATCAGATTTATCATCAACACTCCCAGACTCGTCCGAATCAGACTGGCTCTTGTCAGGGTCCTCAGAGAAACAATTAACACGTACGCGGTATGTCGAATCAGATATCTTCTCGAATAATGTAATATCACTTGCCAGAGTTGAAGATATTGAACGCTCTCGTTCTTCTGATGCAGTTGCAAGATTCAGCGCAGCAACCTACAAATGACCAATCATTATGAACTCATACACAAAATCCATCGCCATCAGCCTATTCCATAAGATATAATCTAGGATTTCAGCAAGCAGCAGAACAGTACAAGTTGACAACCTATCCATGTTAGTCTAAATTAATCAGTGTACTTACAAATAGAGCTGATAATAATTTTAAAAAAAACTTACCTCTGCTGCATTGGCTAACTCAGATATTTTCAAGCCATTATTGCCTTGCTCATTAAGCATTCTAAATAATTCACCCTTTAATGTTCCAAGACGAAGGCCGTACTTTTTCATGAGTCTCCTTTCCTGGAGGAAGAAGAAAGGTAACATTAACCAACAATGCATCAAAAAAGTAAATAAAGCACTAGAAAACATGCACAAGTGGGTATAAATAACAAAATGAAAGTAAACCAGAGCCTTCAATATCCAATATGTAACTAATCCATATTTGAAAACAAAACAAAAACAAGCTAGTTTCTAAAATTTGATACAAAAGAAAAAGACAAGAGTACTATCATGGTATTGCATAAAATATAGCCAAGCAAATAAAGTATACTGACAGTGATCATAAGAGTCAACAAGAGCAGGAATCAGCACCTTACTTAATTCTTCTGATTGAATAGCACACTTCGCGAAACCAAAACCAGCTGCAACCAATATCTGACGCAATATTTCAGTCCATGTAAGAGAGTTTAATGAATCCTTCCACAGATCAAGAATAAGAATTTGGCTCTCCACCTGAAAATATCATGGAGAACGTCAAAACCTGTCCTGAAATGCTCCTCTCTTATGTGTTCATGAAAACAATCTAGGAAGGGAAGCATGCAAGGCAAAAATAGCACAACATTAATGCATACCGACTGAAGCAGGGCTAGAAACTTGCATGATATACTCAAATTTGAAAATGATCCCCTTTGCAGCTCGGTTCCAACATCAAGCAGAAGCAGCTTCAGCAGGGAAAGATGAATTTTACCAAGGAGCAACGAATCCTGAGGTTCAAACGCAAGCGCAAAAAGAGGAAATGCAATATGTATTATTTGTCAGAAAGAGAAAACGAGAGTAATAGAGATGTGGAAACAATTTCCCTTCACAACAGAAAAAAGGTAGGAAATTGACCATCTGTATCAAAGACGAGGAATCACCTTATCATGAAATGCTCTTGTGAACTCGTCAAGTGTGAAGGGACATATATCAAGAGTTGCTGAATAAGTATAAAGGAAATGGACAACCTGTCAATAGAAGTACTAAGTTCATTTCCAAGAAAGTCGGCAATGAGAGGTAATTTAAGAGCACATTTAGAAATCACCAACTGCCAACTTTGACAGTTTACACACCTTAAACAGTTTCTTCACAGACTCTGGAGAAGAATTCCACGGATGCAATCCAAAAGGCACCCTCATTTGAACAGAATTTGGTGGAAACTTAGGCAATAAATCTGGAAACAACAAAACACTGTCAGAGAATCACATGGCACTGGTCAAGTAACAAAAGCACTTGAACAAAAACTCTTTCAGGAAGGACTGAACCTAGACAAATGACATACAGACCTTTGCAAAGAAAACAACCATGAGATCCACTATTAGGAAGATGGCATGAACATGTCAACGGATTTGCTCCCTCCTGTCGCTCACGCATCTCCAACTCCTCGTCATCCACTAGGATCGAAATTGTTTGGCAGGTTTCCTCCCCGTCCACGGCAAGCTCACATTTTTCTTTGAATGCCATTAGAGCGTCAACATTGTTTAATTCCGCCTGCAGCAAGAGTCAAATCTCTGTTTGCACGTGACTATATTGAATCACAAGTTTCAAATAATGATCAAGCTACCTCTCTATTTATAGAACACTTCTTCCTTTCCGTCGACCTCTTCTGCAACAGTTTCTGCTTCTGAAGAAAGTAAATTGCAGTGAGCAAGAAGTTTAAGGGAAAAGGCAACAGAAAAAAAGAACGAATCATAATTATGAAAAATAAAGTACCAGTATTGATGCTAATTGTCTTTTGTTTATCTTTTGATATGGGGGATTACGTGCTGAGCTTTGAGGTAATGTTGCTCTATCATCAAATAAATCAACGCAAGGAGATACATCCTTACTATTTCGATTCATTACCCGCCATACTGTCATCAAACCCTTCCCAATACCATGTTTCATCACTGTAGCATTCTTTTTAACGCAATCCTGACTGGTGTGATCCAGCAGCTCGGAAATCTGAAGCAAATTAAGATCAGAGGCTAAGTAACTTAGAATATAGAGGTGATAATACCTTATAAAAGAGCAAGGAAGACCTATCCTCTACCTTTCTCTTTTTTGCCACTCTCTGTTTCTGTTGATCGACAGATGAAGAATCCAGCCAAGAAGCTAGCAGAAGAGAAAGAAGTCCAGGTGAGAATCAACATAACTTAATACGTCATGCAGAAATCAAGACTAGACTTCATCCAGAGTCCAATTCTCCATTCATGGACATTTTTCATTTGAAAAATGAAAATTTATATGAAAGCACTAACTTCATTGCCACAGAATAAAGCCCAGGTGTTCATAGTGCAGATAGGCCAAACTATACCTTTGCGTGCTCCAGATGGAAGACGGTCAAATTCAAAACCAAGCGATGGACCATCCTTCCGAAAAATCTTGGCCAAAATGTGCTGTGAAGTCAACAACTTCTGACAACTGGCCTTCCTTGTTCCCACATTACATCTTTTCTCAGCAGCTTCTCCAAAATTGCATCTGGAAGATGTCGAACTTCTCGTGAGAGAACTATTGTATGACTGAGGATTCTTTGCTCCCAACCCATCATTCGGCAGAGATTTTCCGCCTTTCAGTCTACTTCTTCTCTTGAACCATCCACGTACTTCCTTCACTGTTAACCCTAAAGTTTTACCCAACTCCTCCATTTCCTCAGGAGTCGGATACATTTGACCTGCTTTCACAAATAATGATAGCTATCAGAGACAGAAATAGATCCCAAGGTAGATCATATACAAAAAGCTACCACAAGAGGCCATTTCTAGAGATGTCTCCTACGAAATGATCAAAACCCAAAATCTAATATATCATCAAATTAAGATTCGAAAAAAATAATAATAATAATATATCATCTAATGTATGATACTAAAAAATCAAAAACGATTTCAAACCTAGATAAAATTCCTCAAGAGCTTGAAGCTGCGCTGGCGATTTCCTCTTCATTTCCACTTAAATAAACTCCACAAATTCTCCTACTCTTTAAGGTATCAAAACCAGGCGCATGTTAGTCAATCCGTCTTCAACATTCTGCAACATCAAGCAATCTCCATCAATACACCATCAAAACTGATCGGAAAAAAAACATAGAGCTATCAAACCACAAGAAGATGCGATCAGCACTTGATCTTACACCACTCTAAATACAACAAATCCAAAATTCCCGGAAATGAATTAATACTTCAACCCAAAATCGAATCCGATTGTAAACACAGGATAATCAGAAACAATCACCCCCAAAAAATAGATTACCCAAAGAAGCTTTGACAGTAAAATGGCAACACTACAGACCCTGAGAAGTGATACGACAAAAGTAACAGTGAAATTAGAAGCAAAAGAGGCAAGCAATTCACAAAAACCATTCGAATTGAAGATACCCAAATCTTAGTCTCAGCGAAATTGGTGAAACAAAATCATGATGATGATGGCTGACTAAGAACAGTCACTTCACACCAATAAAAAACAAGAAAACTACAAGAAAAGAAACTTACTGAGAGAGAATGAAGTATAGAGAAATGGAAGAAAGAAGAAGGTAGAAGAAGAGTATGATTTTACAAGGAGAGTAGGGTTTTGGGTTTTTTATCATCTTCACGTCTTTCTCTGAGTCTGGGGTTTTAGTTTACGGATATTTTTTTTTCCCTTACACTCTTTTTTTTTGTTCACTTAATAGCTAAAAATATCTCTGTTCACAATACGACGCCGTTGTTAGTAAGACTCATTAGGGTTTTTCGGGAAAACCAATCTGCCGGTTAAGCCGGTTTTTCAAAATTTGAACCTGATTTGTACTTGATAGATGATAACCTGTAAATCTCGTACCCTCTTCAATTTTGCTTTCTGTTCATTGTTTCCTTCTCAGATGGAGGGAAAGTATGCGGTAGACGAGAAATCGTCAAAATCAGCTTCGACGATTCCAAAACGAGCTTCTATTAAATCCCAATCCGATTTCGATTACTCTACCAGGAAGCAGAAGGTTTACTTCTTGATTCTCCATTCAGTTTCTTGTTTTCCAATACCTGAATCTCTGTTATCTGTTCTAGTAATTTCTGAATTGGATTTTAGAAAAGTTTATAAAATTTGTTTGGTTTCGTCATTACTTGTAATTTTTTCGTAGCTTACATACAATTTTGTCGAAGCACATGGTTCCTTTCAGTTTATGTTTCTTATTTTTACACCTGAATGTATCTGTTACATGTTAATAGTTCTGACTTGGGTTTAAAAAAAATATCAATTTTGCTTCGTTTGAATTTTGATCGTAGCTCATATTTGATCAGAAGGACAGTTTTTTAAAGGTTTTTTAGTAGTTTCTGATTAGTGTTTTATCATTTATGTGTTATTTGGGTGTTTTCTGTGTTATGATTCTTGCTCTTTCTTTTTTTTTGAAATGTAGCTCAGAGAAAGTTGCATTAAACGAGTTAGAGAAGAGAGGACCCGTCTGCTGTGGAAACTGAGGCAATCTGGTTGTCAATCTTCAGATCAAAATGTATGTTTCTCTTTTTGCAGCCTCAAAAAGAAGCTTGATTTGCTTTATCTTTGTCGATAACTTTGGGTTTTATGTTTCAGGAGATTATCAGTTCTGCTTTCCAGGACATTGTTTCTGATGAATTAAAAAAGATCGAGTATTCGTCCAGAAATCCGACTGTAACTCCTGACTCCGATGATATACTATGGGAATATGAAGGTCCAAAAGATGCTCATGAATGTGAAAGTGAAGAGATATTGCTAGAAATGCAGCAGATGTTTTACAAGGATTTGATATCAGACACTACGATAAATGGTAAACCAATTTAGTTTTGTCTGCATGGATTTCTAGTGAAAAGGAATCCGGTTTTGACGTTGAGTTACTTCTTCTTCCAGGATCATATGTTCAGATTGAAACATGGGAAGACGAGGAAGATGATTATTTGGCTAACTTAGTTTCTCAGCATATGCTATTAAACAGTGAACCGGTAGGTTCTCTTCACAGAGTAGTTTTATCTTCTTAAACCTGAGAAAGCAGTTAGATGGTACGATGTTTTTTTGTCAGGAGAAAAACCAGATATGGTGTCCAATATGCAAGCAAGGAGAGCTTATGGAGAATCACCGACATATCTATTGCAACATGTGTGAATTGCAGCTGAACAGAGGCGAAGAGGTGCAGATTTTTTGCCATTTAACTCTCTTTGTTGCTCTCAGCCACACGCACCGAACTTGTCCTTGCATTTTGTTCTCTGATTCCATTCTTTGCAATCAGGTTAACCTGAACATTCTGCATGAACGTTTAGCGGAGGCGCACGCTGAACATCTCGAGAGAGGATGTAGGTTGAAACCCGAGTTCAGTGTGCAGAGTCTCTATAATTTGAAGGCCTTGTACATAACATGCGAAGCTTGTAGTACCTTTGAGGTCGTTGTATAAGATTAAAGTCTAACTTAAAGAAGGATACACATCGTTTTTCCTGTATACAACTCTGGAGATCATTAGGTTAGGCGTGGTGGAATCTTTGACAAGCAATTAACACACAAACTCATCTCTCCTACATGTATGATGGACAGAATTCATTAATTCATCGTTTATTGTGTTGTTATGTGTCTCATAAGTTGTGTTACTAATTTGTTTATAAATTATAAGTATGTATTTTTGCACTATGATAAATTTAACTCTAATTGAGATTGTTGAAGGATCATTTTTTGTATACTATTAGGTGTACTAAAGAATTAACAATGTACCAAAGATCATTCAAAATTATATCGGCCACCACATGTCAGCAATTTTTCTCAAGATTACCCCTCTTTGTGTTGATGAGACTCCACTTGCTTCGTCAATAAAAAAAACTGAAATTAACCGACATCACCACTTAATACAAAGCTGGTTTGAAGATATAACATGGATAATAGCGACTTCCGTCGCCTCTACCTATTTATGACTGTCTTCTTTCAGGGCAATAAATTATCCAGAGGTTTGTTCTTCTTATGTAATAACTGCAGTTTTTTGTTTTGGAAAGTTTTTTCAAGCGTTGTTGACCTGTAGAAGACTGCATAACGGTCCAGGTTATATTCAATCGTTTGTTAACTGTAATGAATAAATAATTGCTAAATACGAAAAAGTTTTATCGACTAATTGTTAAGTTGCCTAAGAGACTTACATTATTTTGTGCAGTGAGAAAAGATGTCTCTGACAGTTCGAGTTGTTCCAGGGGAGTGGAGAAACAAGAGTGATGGTAGCTGGGAGCCTCACCCAGTGATATGATCAAGACCAGCTTAGGAACTGAGGAGATTGAAAGAGAACAAGGAGAGCCTGAACCGGAATCGAATGAAGACCAAGAGCAGCTGAAACCTGAGGAAGCAAGTATAGACGAAGACAAAGACTTGCATATTCCGATTGGTCCAATGACGAGATCAAGAGCAATGAAGTTCAAGCAAGCTTTTCACAAGCTACTACACACCATTCAGGGCAATCTTAAGTGTGCTAATCCAACTACATTGGTTGTGATACAAGCCACTTAAGAATTCATCGAGAGAGGTGTTGTGACTTGTGCTCTTTTTCCCTTCGTTTGGTTTTGTCCCAATTGGGTTTTCCAAACAAGGTTTTTAATGAGGCTTGTTCACAACACTTTTACAAAAGGCCTCTTGATGGAAACTTAGCCCATTTTGTTCACCAGATGCGATTAAGGAAGAGAGGAGCCTATTTTCAAAATTCAATTTAGTCTAAGTCTTAGTCATTGAGTCTTTAAATCGTCTTAGTTGTCTTTGTTATTTCCTATGTGTTCGAGACTCTATATGTATTGCTCTTGTCTTTCTTTCCAATCTATCAAACCTTTTATTTCTAAAACTCTCTCTAAATCGTTTGATCACCAGCTTGAGTAGTGAATTTGGATTATATCCTTTCATTACAAGCACTTTTATTTCTGTTGATAGTCTAAGAGATCTTTCATCTCTCTTAGAAGTATCAAGGCGTTTTCCCCAAGTTACACCATATTTCATCAGTTCATATTCATTCCTTTCATTCCGCAATACCCCAAACCATCAAATTTCGAGATCACAATCGTTGGAGAGTAGTCCAGGGCTTGATCCTCATCTAGGATCATATCAAGTGGTATCAGAGCAAATCTCCAAACCCAGGTTGTGTCCTTTCGTGTTTAACGATTTTATGACTTTTCATATTCTATTTTGATCGTGACGATTTGTGTGACACTAGTCGGATCGTGTTCTCTAGCATCTGATCTCTCTAGTTTATATTACAAGTCATCCAGAATTTCAAAGAAATTTCATAGAGAGAATTAGGGTTTCTCAAAGTCCGATTGTCGTATCATGTTCTGTATCAAATTTGATCAATTTTTAAACTAGCGTGTGTAGTCTTCGAGCTCTTTTACTGATTCTTTTACTTGTCATCTGAACAGGTACAATGGAGGAATCGGCTCATGAGAAAGAAGACCCCGCGAACCCAAGCGGATCGACAAACAAACTTATGATGGACGCTATGATGACTCAAATGATGTCTCTCATGCGGCGGGAGTTTTAAAGTATGAGATCTGACATGGAGAAGATAGTTTCGGACAAACCAAGAAAGAGCAGTGCCCATTCGGCTTCGGAGCAATACTACAGCAACTCCTCTAGAGCTCGTTCATCAAGAAGAAGAGCAAGCGATAGAGAAGAAAGAAAGCCAAGGTCTAGCGATCCTATGGGCAGCCTCAAGCTCACGATTTCTGAATTCAGAGGCACAGCTGATCCGGAAGAGTATTTGGAGTGGGAAAAGAAGATTGAACTTGTGTTTAACTGCCGAGACTACACCACCGAGCACAAGATAATGCTGGCCCCAACAGATTTTAAAGACTATGCCCTAAGTTGGTGGGATAACCTAATTACAACCAGAAGAAGAATCGGAGAAGATCCCATCGAATCATGGAACCAATTGAAGGCGATCATGAGAAGAAGATTTGTACCAAGTCATTACCACAGAGAACTGCATTTCAAACTCAAGAGTTTAACCCAAGGAAGCCGATCTGTAGAAGAATACTACAAGGAGATGGAAACTCTCATGATCTGATATTCGTGAAGACAGGGAAGCAACGATGGCTAGATTCATGGGGGGATTAAACAGAGAAATTATTGATCGATTAGAGGTGCATCACTACGTGGAACTAGAGGAACTGTTGCACAAGGCTATTATGTTCGAGAAACAGCTCAAGAGAAGAAACTATAAACCTAGCTACGGATCCAACAAGCCAAGTTTTCAGAAGGATGAGAAAACAAGTTTCCAAAAGGAGTTTAAGCCATTCTTCAAGTCTAAGGGTGAATAACAGAGCGTCAAAGGAAAAGAAGTGGTGACTACCTCCAGGAATAGAGATATTCAGTGTTACAAGTGCAAGGGGTATGGTCACTATGCGAGTAGCTGTTCCAACAAGAAGATAATGATCATTAAAGAGAATGGAGAAGTGGAAACTGAAGAAGAACAGTCTGAAGATGAGGAACAAATAGAGATGCCTGCTCGAGGAGAACTATTGGTAACTAGAAGGACTCTGAATGTTCAAACCAAGACCGAGGGAAACGAGCAAAGGGAAAAATTATTTCACAGCCGATGTATGGTGCAGGGAAAAGTATGCAGCTTAGTAATAGATGGTGGAAGCTGTACTAACGTGGCTAGTGAGTCTATGGTAAAAAAGTTAGGTTTGAAACTAATGAAGAGGCCGAAACCTTACAAGCTACAATGGCTAAATGAGGCTGGAGAAATGGAGGTCAAAAATCAAGTTATGGTGCTAATACCGATAGGCAAATACCAGGATGAGATTCTGTGTGATGTCTTGCCTATGGATGCGGGGCATATCTTACTTGGAAGACCATGGCAATCAGATAGAAGGGTTATGCACGATGGTTTCACAAACCGTTATTCCTTTGACTATCACGGCAAGAAAACTACTTTGGTTCCCTTAACTCCTCAAGAAGTTCAGCAGGACCAGATCGCTATGAAGAAGAACAAAGTGCAAACCACCTCTACAAACTCTCTATCAACAAGCCTCATGATCACCAAACCAAAGGGAAGTCAACTCCCAAACTATTTACTAGTTTTCAAAGAATGCTTTAACCTAAATATGCCTACGCAGGATATTCCTAGCAAGATAAGACTACTTCTGCAGGAATTCAAAGACGTATTTCCGGAGGAGAATCCGCAGGACTTACCACCAATAAGAGGCATTGAGCATCAGATTGACTTTATACCCGGAGCCTCACTTCCGAACAAACCAGCCTATAGGACTAATCCTTTGCAGACCAAAGAGCTTCAAAAGCAAGTCACCGAGCTCATGAACAAGGGACACATTCGTGAGAGCATGAGATCATGCGCAGTTCCTGTTTTACTTGTTCCAAAGAAAGATGGCAGCTGGAGAATGTGTGTAGATTGTAGAGCCATCAATAATATCACGGTGAAGTATCGACACCCTATATCTAGATTAGATGACATGCTTGATGAATTACATGGTTCTAGCATCTTTTCTAAGGTAGATCTTAAGAGTGGATATCACCAGATTAGAATGAAAGAGGGTGATGAATGGAAAACTGCTTTTAAGACTAAACAGGGCTTATACGAATGGTTAGTCATGCCCTTTGGATTAACCAATTCACCTAGCACGTTTATGAGATTGATGAATCATGTTCTTAGAGCTTATATAGGTCATTTTGTTGTGGTATACTTTGATGACATTTTAATTTACAGCAAAAGCTTAGATGAACATGTGGAGCATCTTAGAAAGGTTTTAGAAGTGCTTAGAAAGGAGACCTTGTATGCGAACTTAAAGAAATGCACTTTTGGAACAGATAACCTTGTCTTTTTAGGTTTTGTTGTGAGTGCAGATGGAATCAAGGTTGATGAGGACAAGATCAAAGCTATTAAAGACTGGCCGAGTCCAAAGTCTGTTAGTGAAGTAAGAAGCTTTCATGGACTTGCGGGTTTCTATAGAAGATTTGTCAAGGACTTTAGCACTCTAGCGGCTCCCCTCACTGAGGTTATCAAGAAAAACGTGGGATTCAAATGGGAACAAGATCAAGAAGAGGCATTTCAAACTTTGAAGGATAAGCTTACTCATTCCCCGGTGCTTTCTCTCCCTGACTTTACTAAAACTTTTGAGATAGAATACGATGCCTCAGGTATTGGTATTGGTGCTGTTCTTATGCAGGAAAAGAGGCCCATTGCATTCTTCAGTGAGAAACTTGGAGGAGCTACACTGAATTACCCTACATATGACAAGGAGCTGTATGCGCTTGTGAGAGCTCTCCAAACATGGCAACACTATCTCTGGCCTAAAGAATTCGTCATTCACACTGACCATGAGTCCCTCAAGTATCTAAAAGGCCAACAGAAGCTGAACAAAAGACATGCTAAGTGGATCTAGTTCATCGAGACTTTTCCATATGTCATCAAGTACAAGAAAGGTAAAGATAATGTGGTAGCCGATGCATTGTCTCGCAGGTATGTTCTCTTGAACTCTTTAGAGACCAAACTGCTCGGTTTTGAACACATTAAGAGTCTATATCCTACTGATGCTGATTTTAAAGATATATATGCTTCGTGTGAGAAGTTTGGTAGTGGGAAATACTATAGAGCTGATGATTTCCTGTTCTTTGAAAACCGTCTATGTGTGCCTAACTCTTCTATTCGAGATCTTTTTGTCAATGAAGCTCACGCAGGTGGACTAATGGGTCACTTTGGCGTTGCCAAAACTCTAAGTACAGTCCAAGAACACTTCTATTGGCCACATATGAAGAAAGACATCAAGAGGGCATGTGAACGATGTGTTACTTGCAAGCAAGCCAAGGCTAAGAAACAACCCTACGGTTTGTATACTCCTTTGCCTATTCCTTTGCATCCATGGCACGATATTTCTATGGACTTTGTAGTTGGATTGCCTAGGACCAAGACAGGTAAGGATTCTATCTTTGTGGTTGTAGATAGGTTCTCTAAAATGGCTCATTTTATTCCATGTAATAAGACCGATGATGCCATGAATGTTGCTAACTTGTTCTTTAGAGATATCGTACGATTGCATGGCATGCCTAGAACTATAGTTTCTGATAGAGATACTAAGTTCCTTAGTTTCTTTTGGAAAACTCTCTGGCCTAAGCTAGGAACTAAACTGCTTTTCTCTACCACATGTCATCCGCAATCTGACGGTCAAACTGAAGTAGTTAATAGAACTTTGTCCACCTTGTTGCGTGCATTGATTAAAAAGAATCTTAAAACTTGGGAAGAATGTTTACCACATGTAGAATTCGCCTATAATCATGCTAAGCATTCTGCATCTCAGTTCTCACCATTTGAAATCGTTTACGGATTCAATCCTACTTCACCTTTGGATCTAATGCCTTTACCTTTGAGTGAAAGAGTTAGCTTAGATGGAAAGAAAAGGGCAGAGCTAGTGAAAACGATCCATGAGAAGGTGCGCATCAACATTGACAATAAAACTAAGTACTACGCCAAGCATGCAAACAAGAACCGAAAGGAGATGGTCTTTGAAGAAGGAGATGGTGTGGATTTACTTAAGGAAAGACAGATTTCCCAATGAAAGAAAGTCTAAGCTCATGCCGCGAATCGATGGACCTTTCAAGATCGTCAAGAAGATCAATAATTATGCCTATCAGCTGGACCTTCAAGGTAAGTATTCTGTGAGTTCGAGTTTCAATGTTTCTGACTTAGTTCCTTTTCTTGCAGAAGATACAGATTTGAGGACAAATCCCTTTCAAGTGGGAGAGGATGATATGATCAAGACCAGCTTAGGAACTGAGGAGATTGAAGGAGAACAAGGAGAGCCTGAACCAGAATCGAATGAAGACCAAGAGCAGCTGAAACCTGAGGAAGCAAGTATAGACGAAGACAAAGACTTGCATATTCCGATTGGTCCAATGACGAGATCAAGAGCAATGAAGTTCAAGCAAGCTTTTCACAAGCTACTACACACCATTCAGGGCAATCTTAAGTGTGCTAATCCAACTACATTGGTTTGTGATACAAGCCACTTAAGAATTCATCAAGAGAGGTGATAACACCGTAATTTGACCACTTTTATGGATCGTTTTGAAATACTTTTTCTATGTTTTTAATTGCTTTTAAGTACTTTTATCACGTTTTTCTAGTATTTGTAGTTCCAAGACTCTTTTCAGGTAACTTAGGGAAAAGCTTAACTAATGGATAGAAAACCAGATTTCAGCTCAGAGTCAAACCGTCAGAAGTTCACCCCTGATTGAAGGCCTTCTCACCGTCTGATCCAGCTCAAATTTGGAGATCTTAAAGATGGAAGTATCAGCTTTCCAGTGCACTTTACAGATTGGCAATCCAACGGTTCAATCAAAAGATACGCGAAGAGCAAGATGTCCCGTAAACCAGCCGACAAACACTTCCCGCGGTCAGGAGCATCCCGACCGCGGCAAACCACTCATCCACCGCGGTCACACTTGTCCCGACCGTGGCCTTCAACCTCCGAGCCCAAAAAGCCCATTTCTGAAGCCCACATTTGGAGAAACCCTAAGTGACGTCTAGAGAGGTCTTGAGCACTATAAATACATGTCTTAGGAGCCCTAGAAATCGTGTAACCTTAGAGAACCGAATTATTTTACTTCATACTTTCATTGTTTTTGCTTTAGCTTTTAGGGAGAGAGAGATTTGTTCTCTTGAACCCTTGTTCTTTCTTTTTCAATTTCGGTTTCTATTCTACTTCTTAGTATTATGTCTTTAATTCGTTCATCATGTCTGAGTAGTTTTATTGTTGGGATTAAGGGATTTTCGATGGGGATTTATATGTTCGGTGAGGATTCCATTGGCTATTGAGCTGAATCTTAGAACTTTTTCTTCTGAATTCGTTTTTACTGCATGAGAGTAGCGTCATGAACTACAATCTGATCCAGATGCTTGGTGACACGAAAGTGTTCATCAGGTATCAGATCTAGTTTGGGAGAGCAAAACAAACATAGGAGTGGAAACCTACCTATGGGCGATTTGTGAATTAGGACGAGTCTTAAACATAATGCATCTCTTCTCTTCCAGGGCCAGAGTGGAAACCTACTGGTCAGGGTTGAGAGAGATAGTTGTCTATGATCACGACAATGGCGTATTCATACGTCCGTGACTCCAGTTCGAAAAGTTTAAGCTAAGATCTTACAAAATTTCCTCTCTAGCAATGTTTTGAATCGTTCGTACCCCTGAGAAAACTTCCCTGAACCCCAACGCTTTCTTTTCCATTGATTTACACCGATTTTATTTAAAGATTTAGTTCAATATTGCCTTTCATTTTTAGTTCATTTTCATTTAAGCATTAGAATATCCGTTTTTATCATTTTTAGTCATTTTCGTTAAGTTTAGTTATTACGTCATTTAATTTCCGTATTCTCTTTTAATATTTCGTTTTTAGATTTTAAACACACTACCAAACCCCCACAAAACCGTTTTTTGTTTTAGACTTCCTTACTTTAACTTATTTCAAAGGCTTTTTGCAGGAAAAGATCCTCCTTCCCTGTGGATTCGATCCCTAAGTACTACAATCGATCAGCTGTGCACTTGCGGCTATTGATTTCAATTAGGGTAAAACTTGACACCCATAACACACCACACATCAAATTTTTGGCGCCGTTGCCGGGGAAAACACACGTTTTCTTTTCTGCAAAACCCCGAGAAAGGTTAGTAAATCGACTCTAGAACCCCATTTTCTGCAACTTTCCATTTTTCGGTTATTTTGTTTCCATTTCAGAAGATATGGATCCTTTAAATCGAAATATACACTATGAGGAAGGTTTCTATAACACTCCTCAAGCCACCAGACGCAGAGAGAAGCATCTACGCGATCTCTACGAAAAAACTCAACCCGAAGACAACAGAACGTTCCAGAAAGAGCCCTACGCACCTCAAATGGCAAACCCTATATACTCTATGCATCGCCTACCTCACCAGGTTCTCCAGCAAGATGAGAACGTCCAGCTCAGCAACAGACTGAGTCAGCTCGAAGGCGTGATCAGACAATTCATAGAAGCTCAAGCAACCGCTACAACTGCTCTAAACAAAAGGATTGATGGGATATCGAAACTTTTCAATGAAAAAATCGATAACCTAGCCTCACAAGTCAATTCAATAGAAGAACGTGCAACCAAGTATGCAGCTATGATTGCTAACAGGTTCAACAGCATGGAAGAAGAGCAAGCAAAGCACAACTATGAGCTTCGCAACACCAAAAACAAAGTCATGGACCTGGATTTCAAACTTGATGACGTGGACAAAGCCCTAAACAAAGCTAAGAACGAGTCTTATGACTTTACAGTCGAAGTTTCAGAGAAGGTTTACAAAGTCATCGACAAAACCGAAGAGCTTGACTCAACCATGGACAAAGTAGTCTATGCTATTGATGAAGTTGAAGAAAAGGTTGAGGAGATCATGCAAGGACTTGGAGAGCAGATTCCAGCAACCAAAACTAAAGACTCAAGTCCAGAGAGGAAGTACATCAAGCCAGAAGACCCAGGAGACCACCCAGGAGGCAAAGGAGGAAGCAACAGCAGCATAGCAGCTCGGAGACAAACTCCCGCAGTCGCGTTGGCTCTGACCGCGGCCAACAAACGCTCCCCCACGGTCGTGATGGGTCTACCCGCGGCCTATGGTCGCTTCCCCGCGGTCGCGTCACCTGCAGTCAAGACCAACCGTAAAAACGTTCCAAAACAGTCCCGTTCAGCTCATGCAAGCATCTGTACATCTGGTACACCTCCTGGGATGACTAAACCACTTCAGCAACAACTGGTTTGCTCCATAAGCACCCAAAGATCTGAAGATGAGGACAAGTCATGGCCTTGCAACATGGCTTTGTCTTGTGAAGATGAGTATGAAGAGCAATACTCTGAAGATGAAGAGTATGGGTTGTTTGTAGAAGATCCAAACGCAGGATATTCCTCAGAAGACGACTCAGGAGAAATTCAATGGATCATCAACAACATCAGTAGAGAGAAGCTAATAGAGTTCAACAACGTAGTCAGGTCATTCCCTGCTCATTTAAGCTTTGATGAAATCTGGAAACTTGGTCGTTTGCAAGTCTTTTTCAGGTACTGCAAGGAGTCTAAAGAGGATATCCATAGATCCTTTATGAGAGCTCGATACATGACAACACCAGAAGCAGCTGTCTATGCGATTCACCTCAAAAACCCGGAAGAGTGCAGCCACTACACCAACAAAATCAGCAAAGAAAAGCTCGATGAATTCAATGATGTGGTTCGAAATTTACCTGAAGGAATCACGTTTGCCAAAGCTTGCAAGGACTTCATGATAGGCCACTACTTCTGTGAAAGCAAAGAATCAATCCCTGAGATAGAGGACTTGTTCAATCATGCCAGAAGAGGTAAACCTGTTCGAACACTTCATAAAATAGAAGGTGTAGGTCAGTTTCTTATCTCTTGTTCTATTAGAGGAGAAATGTTTAAAAAAAGTGCTATGTGATTCTGGAGCTTGTCTTAACATGATGTCCAAGGCAATTGCTTTGAGACTTGGTATTAGACACCTGCGCAGGACTAGAGCAAAGATTAGTCTAGCTGATGATTCAAATGCAACACCTCAAGGAATAGCTCATGAAATTCCTTTGAGAATAGGAGATTGCATAGTGCCTGTCGACTTCTACATTGTCGAAACAAGAGATGCAACATATCCAGTATTCTGAGATGGTTTTTTCTAGCAACTTCCGGAGCTATAATGGACTGGCCAAACCGGAGGATTTCATTTGCTAATATCGACAAAGATGTCTTCACAGAAGCTGTTCCATACAACAGCAAAGCAGGAAAACGTTCTGCAGCAGAAGAGTTTGAAGAAGAACTTTGGAGTGACGAAGAACCTGCTAAGCAAAGCAAGGAGATGTCGAAAAAGACTTGTCTCAGGACAAGGTCTTCTTCATTGGAATAAGTCACGTCTAACACCAAAAGTCGAGCTAAACGACTTAAAACAGAAGCGCTTAATGGGAGGCAACCCATTTAGGTATTGTTTTCTTTAGAATTTTTCTTTCTTTTTCTTTTGATCTTTTTCTTTTTCTTAGTTTCAGGTGTTTCTTATAAAACAAAAAAGCCAAAAAATAAAAATAAAAAAAAAACCAGAAAAAACCAAAAAGAAGGTTGGTACCTGACTGCTCGGCCCAGCAGGAACCAAGGAGAAGCGGGAAGAGGCCGCGATATAAGCCCCCGCGGTCGCAGACGTTCGGACCGCGGGAAACCTACCGTCGGCCGCGGTCGCGTAGTCCTGACCGCGGCCAAGTGCTTGTTTTCCGCGGTCGTGCAGCCCTGACCGCGGCACTTGGTCGTTGAGATCCAAACCCGACCCAAACCACCGCTTTCACCTCATTTCACCTCAGCAATCACCCTCCACCTCATTCATCACCCTCCACCACCTTCATCACCACCTAATCACCTTCCCAAACCCCTTCGAATGAATCCGGTTCATCTCCACCAGCATCCCGGATCCAGGTAAGTTCTCTTTGTCCTTACCAATTCGATTATCTATGCATTTTTCTCATCCAATCTTGACTTGTTTCACACTGAGGACAGTGTGATTTAAGTCTGGGGGAGGATTTCATCCCTTTCTAACCACTTTTCTTTCATGAGTCTAGCATTATCTACATTTTTTTTTTTTTTGCATTTTCTTCAAAGTTTTTCAAAACCGGTTTTCAAAAAAAAATACGTTTTAAAGGGAATGGTGAACATGAATCAATGATAATTGACTGTGTGCTTTAGACTGTTCCTAGTGACTTGCTCATTCATGATTTAGGACTAGATTAGGCGGTAGCTAAGCACATTTGAAACGAAGTACCCCAGAGGAATTTGAATGATTTTGATTTAGATGAAGGGATACACTAGCTCTGTTTTATTTGGACTTAATTTTCTCATTGAAGCATTAGACCAGGGAAACGAATCATACATTCAGGACTCCTTTATCCTTTTACCACTCTCTGTTGATCCTGAATGGCTAGTTCATCTTTAGCTAGTTCCCCACCTTAACCAATCCTCTTTCAAACCACATGCACTCTTGTTTTCTATTGTCTTACATGCAGATAAGTCAAAAACGTTGGAGAGAAAGAGGAACGACGCAGTTTTCAGTCACCAAGGACAGAGACCTGCGATTTGCCGGAAAAGTTCCCGGAAGGATTCAACACAAGAGAAACTCAGCTTGCCTTAGAAAAATCTCAAACTTTGGTACAATCTCGTCCTCTAGTCTCTCTCTCTTTAAAAGGCATTTCCTTTCCCAAAAAAAAAAAAAAAAAAAATCCGAAAATAAGAAAAGAAAGGAGATAAAAGCCTTAGAGAGTCTAGAGAGGTCGAATTTTAAGTCCCAAGGCAACTGGAGTTCGATATTATGGAGTTTTGAAGATTGTTTTCTGATTCCCGGAAAGAATCTAAGTCTGGGGGAATAGCTGTTTACAACAAAGGAGGAAGGATTATGCAACAACATTTGGCAAGAAGAAGTGACTGAAAACTGTGGTCATCAACAGGTCCTTATCTCTCTTGCCGTTTTGCATATTATCTTGCATCCTACAGATCTTCAGGTAACCCGAAACACTTTAACTCCACCACTTAAATAGCCCTTTAATGTCAAACGTCGTCTACCCTGGATAATGTCTTTAATGAGAACTCACTATTGAACTTAATGAATGTAGAGAGCTAGTTTACTGAAATCAAGATTTAAATTGTTTAAGTTTTGCATGACGGAAAAAGTGGACTAGTATCTCTTGTGCATTAGTGAGAATTTTCTAGACTAAGTTGTGGATTGATGCACTATCTTTGGTCCTAGTCTAGAGTTCATGTCTATGAGATTTGTGCATTCCCTATTTTTGTTTTCACTTAACCAGTTTAGACTTTTGCTTTGTTTGAGGACAAACAAAGGTTTAAGTCTGGGGGAGTTGATAACACCGTATTTTGACCACTTTTATGGATCGTTTTGAAATACTTTTTCTATGTTTTTAATTGCTTTTAAGTACTTTTATCACGTTTTTCTAGTATTTGTAGTTCCAAGACTCTTTTCAGGTAACTTAGGGAAAAGCTTAACAAAATGGATAGAAAATCAGATTTCAGCTCAGAGTCAAACCGTCAGAAGTTCACCCCTGATTGAAGGCCTTCTCACCGTCTGATTCAGCTCAAATTTGGAGACCTTAAAGATGGAAGTATCTGCTTTCCAGTGCACTTTACAGCTTGGCAATCCAACGGTTCAATCAAAAGATACGCGAAGAGCAAGATGTCCCGTAAACCAGCCGGCAAGCATTTCCACCCGCGGCCAACAAGCATTTTCCCGCGGTCAGGAGCATCCCGACCGCGGCAAACCACCCATTCCCCGCGGTCAGATCACTCCCGACCGCGGCCATCAACCTCCGAGCCCAAAAAGCCCATTTCTGAAACCCACATTTGGAGAAACCCTAAGTGACGTCTAGAGAGGTCTTGAGCACTATAAATACATGTCTTAGGAGCCCTAGAAATCGTGTAACCTTAGAGAACCGAATTATTTTACTTCATACTTTCATTGTTTTTGCTTTAGCTTTTAGGGAGAGAGAGATTTGTTCTCTTGAACCCTTGTTCTTTCTTTTTCAATTTCGGTTTCTATTCTACTTCTTAATATTATGTCTTTAATTTCGTTCATCATGTCTGAGTAGTTTTATTGTTGGGATTAAGGGATTTTCGATGGGGATTTATATGTTCGGTGAGGATTCCATTGGCTATTGAGCTGAATCTTAGAACTTTTTCTTCTGAATTTGTTTTTACTGCATGAGAGTAGCGTCATGAACTACAATCTGATCCAGATGCTTGGTGACACGAAAGTGTTCATCAGGTATCAGATCTAGTTTGGGAGAGCAAAACAAACATAGGAGTGGAAACCTACCTATGGGCGATTTGTGAATTAGGACGAGTCTTAAACATAATGCATCTCTTCTCTTCCAGGGCCAGAGTGGAAACCTACTGGTCAGGGTTGAGAGAGATAGTTGTCTATGATCACGACAGTGGCGTATTCATACGTCCGTGACTCCAGTTCGAAAAGTTTAAGCTAAGATCTTACAAAATTTCCTCTCTAGCAATGTTTTGAATCGTTCGTACCCCTGAGAAAACTTCCCTGAACCCCAACGCTTTCTTTTCCATTGATTTACACCGATTTTCTTTAAAGCTTTAGTTCAATATTGCCTTTCCTTTTTAGTTCATTTTCATTTAAGCATTAGAATATCCGTTTTTATCCGTTTTAGTCATTTTCGTTAAGTTTAGTTATTACGTCATTTAATTTCCGTATTCTCTTTTAATATTTCGTTTTTAGATTTTAAACACACTACCAAACCCCCACAAAACCTTTTTTTGTTCTAGACTTCCTTACTTTAACTTATTTCAAAGGCTTTTTGCAGGAAAAGATCCTCCTTCCCTGTGGATTCGATCCTTAAGTACTACAATCGATCAGCTATGCACTTGCGGCTATTGATTTCAATTAGGGTAAAACTTGACACCCACAACACACCACACATCAAGAGGTGTTGTGACTTGTGCTCTTTTTCCCTTCGTTTGGTTTTGTCCCAATTGGGTTTTCCAAACAAGGTTTTTAATGAGGCTTGTTCACAACACTTTTACAAAAGGCCTCTTGATGGAAACTTAGCCCATTTCGTTCACCAGATGCGATCAAGGAAGAGAGGAGCCTATTTTCAAAATTCAAACTAGTCTAAGTCTTAGTCATTGAGTCTTTAAGTCGTCTTAGTTGTCTTTGTTATTTCCTATGTGTTCGAGACTCTATATGTATTGCTTTTGTCTTTCTTTCCAATCTATCAAACCTTTTATTTCTTAAACTCTCTCTAAATCATTTGATCACCAGCTTGAGTAGTGAATTCGGATTATATCCTTTCATTACAAGCACTTTTATTTCTGTTGATAGTCTAAGAGATCTTTCATCTCTCTTAGAAGTATCAAGGCGTTTTCCCCAAGTTACACCATATTTCATCAGTTCATATTCATTCCCTTCATTCCGCAATACCCCAAACCATCAAATTTCGAGATCAAAATCGTTGGAGAGTAGTCCAGGGCTTGATCCTCATCTAGGATCATATCACCCAGATTTGGAAAAAAAATTACTAACACCGTCTTTCTTAGATAATGTGTGACATCCGAAGAATTTCATTAAGAGCAAAAGAGGATATTTGCTTGGAAAACCTTATATCTAGCAAATCTCATCTCTTACCTTATTTATAAAATGAGTTCGTGGCAGAGAAGGGAAAAAGAGTTTAGAACAGCAAAGCCCTGCTAGAGTCACATTTGAGCAGCCACCATCAAAACAGCTCGAAGGAGAAGCCATTCAAACAACCTAGAAGGCTGATTCGACGTCTTCTGGAATGAGAGTCGGGTGATCAAATCAGTTGCACAAAACTTGGTAAGGTAATTCTAGACCCTCATCTCTAGCTATAGCTGCAAACGGATCCTTATGTGCAGTTGTCTTCTAAAAGTATGAGTGTTTTCCCGAGCCATATTTGCAAAGATCCAATCCGCGAGCAGGTGACTTGTGAAGCGTTTTTCCGGCGATCTAGGAAGCTTCAGAAGGCGATCTACATACCATCGTGAAGATCTTTAATCCAGATTTTCAGATCCATCTTCCGATATCCAATCTGAGCTGTGACAAGAAAGTTATGATCGTTTTTCTGTTGGATGTCAAATCTGTCCGAAGGTGAACCATGTTTGTTATTCATCAAGTGGCAAAGGTGAGGCGGGACTTGTGGATCTATAGGTTGTCTTAGACATAGTTGCATATGTGTGTGCTGAACTTAGAATTAGAGATTGATTGATAATTAAAACGAACATGAATGATTCTTCGAGAACTGTTGTATATATTGTTGATTGGTGTTAGTCTAGGCGCGTTAGAGCGCATGATTGATACCGGCCTATGGACGAATTGCTTGCTGGTCTTCACGAAGGACGTTTCGCGAAGTGGGACCATGGCTGGACCATACACAGAGGAAGTATGGCCAGTACAGGGGCTGACGGGCCTGTGAGATTTGTGGCTGACGAGTCACCAGATTTAAACAGTGTGATGTTCTCGTGAGTGGAAACTTGTGTGTTAGGTTTCTGTGTACTTGTGAAATATTTTGATTGTTATTTGTTTAATCTTAGCTTAAGTAGACATAGATATGCTTATGTTTAATTCTTCGTATAGATCAAGTGGAAAGGTAGGATCGTTCTCACTGAGTATCTTCAAAATGCTCACCCCTCTTTTCCCTTTCAGGTGTAGTTTAAAAGATCATTTTGGCGTGAAATGCAAGTCAAGTTATTCAATAGGGTTTCTCTAGGTTAGAGTGTTTCAATTTGGTATCAGAGCAGATTAGCCAAACCCGTTCAAACCCGGGAGGCATTTTGGGACTTGCTCGAATTTTGAATCGCTTTTAAAATAAAATAAAATAAAAAAAACAAAAACTTCTATTTCTATTTTAGATTTTTGGCATTAAAAAAAAGGGTTTTTGAATTTTGGATTCAAAAAAAAATTATCAATTTTTAAATGTTTTGTAATTTTCTTTTCCTTAATATTTTCAAATTTCCTTTGGAATAAAAGAATGGCCCAAATCCAAGTTCATTTGTTGAAGACTTCAGCATTAATAAGATGGAATAGAATCCAAGAGAGGTATGGAGATCTACTGTGCAGCATATCCGTTGGAATGTCACGGTGAAATGGTTTTGAAGGACGCGAAGGTGGGGTCGATAACCAAGTGGGGGAGAGGCAACTCCGAAATCGAAGACGAATTTCATTTCAAGTGGGGGAGTTTGTGACATCCCGAGAATCTCATTAAAGGCAAAAGAGGACATTTGCTTGGAAAATCCTATATTTAGCAAACTTCATCTTTTACCCTATTTATAAAATGAGTTCGTGGCAGAGAAGGAATAAAGAGTTCAGAACAGCAAAACCCTTCTGGAGTCACATTTGAGCAGCCACCATCAAAACAGCTCGAAGGAGAAGCCATTGCAGCAACCTAGAAGGCTATGACATGAGAGATAATCGGGTGATAAAATCAGTTGAGACCGGCACGAAACTTGGTAAGGTCATTCTAGACCCTCATATCTAGCTATAGCCCCAAACGGATTCTTATTTGGAGTTGTCTTCTAAAGGTTATGAGTGTTTTCCGAACCATATTTGCAAAGGTCTGATCCGCGAGCAGCTGACTTGTGAAGCGTTTTCCGGCGATCTAGGAAGCTTCAGAAGACGATCAACATACCATCGTGAAGATCTTTAATCCAGCTTTTCAGATCCATCTTCCGATATCCAATCTGAGCTGTGACAAGAAAGTTATGATCGTTTTTCTGTTGGATGTCAAATCTGTCCGAAGGTGAACCATATTTGTTATTCATCAAGTGGCAAAGGTGAGGCGGGACTTGTGGATCTATAGGTTGTCTTAGACATAGTTGCATATGTGTGTGCTGAACTTAGAATTAGAGATTGATTGATAATTAAAACGAACATGAATGATTCTTTGAGAACTGTTGTATATATTGTTTATTGGTGTTAGTCTAGGCGCGTTAGAGCGCATGATTGATACCGGCCTATGGAGGAATTGCTTGCTGGTCTTCACGAAGGACGTTTCGCGAAGTGGGACCATGGCTGGACCATACACAGAGGAAGTATGGCCAGTACAGGGGCTGACGGGCCTGTGAGATTTGTGGCTGACGAGTCACCAGATTTAAACAGTGTGATGTTCTCGTGAGTGGAAACTTGTGTGTTAGGTTTCTGTGTACTTGTGAAATATTTTGATTGTTGTTTGTTTAATCTTAGGTTAAGTAGACATAGATATGCTTATGTTTAATTCTTCGTATAGATCAAGTGGAAAGGTAGGATCGTTCTCACTGAGTATCTTCAAAATGCTCACCCCTCTTTTCCCTTTCAGGTGTTGTTTAAAAGATCATTTTGGCGTGAAATGCAAGTCAAGTTATTCAATAGGGTTTCTCTAGGTTAGAGTGTTTCAATTTGGTATCAGCGCAGATTAGCCAAACCGGTTCTGACCTGGGAGGCATTTTGGGACTTGTTCGAATTTTGAATCGCTTTAAATAAAAAAACAAAAAAAAAACAAAAACTTTTATTTATATTTTAGATTTTTGGCATTAAAAAAAAAGGTTTTTGAATTTTGGATTTCAAAAAAAAACAAATTTATCAATTTTTAAATGTTTTGAAATTTTCTTTTCCTTAATATTTTCAAATTTCATTTGGAATAAAAGAATGGGCCAAATCCAAGTTCATTTGTTGAAGACTTCAGCATTGATAAGATGGAATAGAATCCAAGAGAGGTATGGAGATCTACTGTGTATCATATCCGTTGGGATGTCACGGTGAAATGATTTTGAAGGACGCGAAGGTGGGGTCGATAACCAAGTGGGGGAGAGGCAACTCCGAAATAGAGGACGAATTTCATTTCAAGTGGGGGAGTTTGTGACATCCCAAAAATCTCATTAAAAGCAAAAGATTACATTTGCTTAGAAAACCCTATATCTAGCAAACCTCATCTTTTACCCTATTTATAATGAGTTCGTGGCAGAGAAGGAAAAAAGAGTTCAGAACAGCAAAGCCCTTCTGGAATCACATTTGAGCAGCCACCATCAAAACAGCTCGAAGGAGAAGCCAGTGCAGCAACCTAGAAGGCTGATTCGACGTCTTCTGGCATGAGAGATAATCGGGTGATCAAATCAGTTCAGATCGGCACGAAACTTGGTAAGGTGATTTTAGACCCTCATATCTAGCTATAGCCCAAAACGGATCCTTATTTGGAGTTGTCATCTAAAAGTTATGAGTGTTTTCCCGAACCATATTTGCAAAGGTCCGATCCGCGAGCAGCTGACTTGTGAAGCGTTTTCCGGCGATCTAGGTAGCTTCAGAAGACGATATACATACCAACGTGAAGATCTTTAATCCAGCTTTTCAGATCCATCTTCCGATATCCAATCTGAAATGTGACAAGAAAGTTATGATCGTTTTCTGTTGGATGTCAAATCTGTCCGAAGGTGAACCATATTTGTTATTCATCAAGTGGCAAAGGTGAGGCGGGACTTGTGAATCTATAGGTTGTCTTAGACATAGTTGTATCTGTAAGTGCTGAACTTAGAATTAGAGATTGATTGATAATTAAAACGAACATGAGTGATTCTTTGATAACTGTTGTATGTATTGTTGATTGATGTTAGTCTAGGCGCGTTAGATCGCATGATTGATACCGGCCTATGGACGAATTGCTTGCTGGTCTTCACGAAGGACGTTTTGCGAAGTGGGACCATGGCTGGACGATACACAGAGGAAGTATGGCCAGTACAGGGGCTGACGGGCCTGTGAGATTTGTGGCTGACGAGTCACCAGATTTAAACAGTGTGACGTTCTTGTGAGTGGGAACTTGTGTGTTAGGTTTCTGTGTACTTGTGAAATATTTTGATTGTTGTTTGTTTAATCTTAGGTTAAGTAGACACATACATGCTTATGTTTAATTCTTCATATAGATCAAGTGGACAGGTAGGATCGTTCTCACTGAGTATCTTCAAAATGCTCACCCCTCTTTTCCCTTTCATGTGTTGTTTAAAAGATCATTTTGGCGTGGAATGCAAGTCAAGTTATTCAATAGGGTTTCTCCAGGTTAGGGTGTTTCGATTTGGTATCAGAGCAGGTTAGTCAAACCAGTTCTGACCCGGGAGGCATTTTGGGACTTGTTCGAATTTTGAATCGCTTTAAAAAAAAAACAAAAAAACACAAAAACTTCTATTTCTATTTTAGATTTTTGGCATTAAAAAAAAGGTTTTTGAATTTTGAATTTCAAAAAAAAAACAAAATTATCAATTTTTAAATGTTTTGAAATTTTCTTTTCCTTAATATTTTCAAATTTCATTTAGAATAAAAGAATGGGCCAAATCCAAGTTCATTTGTTGAAGACTTCAGCATTGATAAGATGGAATAGAATCCAAGAGAGGTATGGAGATCTACTGTGTATCATATCCGTTGGGATGTCACGGTGAAATGATTTTGAAGGACGCGAAGGTGGGGTCGATAACCAAGTGGGGGAGAGGCAACTCCGAAATAGAGGACGAATTTCATTTCAAGTGGGGGAGTTTGTGACATCCCAAAAATCTCATTAAAAGCAAAAGATTACATTTGCTTGGAAAACCCTATATCTAGCAAACCTCATCTTTTACCCTATTTATAATGAGTTCGTGGCAGAGAAGGAAAAAAGAGTTCAGAACAGCAAAGCCCTTCTGGAATCACATTTGAGCAGCCACCATCAAAACAGCTCGAAGGAGAAGCCATTGCAGCAACCTAGAAGGCTGATTCGACGTCTTCTGACATGAGAGATAATCGGGTGATAAAATCAGTTGAGATCGGCACGAAACTTGGTAAGGTGATTCTAGACCCTCATATCTAGCTATAGCCCCAAACGGATCCTTATTTGGAGTTGTCTTATAACAGTTATGAGTGTTTTCCCGAACCATATTTGCAAAGGTCCGATCCGCGAGCAGCTGACTTGTGAAGCGTTTTCCGGCGATCTAGGAAGCTTCAGAAGACGATCAACATACAATCGTGAAGATCATTAATCCAGCTTTTTAGATCCATATTCTGATATCCAATCTGATCTGTTACAAGAAAGTTATGATTGTTTTTCTGTTGGATGTCAAATCTGTCCGAAGGTGAACCATATTTGTTATTCATCAAGTGGCAAAGGTGAGGCGGGACTTGAGGATCTGTAGGTTGTCTTAGAAATAGTTGTATATGTGTGTGCTGAACTTATAATTAGAGATTGATTGATAATTAAAACGAACATGAATGATTCTTTGAGAACTGCTGTATGTATTGTTGATTGATGTTAGTCTAGGCGCGTTAGAGCGCATGATTGATACCGGCCTATGGACGAATTGCTTGCTGGTCTTCACGAAGAACGTTTCGCGAAGTGGGACCATGGCTGGACCATACACAGAGGAAGTATGGCCAGTACAGGGGCTGACGGCCCTGTGAGATTTGTGGCTGACAAGACACCAGATTTAAACAGTGTGACGTTCTCGTAAGTGGGAACTTGTGTTTTAGGTTTCTGTGTACTTGTGAAATATTTTGATTATCGTTTGTCTAATCTTAGGTTAAGTAGACATATATCTGTTTATGTTTAATTCATCGTATAGATCAAGTGGACAGGTAGGATCGTTCTCACTGAGTATCTTCAAAATGCTCACCCATCTTTTCCCTTTCAGGTGTTGTTTAAAAGATCGTTTTGGCGTGGAATGCAAGTCAAGTTATTCAATAGGTTTTCTCCAGGTTAGGGTGTTTTGATTTGGTATCAGAGCAGGTTAGCCAAACCGGTTCTGACCCGGGAGGCATATTGGGACTTGTTCGAATTTTGAATCGCTTTTAAAAAAAAGAAACAAAATAACACAAAAACTTCTATTTCTATTTTAGATTTTTTGCATTAAAAAAAAAAGGTTTTTGAATTTGGGATTTCAAAAAAAAACAAAATTATCAATTTTTAAATGTTTTGAAATTTTCTTTTCCTTAATATTTTCAAATTTCATTTGGAATAAAAGAATGGGCCAAATCCAAGTTCATTTGTTGAAGACTTCAGCATTGATAAGATGTAATAGAATCCAAGAGAGGTATGGAGATCTACTGTGCAGCATATCCGTTGGGATGTCACGGTGAAATGATTTTGAAGGACACGAAACTGGGGTCGATAACCAAGTGGGGGAGAAGCAACTCCAAAATAGAGGACGAATTTCATTTCAAGTGGGGGAGTTTGTGACATCCCAAGAATCTCATTAAAGGCAAAAGATGACATTTGCTTGAAAATCCCTATATCTAGCAAACCTCATCTTTTATCCTATATATAAAATGAGTTTGTGGCAGAGAAGGAAAAAAGAGTTCAGAATAGCAAAGCCCTTCTGGAGTCACATTTGAGCAGCCACCATCAAAACAGCTCGAAGGAGAAGCCATTGCAGCAACCTAGAAGGCTGATTCGACGTCTTCTGGCATGATAGATAATCGGGTGATCAAATCAGTTCAGATCGGCATGAAACTTGGTAAGGTGATTTTAGACCCCATATCTAGCTATAGCCCCAAACGGATCCTTATTTGGAGTTGTCTTATAAAAGTTATGAGTGTTTTCCCGAACCATATTTGCAAAGGTCCGATCCGCGAGCAGCTGACTTGTGAAGCGTTTTCCGGCGATCTAGGAAGCTTCAAAAGACGATCAACATACCATCGTGAAGATCTTTAATCCAGCTTTTCAGATCCATATTCCGATATCCAATCTGAGCTGTGACAAGAAAGTTATGATTGTTTTTCTGTTGGATGTCAAATCTGTCCGAAGGTAAACCATATTTGTTATTCATCAAGTGGCAAAGGTGAGGCGGGACTTGAGGATCTATAGGTTGTCTTAGAAATAGTTGTATATGTGTGTGCTGAACTTATAATTAGAGATTGATTGATAATTAAAACGAACATGAATGATTCTTTGAGAACTGTTGTATGTATTGTTGATTGATGTTAGTCTAGGCGCGTTAGAGCGCATGATTGATACCGGCCTATGGACGAATTGCTTGCTGGTCTTCACGAAGAACGTTTCGCGAAGTGGGACCATGGCTGGACCATACACAGAGGAAGTATGGCCAGTACAGGGGCTGACGGCCCTGTGAGATTTGTGGCTGACGAGACACCAGATTTAAACAGTGTGACGTTCTCGTAAGTGGGAACTTGTGTTTTAGGTTTCTGTGTACTTGTGAAATATTTTGATTATCGTTTGTCTAATCTTAGATTAAGTAGACATATATATGTTTATGTTTAATTCATCGTATAGATCAAGTGGACAGATAGGATCGTTCTCACTGAGTATCTTCAAACTGCTCACCCATCTTTTCCCTTTCAGGTGTTGTTTAAAAGATCGTTTTGGCGTGGAATGCAAGTCAAGTTATTCAATAGGTTTTCTCCAGGTTAGGGTGTTTCGATTTGGTATCAGAGCAGGTTAGCCAAACCGGTTCTGACCCGGGAGGCATATTGGGACTTGTTCGAATTTTGAATCGCTTTTAAAAAAAAGAAACAAAATAACACAAAAACTTCTATTTCTATTTTAGATTTTTTGCATTAAAAAAAGGTTTTTGAATTTGGGATTTAAAAAAAAAACAAAATTATCAATTTTTAAATGTTTTGAAATTTTCTTTTCCTTAATATTTTCAAATTTCATTTGGAATAAAAGAATGGGCCAAATCCAAGTTCATTTGTTGAAGACTTCAGCATTGATAAGATGTAATAGAATCCAAGAGAGGTATGGAGATCTACTGTGCAGCATATCCGTTGGGATGTCACGGTGAAATGATTTTGAAGGACACGAAACTGGGGTCGATAACCAAGTGGGGGAGAAGCAACTCCAAAATAGAGGACGAATTTCATTTCAAGTGGGGGAGTTTGTGACATCCCAAGAATCTCATTAAAGGCAAAAGATGACATTTGCTTGGAAATCCCTATATCTAGCAAACCTCATCTTTTATCCTATATATAAAATGAGTTTGTGGCAGAGAAGGAAAAAAGAGTTCAGAACAGCAAAGCCCTTCTGGAGTCACATTTGAGCAGCCACCATCAAAACAGCTCGAAGGAGAAGCCATTGCAGCAACCTAGAAGGCTGATTCGACGTCTTCTGGCATGATAGATAATCGGGTGATCAAATCAGTTCAGATCGGCATGAAACTTGGTAAGGTGATTTTAGACCCCATATCTAGCTATAGCCCCAAACGGATCCTTATTTGTAGTTGTCTTATAAAAGTTATGAGTGTTTTCCCGAACCATATTTGCAAAGGTCCGATCCGCGAGCAGCTGACTTGTGAAGCGTTTTCCGGCGATCTAGGAAGCTTCAAAAGACGATCAACATACCATCGTGAAGATCTTTAATCCAGCTTTTCAGATCCATATTCCGATATCCAATCTGAGCTGTGACAAGAAAGTTATGATTGTTTTTCTGTTGGATGTCAAATCTGTCCGAAGGTAAACCATATTTGTTATTCATCAAGTGGCAAAGGTGAGGCGAGACTTGAGGATCTATAGGTTGTCTTAGAAATAGTTTTATATGTGTGTGCTGAACTTATAATTAGAGATTGATTGATAATTAAAACGAACATGAATGATTCTTTGAGAACTGTTGTATGTATTGTTGATTGATGTTAGTCTAGGCGCGTTAGAGCGCATGATTGATACCGGCCTGTGGACGAATTGCTTGCTGGTCTTCACGAAGAACGTTTCGCGAAGTGGGACCATGGCTGGACCATACACAGAGGAATTATGGCCAGTACAGGGCTGACGGCCCTGTGAGATTTGTGGCTGACAAGACACCAGATTTAAACAGTGTGACGTTCTCGTAAGTGGGAACTTGTGTTTTAGGTTTCTGTGTACTTGTGAAATATTTTGATTATCGTTTGTCTAATCTTAGGTTAAGTAGACATATATCTGTTTATGTTTAATTCATCGTATAGATCAAGTGGACAGGTAGGATCGTTCTCACTGAGTATCTTCAAAATGCTCACCCATCTTTTCCCTTTCAGGTGTTGTTTAAAAGATCGTTTTGGCGTGGAATGCAAGTCAAGTTATTCAATAGGTTTTCTCCAGGTTAGGGTGTTTTGATTTGGTATCAGAGCAGGTTAGCCAAACCGGTTCTGACCTGGGAGGCATATTGGGACTTGTTCGAATTTTGAATCGCTTTTAAAAAAAAGAAACAAAATAACACAAAAACTTCTATTTCTATTTTAGATTTTTTGCATTAAAAAAAAAGGTTTTTGAATTTGGGATTTCAAAAAAAACAAAATTATCAATTTTTAAATGTTTTGAAATATTCTTTTCCTTAATATTTTCAAATTTCATTTGGAATAAAAGAATGGGCCAAATCCAAGTTCATTTGTTGAAGACTTCAGCATTGATAAGATGTAATAGAATCCAAGAGAGGTATGGAGATCTACTGTGCAGCATATCCGTTGGGATGTCACGGTGAAATGATTTTGAAGGACACGAAACTGGGGTCGATAACCAAGTGGGGGAGAAGCAACTCCAAAATAGAGGACGAATTTCATTTCAAGTGGGGGAGTTTGTGACATCCCAAGAATCTCATTAAAGGCAAAAGCTGACATTTGCTTGAAAATCACTATATCTAGCAAACCTCATCTTTTATCCTATATATAAAATGAGTTTGTGGCAGAGAAGGAAAAAAGAGTTCAGAACAGCAAAAGCCCTTCTGGAGTCACATTTGAGCAGCCACCATCAAAACAGCTCGAAGGAGAAGCCATTGCAGCAACCTAGAAGGCTGATTCGACGTCTTCTGGCATGATAGATAATCGGGTGATCAAATCAGTTCAGATCGGCATGAAACTTGGTAAGGTGATTTTAGACCCCATATCTAGCTATAGCCCCAAACGGATCCTTATTTGGAGTTGTCTTATAAAAGTTATGAGTGTTTTCCCGAACCATATTTGCAAAGGTCCGATCCGCGAGCAGCTGACTTGTGAAGCGTTTTCCGGCGATCTAGGAAGCTTCAAAAGACGATCAACATACCATCGTGAAGATCTTTAATCCAGCTTTTCAGATCCATATTCCGATATCCAATCTGAGCTGTGACAAGAAAGTTATGATTGTTTTTCTGTTGGATGTCAAATCTGTCCGAAGGTAAACCATATTTGTTATTCATCAAGTGGCAAAGGTGAGGCGGGACTTGAGGATCTATAGGTTGTCTTAGAAATAGTTGTATATGTGTGTGCTGAACTTATAATTAGAGATTGATTGATAATTAAAACGAACATGAATGATTCTTTGAGAACTGTTGTATGTATTGTTGATTGATGTTAGTCTAGGCGCGTTAGAGCGCATGATTGATACCGGCCTATGGACGAATTGCTTGCTGGTCTTCACGAAGAACGTTTCGCGAAGTGGGACCATGGCTGGACCATACACAGAGGAAGTATGGCCAGTACAGGGGCTGACGGCCCTGTGAGATTTGTGGCTGACGAGACACCAGATTTAAACAGTGTGACGTTCTCGTAAGTGGGAACTTGTGTTTTAGGTTTCTGTGTACTTGTGAAATATTTTGATTATCGTTTGTCTAATCTTAGATTAAGTAGACATATATATGTTTATGTTTAATTCATCGTATAGATCAAGTGGACAGATAGGATCGTTCTCACTGAGTATCTTCAAACTGCTCACCCATCTTTTCCCTTTCAGGTGTTGTTTAAAAGATCGTTTTGGCGTGGAATGCAAGTCAAGTTATTCAATAGGTTTTCTCCAGGTTAGGGTGTTTCGATTTGGTATCAGAGCAGGTTAGCCAAACCGGTTCTGACCCGGGAGGCATATTGGGACTTGTTCGAATTTTGAATCGCTTTTAAAAAAAAGAAACAAAATAACACAAAAACTTCTATTTCTATTTTAGATTTTTTGCATTAAAAAAAAAAGGTTTTTGAATTTGGGATTTCAAAAAAAAACAAAATTATCAATTTTTAAATGTTTTGAAATTTTCTTTTCCTTAATATTTTCAAATTTCATTTGGAAAAAAAGAATGGGCCAAATCCAAGTTCATTTGTTGAAGACTTCAGCATTGATAAGATGTAATAGAATCCAAGAGAGGTATGGAGATCTACTGTGCAGCATATCCGTTGGGATGTCACGGTGAAATGATTTTGAAGGACACGAAACTGGGGTCGATAACCAAGTGGGGGAGAAGCAACTCCAAAATAGAGGACGAATTTCATTTCAAGTGGGGGAGTTTGTGACATCCCAAGAATCTCATTAAAGGCAAAAGATGACATTTGCTTGAAAATCCCTATATCTAGCAAACCTCATCTTTTATCCTATATATAAAATGAGTTTGTGGCAGAGAAGGAAAAAGAGTTCAGAACAGCAAAGCCCTTCTGGAGTCACATTTGAGCAGCCACCATCAAAACAGCTCGAAGGAGAAGCCATTGCAGCAACCTAGAAGGCTGATTCGACGTCTTCTGGCATGATAGATAATCGGGTGATCAAATCAGTTCAGATCGGCATGAAACTTGGTAAGGTGATTTTAGACCCCATATCTAGCTATAGCCCCAAACGGATCCTTATTTGGAGTTGTCTTATAAAAGTTATGAGTGTTTTCCCGAACCATATTTGCAAAGGTCCGATCCGCGAGCAGCTGACTTGTGAAGCGTTTTCCGGCGATCTAGGAAGCTTCAAAAGACGATCAACATTCCATCGTGAAGATCTTTAATCCAGCTTTTCAGATCCATATTCCGATATCCAATCTGAGCTGTGACAAGAAAGTTATGATTGTTTTTCTGTTGGATGTCAAATCTGTCCGAAGGTAAACCATATTTGTTATTCATCAAGTGGCAAAGGTGAGGCGGGACTTGAGGATCTATAGGTTGTCTTAGAAATAGTTGTATATGTGTGTGCTGAACTTATAATTAGAGATTGATTGATAATTAAAACGAACATGAATGATTCTTTGAGAACTGTTGTATGTATTGTTGATTGATGTTAGTCTAGGCGCGTTAGAGCGCATGATTGATACCGGCCTATGGACGAATTGCTTGCTGGTCTTCATGAAGAACGTTTCGCGAAGTGGGACCATGGCTGGACCATACACAGAGGAAGTATGGCCAGTACAGGGGCTGACGGCCCTGTGAGATTTGTGGCTGACAAGACACCAGATTTAAACAGTGTGACGTTCTCGTAAGTGGGAACTTGTGTTTTAGGTTTCTGTGTACTTGTGAAATATTTTGATTATCGTTTGTCTAATCTTAGGTTAAGTAGACATATATATGTTTATGTTTAATTCATCGTATAGATCAAGTGGACAGGTAGGATCGTTCTCACTGAGTATCTTCAAAATGCTCACCCATCTTTTCCCTTTCAGGTGTTGTTAAAAAGATCGTTTTGGCGTGGAATGCAAGTCAAGTTATTCAATAGGTTTTCTCCAGGTTAGGGTGTTTCGATTTGGTATCAGAGCAGGTTAACCAAACCGGTTCTGACCCGGGAGGCATATTGGAACTTGTTTGAATTTTGAATCGCTTTTAAAAAAAAGAAACAAAATAACACAAAAACTTCTATTTCTATTTTAGATTTTTTGCATTAAAAAAAAAGGTTTTTGAATTTGGGATTTCAAAAAAAAAACAAAATTATCAATTTTTAAATGTTTTGAAATTTTCTTTTCCTTAATATTTTCAAATTTCATTTGGAAAAAAAGAATGGGCCAAATCCAAGTTCATTTGTTGAAGACTTCAGCATTGATAAGATGTAATAGAATCCAAGAGAGGTATGGAGATCTACTGTGCAGCATATCCGTTGGGATGTCACGGTGAAATGATTTTGAAGGACACGAAACTGGGGTCGATAACCAAGTGGGGGAGAAGCAACTCCAAAATAGAGGACGAATTTCATTTCAAGTGGGGGAGTTTGTGACATCCCAAGAATCTCATTAAAGGCAAAAGATGACATTTGCTTGAAAATCCCTATATCTAGCAATCCTCATCTTTTATCCTATATATAAAATGAGTTTGTGGCAGAGAAGGAAAAAAGAGTTCAGAACAGCAAAGCCCTTCTGGAGTCACATTTGAGCAGCCACCATCAAAACAGCTCGAAGGAGAAGCCATTGCAGCAACCTAGAAGGCTGATTCGACGTCTTCTGGCATGATAGATAATCGGGTGATCAAATCAGTTCAGATCGGCATGAAACTTGGTAAGGTGATTTTAGACCCCATATCTAGCTATAGCCCCAAACGGATCCTTATTTGGAGTTGTCTTATAAAAGTTATGAGTGTTTTCCCGAACCATATTTGCAAAGGTCCGATCCGCGAGCAGCTGACTTGTGAAGCGTTTTCCGGCGATCTAGGAAGCTTCAAAAGACGATCAACATACCATCGTGAAGATCTTTAATCCAGCTTTTCAGATCCATATTCCGATATCCAATCTGAGCTGTGACAAGAAAGTTATGATTGTTTTTCTGTTGGATGTCAAATCTGTCCGAAGGTAAACCATATTTGTTATTCATCAAGTGGCAAAGGTGAGGCGGGACTTGAGGATCTATAGGTTGTCTTAGAAATAGTTGTATATGTGTGTGCTGAACTTATAATTAGAGATTGATTGATAATTAAAACGAACATGAATGATTCTTTGAGAACTGTTGTATGTATTGTTGATTGATGTTAGTCTAGGCGCGTTAGAGCGCATGATTGATACCGGCCTATGGACGAATTGCTTGCTGGTCTTCACGAAGAACGTTTCGCGAAGTGGGACCATGGCTGGACCATACACAGAGGAAGTATGGCCAGTACAGGGGCTGACGGCCCTGTGAGATTTGTGGCTGACAAGACACCAGATTTAAACAGTATGACGTTCTCGTAAGTGGGAACTTGTGTTTTAGGTTTCTGTGTACTTGTGAAATATTTTGATTATCGTTTGTCTAATCTTAGGTTAAGTAGACATATATATGTTTATGTTTAATTCATCGTATAGATCAAGTGGACAGGTAGGATCGTTCTCACTGAGTATCTTCAAAATGCTCACCCATCTTTTCCCTTTCAGGTGTTGTTTAAAAGATCGTTTTGGCGTGGAATGCAAGTCAAGTTATTCAATAGGTTTTCTCCAGGTTAGGGTGTTTCGATTTGGTATCAGAGCAGGTTAGCCAAACCGGTTCTGACCCGGGAGGCATTTTGGGACTTGTTCGAATTTTGAATCGCTTTTAAAAAAAAGAAACAAAATAACACAAAAACTTCTATTTCTATTTTAGATTTTTGGCATTAAAAAAAAAGGTTTTTGAATTTGGGATTTCAAAAAAAAACAAAATTATCAATTTTTAAATGTTTTGAAATTTTCTTTTCCTTAATATTTTCAAATTTCATTTGGAATAAAAGAATGGGCCAAATCCAAGTTCATTTGTTGAAGACTTCAGCATTGATAAGATGTAATAGAATCCAAGAGAGGTATGGAGATCTACTGTGCAGCATATCCGTTGGGATGTCACGGTGAAATGATTTCGAAGGACACGAAACTGGGGTCGATAACCAAGTGGGGGAGAAGCAACTCCAAAATAGAGGACGAATTTCATTTCAAGTGGGGAAGTTTGTGACATCCCAAGAATCTCATTAAAAGCAAAAGATGACATTTGCTTAAAAATCCCTATATCTAGCAAACTTCATCTTTTATCCTATATATAAAATGAGTTTGTGTCAGAGAAGGAAAAAAGAGTTCAGAACAGCAAAGCCCTTCTGGAGTCACATTTGAGCAGCCACCATCAAAACAGCTCGAAGGAGAAGCCATTGCAGCAACCTAGAAGGCTGATTCGACGTCTTCTGGCATGATAGATAATCGGGTGATCAAATCAGTTCGGATCGGCATGAAACTTGGTAAGGTGATTTTAGACCCTCATATCTAGCTATAGCCCCAAACGGATCCTTATTTGGAGTTGTCTTATAAAAGTTATGAGTGTTTTCCCGAACCATATTTGCAAAGGTCCGATCCGCGAGCAGCTGACTTGTGAAGCGTTTTCCGGCGATCTAGGAAGCTTCAGAAGACGATCAACATACAATCGTGAAGATCTTTAATCCAGCTTTTCAGATCCATATTCCGATATCCAATCTGAGCTGTGACAAGAAAGTTATGATTGTTTTTCTGTTGGATGTCAAATCTGTCCAAAGGTGAACCACATTTGTTATTCATCAAGTGGCAAAGGTGAGGCGGGACTTGAGGATCTATAGGTTGTCTTAGACATAGTTGTATATGTGTGTGCTGAACTTATAATTAGAGATTGATTGATAATTAAAACGAGCATGAATGATTCTTTGAGAACTGTTGTATGTATTGTTGATTGGATGATAGTCTTGGCACGTTAGAGGGCATGATTGATACCGGCCTGTGGACGAATTGCTTGCTGGTCTTCATCTTCACGAAAGGACGTTTCGTTTATGCATGGCTGGGACCATACACAGAGGAAGTATGGCCAGTACAGGGCTGACGGGCCTGTGAGATTTGTGGCTGACGAGTCACCAGATTTAAACAGTGTGACGTTCTCGTAAGTGGGAACTTGTGTTTTAGGTTTTTGTGTACTTGTGAAATATTTTGATTATCGTTTGTCTAATCTTAGGTTAAGTAGACATATATATGTTTATGTTTAATTCATCGTATAGATCAAGTGGACAGGTAGGATCGTTCTCACTGAGTATCTTCAAAATGCTCACCCATCTTTTCCCTTTCAGGTGTTGTTTAAAAGATCGTTTTGACGTGGAATGCAAGTCAAGTTATTCAATAGGTTTTCTCCAGGTTAGGGTATTTCGATTTGGTATCAGAGCAGGTTAGCCAAACCGGTTCTGACCCGGGAGGCATTTTGGGACTTGTTCGAATTTTGAATCGCTTTTAAAAAAAAGAAACAACATAACACAAAAACTTCTATTTCTATTTTAGATTTTTGGCATTAAAAAAAAAGGTTTTTGAATTTGGGATTTCAAAAAAAAACAAAATTATCAATTTTTAAATGTTTTGAAATTTTCTTTTCCTTAATATTTTCAAATTTCATTTGGAATAAAAGAATGGGCCAAATCCAAGTTCATTTGTTGAAGACTTCAGCATTGATAAGATGGAATAGAATCCAAGAGAGGTATGGAGATATACTGTGCAGCATATCCGTTGGGATGTCACGGTGAAATGATTTTGAAGGACACGAAACTGGGGTCGATAACCAAGTGGGGGAGAAGCAACTCCAAAATAGAAGACGAATTTCATTTCAAGTGGGGGAGTTTGTGACATCCCAAGAATCTCATTAAAGGCAAAAGATGACATTTGCTTGGAAATCCCTATATCTAGCAAACCTCATCTTTTATCCTATTTATAAAATGAGTTTGTCCCAGAGAAGGAAAAAAGAGTTCAGAACAGCAAAGCCCTTCTGGAGTCACATTTGAGCAGCCACCATCAAAACAGCTCGAAGGAGAAGCCATTGCAGCAACCTAGAAGGCTGATTCGACGTCGTCTGACATGAGAGATAAATAAAATCAGTTGAGATCGGCACGAAACATGGTAAGGTGATTCTAGACCCTCATATCTAGCTATAGCCCCAAACGGATCCTTATTTGGAGTTGTCTAATAAAAGTTATGAGTGTTTTTCCGAACCATATTTGCAAAGGTCCGATCCGCGAGCAGCTGACTTGTGAAGCGTTTTCCAGCGATCTAGGAAGCTTCAGAAGACGATCAACATACAATCGTGAAGATCTTTAATCCAGCTTTTCCGATCCATATTCCGATATCCAATCTGAGCTGTGACAAGAAAGTTATGATTGTTTTTCTGTTGGATGTCAAATCTGTCCAAAGGTGAACCATATTTGTTATTCATCAAGTGGCAAAGGTGAGGCGGGACTTGAGGATCTATAGGTTGTCTTATACATAGTTGTATATGTGTGTGCTGAACTTATAATTAGAGATTGATTGATAATGAAAACGAACATGAATGATTCTTTGAGAACTGTTGTATGTATTGTTGATTGATGTTAGTCTTGGCACGTTAGAGGGCATGATTGATACCGGCCTGTGGACGAATTGCTTGCTGGTCTTCACGAAGGACGTTTCGCGAAGTGGGACCATGGCTGGGACCATACACAGAGGAAGTATGGCCAGTACAGGGCTGACGGGCCTGTGAGATTTGTGGCTGACGAGTCACCAGATTTAAACAGTGTGACGTTCTCGTAAGTGGGAACTTGTGTTTTAGGTTTCTGTGTACTTGTGAAATATTTTGATTATCGTTTGTCTAATCTTAGGTTAAGTAGACATATATATGTTTATGTTTAATTCATCGTATAGATCAAGTGGACAGGTAGGATCGTTCTCACTGAGTATCTTCAAAATGCTCACCCATCTTTTCCCTTTCAGGTGTTGTTTAAAAGATCGTTTTGACGTGGAATGCAAGTCAAGTTATTCAATAGGTTTTCTCCAGGTTAGGGTATTTCGATTTGGTATCAGAGCAGGTTAGCCAAACCGGTTCTGACCCGGGAGGCATTTTGGGACTTGTTCGAATTTTGAATCGCTTTTAAAAAAAAGAAACAACATAACACAAAAACTTCTATTTCTATTTTAGATTTTTGGCATTAAAAAAAAAGGTTTTTGAATTTGGGATTTCAAAAAAAAACAAAATTATCAATTTTTAAATGTTTTGAAATTTTCTTTTCCTTAATATTTTCAAATTTCATTTGGAATAAAAGAATGGGCCAAATCCAAGTTCATTTGTTGAAGACTTCAGCATTGATAAGATGGAATAGAATCCAAGAGAGGTATGGAGATATACTGTGCAGCATATCCGTTGGGATGTCACGGTGAAATGATTTTGAAGGACACGAAACTGGGGTCGATAACCAAGTGGGGGAGAAGCAACTCCAAAATAGAAGACGAATTTCATTTCAAGTGGGGGAGTTTGTGACATCCCAAGAATCTCATTAAAGGCAAAAGATGACATTTGCTTGGAAATCCCTATATCTAGCAAACCTCATCTTTTATCCTATTTATAAAATGAGTTTGTCCCAGAGAAGGAAAAAAGAGTTCAGAACAGCAAAGCCCTTCTGGAGTCACATTTGAGCAGCCACCATCAAAACAGCTCGAAGGAGAAGCCATTGCAGCAACCTAGAAGGCTGATTCGACGTCTTCTGACATGAGAGATAAATAAAATCAGTTGAGATCGGCACGAAACATGGTAAGGTGATTCTAGACCCTCATATCTAGCTATAGCCCCAAACGGATCCTTATTTGGAGTTGTCTAATAAAAGTTATGAGTGTTTTCCCGAACCATATTTGCAAAGGTCCGATCCGCGAGCAGCTGACTTGTGAAGCGTTTTCCAGCGATCTAGGAAGCTTCAGAAGACGATCAACATACAATCGTGAAGATCTTTAATCCAGCTTTTCCGATCCATATTCCGATATCCAATCTGAGCTGTGACAAGAAAGTTATGATTGTTTTTCTGTTGGATGTCAAATCTGTCCAAAGGTGAACCATATTTGTTATTCATCAAGTGGCAAAGGTGAGGCGGGACTTGAGGATCTATAGGTTGTCTTAGACATAGTTGTATATGTGTGTGCTGAACTTATAATTAGAGATTGATTGATAATTAAAACGAACATGAATGATTCTTTGAGAACTGTTGTATGTATTGTTGATTGATGTTAGTCTTGGCACGTTAGAGGGCATGATTGATACCGGCCTGTGGACGAATTGCTTGCTGGTCTTCACGAAGGACGTTTCGCGAAGTGGGACCATGGCTGGGACCATACACAGAGGAAGTATGGCCAGTACAGGGCTGACGGGCCTGTGAGATTTGTGGCTGACGAGTCACCAGATTTAAACAGTGTGACGTTCTCGTAAGTGGGAACTTGTGTTTTAGGTTTCTGTGTACTTGTGAAATATTTTGATTATCGTTTGTCTAATCTTAGGTTAAGTAGACATATATATGTTTATGTTTAATTCATCGTATAGATCAAGTGGACAGGTAGGATCATTCTCACTGAGTATCTTCAAAATGCTCACCCATCTTTTCCCTTTCAGGTGTTGTTTAAAAGATCGTTTTGACGTGGAATGCAAGTCAAGTTATTCAATAGGTTTTCTCCAGGTTAGGGGATTTCGATTTGGTATCAGAGCAGGTTAGCCAAACCGGTTCTGACCCGGGAGGCATTTTGGGACTTGTTCGAATTTTGAATCGCTTTTAAAAAAAAGAAACAAAATAACACAAAAACTTCTATTTCTATTTTAGATTTTTGGCATTAAAAAAAAAGGTTTTTGAATTTGGGATTTCAAAAAAAAACAAAATTATCAATTTTTAAATGTTTTGAAATTTTCTTTTCCTTAATATTTTCAAATTTCATTTGGAATAAAAGAATGGGCCAAATCCAAGTTCATTTGTTGAAGACTTCAGCATTGATAAGATGTAATAGAATCCAAGAGAGGTATGGAGATCTACTGTGCAGCATATCCGTTGGGATGTCACGGTGAAATGATTTCGAAGGACACGAAACTGGGGTCGATAACCAAGTGGGGGAGAAGCAACTCCAAAATAGAGGACGAATTTCATTTCAAGTGGGGAAGTTTGTGACATCCCAAAAATCTCATTAAAAGCAAAAGATGACATTTGCTTAAAAATCCCTATATCTAGCAAACCTCATCTTTTATCCTATATATAAAATGAGTTTGTGGCAGAGAAGGAAAAAAGAGTTCAGAACAGCAAAGCCCTTCTGGAGTCACATTTGAGCAGCCACCATCAAAACAGCTCGAAGGAGAAGCCATTGCAGCAACCTAGAAGGCTGATTCGACGTCTTCTGGCATGATAGATAATCGGGTGATCAAATCAGTTCGGATCGGCATGAAACTTGGTAAGGTGATTTTAGACCCCATATCTAGCTATAGCCCCAAACGGATCCTTATTTGGAGTTGTCTTATAAAAGTTATGAGTGTTTTCCCGAACCATATTTGCAAAGGTCCGATCCGCGAGCAGCTGACTTGTGAAGCGTTTTCCGGCGATCTAGGAAGCTTCAGAAGACGATCAACATACAATCGTGAAGATCTTTAATCCAGCTTTTCAGATCCATATTCCGATATCCAATCTGAGCTGTGACAAGAAAGTTATGATTGTTTTTCTGTTGGATGTCAAATCTGTCCAAAGGTGAACCACATTTGTTATTCATCAAGTGGCAAAGGTGAGGCGGGACTTGAGGATCTATAGGTTGTCTTAGACATAGTTGTATATGTGTGTGCTGAACTTATAATTAGAGATTGATTGATAATTAAAACGAGCATGAATGATTCTTTGAGAACTGTTGTATGTATTGTTGATTGATGTTAGTCTTGGCGCGTTAGAGGGCATGATTGATACCGGCCTGTGGACGAATTGCTTGCTGGTCTTCACGAAGGACGTTTCGCGAAGTGGGACCATGGCTGGACCATACACAGAGGAAGTATGGCCAGTACAGGGCTGACGGGCCTGTGAGATTTGTGGCTGACGAGTCACCAGATTTAAACAGTGTGACGTTCTCGTAAGTGGGAACTTGTGTTTTAGGTTTCTGTGTACTTGTGAAATATTTTGATTATCGTTTGTCTAATCTTAGGTTAAGTAGACATATATATGTTTATGTTTAATTCATCGTATAGATCAAGTGGACAGGTAGGATCGTTCTCACTGAGTATCTTCAAAATGCTCACCCATCTTTTCCCTTTCAGGTGTTGTTTAAAAGATCGTTTTGACGTGGAATGCAAGTCAAGTTATTCAATAGGTTTTCTCCAGGTTAGGGTATTTCGATTTGGTATCAGAGCAGGTTAGCCAAACCGGTTCTGACCCGGGAGGCATTTTGGGACTTGTTCGAATTTTGAATCGCTTTTAAAAAAAAGAAACAAAATAACACAAAAACTTCTATTTCTATTTTAGATTTTTGGCATTAAAAAAAAAGGTTTTTGAATTTGGGATTTCAAAAAAAAACAAAATTATCAATTTTTAAATGTTTTGAAATTTTCTTTTCCTTAATATTTTCAAATTTCATTTGGAATAAAAGAATGGGCCAAATCCAAGTTCATTTGTTGAAGACTTCAGCATTGATAAGATGGAATAGAATCCAAGAGAGGTATGGAGATATACTGTGCAGCATATCCGTTGGGATGTCACGGTGAAATGATTTTGAAGGACACGAAACTGGGGTCGATAACCAAGTGGGGGAGAAGCAACTCCAAATTAGAAGACGAATTTCATTTCAAGTGGGGGAGTTTGTGACATCCCAAGAATCTCATTAAAGGCAAAAGATGACATTTGCTTGGAAATCCCTATATCTAGCAAACCTCATCTTTTATCCTACATATAAAATGAGTTTGTCCCAGAGAAGGAAAAAAGAGTTCAGAACAGCAAAGCCCTTCTGGAGTCACATTTGAGCAGCCACCATCAAAACAGCTCGAAGGAGAAGCCATTGCAGCAACCTAGAAGGCTGATTCGACGTCTTCTGACATGAGAGATAAATAAAATCAGTTGAGATCGGCACGAAACATGGTAAGGTGATTCTAGACCCTCATATCTAGCTATAGCCCCAAACGGATCCTTATTTGGAGTTGTCTAATAAAAGTTATGAGTGTTTTCCCGAACCATATTTGCAAAGGTCCGATCCGCGAGCAGCTGACTTGTGAAGCGTTTTCCAGCGATCTAGGAAGCTTCAGAAGACGATCAACATACAATCGTGAAGATCTTTAATCCAGCTTTTCCGATCTATATTCCGATATCCAATCTGAGCTGTGACAAGAAAGTTATGATTGTTTTTCTGTTGGATGTCAAATCTGTCCAAAGGTGAACCATATTTGTTATTCATCAAGTGGCAAAGGTGAGGCGGGACTTGAGGATCTATAGGTTATCTTAGACATAGTTGTATATGTGTGTGCTGAACTTATAATTAGAGATTGATTGATAATTAAAACGAACATGAATGATTCTTTGAGAACTGTTGTATGTATTGTTGATTGATGTTAGTCTTGGCACGTTAGAGGGCATGATTGATACCGGCCTGTGGACGAATTGCTTGCTGGTCTTCACGAAGGACGTTTCGCGAAGTGGGACCATGGCTGGGACCATACACAGAGGAAGTATGGCCAGTACAGGGCTGACGGGCCTGTGAGATTTGTGGCTGACGAGTCACCAGATTTAAACAGTGTGACGTTCTCGTAAGTGGGAACTTGTGTTTTAGGTTTCTGTGTACTTGTGAAATATTTTGATTATCGTTTGTCTAATCTTAGGTTAAGTAGACATATATATGTTTATGTTTAATTCATCGTATAGATCAAGTGGACAGGTAGGATCGTTCTCACTGAGTATCTTCAAAATGCTCACCCATCTTTTCCCTTTCAGGTGTTGTTTAAAAGATCGTTTTGACGTGGAATGCAAGTCAAGTTATTCAATAGGTTTTCTCCAGGTTAGGGTATTTCGATTTGGTATCAGAGCAGGTTAGCCAAACCGGTTCTGACCCGGGAGGCATTTTGGGACTTGTTCGAATTTTGAATCGCTTTTGAAAAAAAGAAACAAAATAACACAAAAACTTCTATTTCTATTTTAGATTTTTGGCATTAAAAAAAAAGGTTTTTGAATTTGGGATTTCAAAAAAAAACAAAATTATCAATTTTTAAATGTTTTGAAATTTTCTTTTCCTTAATATTTTCAAATTTCATTTGGAATAAAAGAATGGGCCAAATCCAAGTTTATTTGTTGAAGACTTCAGCATTGATAAGATGGAATAGAATCCAAGAGAGATATGGAGATATACTGTGCAGCATATCCGTTGGGATGTCACGGTGAAATGATTTTGAAGGACACGAAACTGGGGTCGATAACCAAGTGGGGGAGAAGCAACTCCAAAATAGAGGACGAATTTCATTTCAAGTGGGGGAGTTTGTGACATCCCAAGAATCTCATTAAAGGCAAAAGATGACATTTGCTTGAAAATCCCTATATCTAGCAAACCTCATCTTTTATCCTACATATAAAATGAGTTTGTGGCAGAGAAGGAAAAAAGAGTTCAGAACAGCAAAGCCCTTCTGGAGTCACATTTGAGCAGCCACCATCAAAACAGCTCGAAGGAGAAGCCATTGCAGCAACCTAGAAGGCTGATTCGACGTCTTCTGGCATGATAGATAATCGGGTGATCAAATCAGTTCAGATCGGCATGAAACTTGGTAAGGTGATTTTAGACCCTCATATCTAGCTATAGCCTCAAACGGATCCTTATTTGAAGTTGTCTTATAAAAGTTATGAGTATTTTCCCGAACCATATTTGCAAAGGTCCGATCCGCGAGCAGCTGACTTGTGAAGCGTTTTCTGGCGATCTAGGAAGCTTCAAAAGACGATCAACATACCATCGTGAAGATCTTTAATCCAGCTTTTCAAATCCATATTCCGATATCCAATCTGAGCTGTGACAAGAAAGTTATGATTGTTTTTCTGTTGGATGTCAAATCTGTCCGAAGGTGAACCATATTTGTTATTCATCAAGTGGCAAAGGTGAGGCGGGACTTGAGGATCTATAGGTTGTCTTAGAAATAGTTGTATATGTGTGTGCTGAACTTATAATTAGAGATTGATTGATAATTAAAACGAACATGAATGATTCTTTGAGAACTGTTGTATGTATTGTTGATTGATGTTAGTCTAGGCGCGTTAGAGCGCATGATTGATACCGGCCTATGGACGAATTGTTTGCTGGTCTTCACGAAGAACGTTTTGCGAAGTGGGACCATGGCTGGACCATACACAGAGGAAGTATGGCCAGTAGAGGGGCTGACGGCCCTGTGAGATTTGTGGCTGACGAGACACCAGATTTAAACAGTGTGACGTTCTCGTAAGTGGGAACTTGTGTTTTAGGTTTCTGTGTACTTGTGAAATATTTTGATTATCGTTTGTCTAAGGTTAAGTAGACATATATATGTTTATGTTTAATTCATCGTATAGATCAAGTGGACAGGTAGGATCGTTCTCACTGAGTATCTTCAAAATGCTCACCCATCTTTTCCCTTTCAGGTGTTGTTTAAAAGATCGTTTTGGCGTGGAATGCAAGTCAAGTTATTCAATAGGTTTTCTCCAGGTTAGGGTGTTTCGATTTGGTATCAGAGCAGGTTAGCCAAACCGGTTCTGACCCGGGAGGCATATTGAGACTTGTTCGAATTTTGAATCGCTTTAAAAAAAAAGAAACAAAATAACACAAAAACTTCTATTTCTATTTTAGATTTTTGGCATTAAAAAAAAAGGTTTTTGAATTTGGGATTTCAAAAAAAACAAAATTATCAATTTTTAAATGTTTTGAAATTTTCTTTTTCTTAATATTTTCAAATTTCATTTGGAATAAAAGAATGGGCCAAATCCAAGTTCATTTGTTGAAGACTTCAGCATTGATAAGATGGAATAGAATCCAGGAGAGGTATGGAGATCTACTGTGCAACATATCCGTTGGAATGTCACGGTGAAATGATTTTGAAGGACACGAAACTGGGGTCGATAACCAAGTGGGGGAGAAGCAACTCCAAAATAGAGGACGAATTTCATTTCAAGTGGGGGAGTTTGTGACATCCCAAGAATCTCATTGAAGGCAAAAGATGACATTTGCTTGGAAATCCCTATATCTAGCAAACCTCATCTTTTATCCTATTTATAAAATGAGTTTGTGGCAGAGAAGGAAAAAAGAGTTCAGAAAAGCAAAGCCCTTCTGGAGTCACATTTGACCAGCCACCATCAAAACAGCTCGAAGGAGAAGCCATTGCAGCAACCTAGAAGGCTGATTCGACGTCTTCTGGAATGATAGATAATCGGGTGATCAAATCAGTTCAGATCGGCATGAAACTTGGTAAGGTGATTCTAGACCCTCATATCTAGATATAGCCCCAAACGGATCCTTATTTGGAGTTGTCTTATAAAAGTTATGAGTGTTTTCCTGAACCATATTTGCAAAGGTCCGATCCGCGAGCAGCTGACTTGTGAAGCGTTTTCTGGCGATCTAGGAAGCTTCAGAAGACGATCTACATACCATCGTGAAGATCTTTAATCCAGCTTTTCAGATCCATCTTCCGATATCCAATCTGAGCTGTGACAAGAAAGTTATGATCGTTTTTCTGTTGGATGTCAAATCTGTCCGAACGTGAACCATATTTGTTATTCATCAAGTGGCAAAGGTGAGGGGGGACTTGCGGATCTATAGGTTGTCTTAGACATAGTTGTATATGTGTGCTGAACTTAGAATTAGAGATTGATTGATAATTAAAACGAACATGAATGATTCTTTGAGAACTGTTGTATGTATTGTTGATTGATGTTGGTCTAGGCGCGTTAGAGCGCATGATTGATACCGGCCTATAGACTGATATGATCGTGACCAGCTCAGAGGAGAAGGAACCAGAGGTAGCTGGCAGGATCACTCGTTCCAGAGCTAGAGAGATGGCTAAGGAGGCTCACACACTCATGGCAGCAGAGGACATCGATCAACTGGAGGCTGGAGCTCACATCTTCAACATCTCTATCTTGAAGAATGAAGAACCCAGTAACAATGACTAGGTAACTTAGGTGATGATTCTGTACTCTTTTCCTTGGTGAGGATCTTGGAAGGCAAGGAGGTTCTTCTCCAAGGTTTTTAACGAGGCAGAAATCATTGCTACGTCTAGTTACTTAGAAGTTGTTACTAATGGGTAATAACGTGCAAAGTCACAATGACTTGTGCACTAGTTGTTTTAGGCGCATCACTTAGGATTTAGAAGGGACGCCTCGCTGTTTTATTTTTAAATCAAACTTCGTATTGTTTTTATTTCAGACTTCATGTAGTTTTGTATTAGGGCTGCGATTTTCTCTCTTAGTCTATAAATTAGAGAAAATTGCCTAAGTCATATTCAGTGAAGAATATTGATCAAACTTTTAACGTGTTCTTCTCTCTTTTCGATTTCTGAGAACTAAAAACTCTGAAATTCGAATCTCTTAAAACTAATCTGTTTACAAGAGATTCTGCTATCACCATCACAGCCCTCTCACGATCCATCGACGCATCCATCAACCACCAACTCACTTCATCGATCCGCCGAACCACCATCACCATCTCCGACTCGATCCTCAAGCCATCATCACCATCAAATTGATCCAACACCACCACTATCGTTCCATCGCATCATCGTTGCCCTCTGTCCATAATCTCGCAGCATCTGCAGCCTTTTCTTTGGAGTTGATCACCTAGGATCGTATCACGTGGTATCAGAGCCAACTCTGAACCAAAGGCTGAGAAATCTCTAACCCTAAATCGCGATATTTGATCTGATTTACTGTTCTGAATTCGTTGCTTAGGGTTTGGCGAATTCTTTTGATTGTGTGCATCGATCTGTTTCCTTTGTTCGCTGTATTATTGTTGCTTCGTGTGGTGTCGAGTTTTTTTTGTTAGTTTGAGTTTTAATTTTTTTCGTATCTAGCTTAGGTTGCTAAGAGTCGCCGTGTTTCGTCTTCGTGTAGGTTAAGGTTTATTGTTTCGCACCTATCGCCGTTTATCTGCTTCATATCGAATTTGGTAGATCGAGTTTAGGGCTTTGATTGTCTCGTTTTCGTTAAACTTGATATTTAGTTGCTTCGTTTTTGTTTAGGTTGTTAACAGAGTCTTCGTGTTTAGTTTTCGCTTAGGTCGATCTCGTTTTCGTTAGGATTTGTTAAGAGTTTGTGTATTTTCGTTTTTTTAAGTTAGCTAAAAAAAAAAAAATTGTTAAAATTCTTTAGTTTCGTTAAGTTTGTTTTTAGATTTCGTGGGGATCGTTTAATTTTTTTTTTTATGATGAGTTTATTTCTGCTGTTTTTGTGATTTCTTCTAGAACAAGTTACTGCGAGAGTTTTTTTAAATTTTTTCAGGTACCATGGAGCTTTCGGCTGAGGCGATGGAAGCTGTGAACCGAGCAATGTCTCAACAAATTAAAGAAGCGAATCAAGCCATAGCAACTCAGCTCACACAACAAATCGAACAACTCAATAACAAGTTCGAGACGAAGATGAATGATCTGCTCAAAGACCTCAGTGCAAGTGGAGAAGAGTCGTCTCAAACTCCAACTCCTTCGGAAGCAATGCGCTTAGCAAAGGGTAAAGGGCACATAGGATCTTCCCGGAAACTTCCACGCCACCCAACACCTTCCGAAGCCAGGACTAAAGCTAAGTCCAGTCGAAGCCAAATTGGGGGCAGAGAGACTACGTTTAATCCGAGAAGGAATCCTACTGGTGCCGAACAAGATGGCCCCAGAGTAGATCGTCAGCACCGCAGAGAGGAATATATTGCTGGGCATCGAGTTACCCTGGAATCAGACCCAGAATACTATGAGGAGGACGAAGCTTCTGATCATAGCCGAGAAACTGTGAGACGAGATCGAGGCCGAGGACATGGTCGAGATTATGATCCTCTACGTCAGCAGCTGCGTCATATCAAAATCCAGTATCCTCCTTTCCATGGAACCAATGATCCCGAAGCTTATCTAGATTGGGAAAGGAAGATGGAGTCTAATTTTCTGGTCCAAGGAACCTACGAGCTCAACAAGGTGAAAATTGCAGTGTCAGAATTTCATGGGTATGCGCTTCTATGGTGGGAACAGTTGGGAGTCACCAGAAATCGCCTTAGAGAACTTCCAATTACTACTTGGGATCAGCTTGTTATACAGATGAGGAAGAGATTCGTTCCAGCCCATCATCAGCGCGAAATACTCAACAAACTCAGGCGCCTCGTCCAAGGTACGAAGTCTGTTCGAGATTATTATTAGGAATTGGAAACTTTGCTCATTCGTGCAGATTTACAAGAAGGAGAAGAGATGGTAATGTCGAGATTTCTTGGAGGACTTAACCGAGAAATTCAAGACAAGGTGGAACTTCAGGATTTCGCAGATATACAAGAGATGGTGCATAAGGCTGAATTGGTGGAATCTCAAGTCAAGAGGCAAAATTTCAAGTCCACATTCACGCCTAGTGTGCCTAAGCCTAAGGAGATCAGCAAACCAGCTTACTCCAGGGACATCAAACCACCCTCTACTGGAATTAAATAAGAAGCTAAAGCTGAGTTCAAACCTAGAAGTGGTACCTCTATCAGCAATGTGAGGTGTTTCAAATGTCAAGGAATGGGACATTACTCTCGAGATTGTCCGAACAAGAAGGTTTTCTTGTTACAAGAGGGAGGAGAGATAGTTCCTCAAGAGGACTCAGAGGTCGAATATGAAATAGAGGAAGAGGAAGAAGCTGCTGCCGTGGGCGAGATTCTGGTTGCCAGAAGGACTTTGAGTGTTCAGAGTCAACCTGAAGAGACTTGTCAGCGAGAGAACCTGTTTCATACGAGATGCTTCATTAAAGAAAAAGTTTGTAGCCTGATCATAGATGGAGGAAGTTGTACTAATGCTGCAAGCGAAGAGATGGTTAAGAAACTCCAGCTCAAGACTATTCCTCATCCAAGACCGTATAAGCTTCAGTGGTTGAATGACAGTGGAGCCTTGACCGTATCTCAGCAAGTGATGGTTTCTCTATCTATTGGGAAGTATGAAGATGAGATTCTATGTGACGTCATTCCCATGGGTTCGAGTCATGTGTTGCTAGGCAGACCGTGGCAATCAGATCGTAGGGTGATACACGACGGTTACAGCAACAAGCACTCATTCGAGTTCAAAGGTCGCAAAATTACCCTCCTACCTCTCACGCCTACCGAGATTTACCAAGATCAGATTCAGATGAAGCTCAAGGAGAAGGAGAAAGTCGCCAACAGCCTCTACATAAACCACAGTGAATTTTCTAAACTCTTTGATCCTGAAATGACTACTTTTATGTTTGTGTACAAGGAATCCCTTGTTAGTACTAACCCTTCACAGGAGCTTCCTAGTGCTATGTTTAAAATTTTGCAGGAATACAATGACGTTTTTCCAGTCGAAATTCCACCAGGGCTACCTCCAATTCGCAGGATAGAGCATCAGATGTATTTGGTACCAGGATCAGCATTACCTAATAGACCAGCGTACCGAACCAATCCTGTAGAGACTAAGGAGCTGCAAAAGCAAGTGGAGGAGATGATGAGCAAAGGCCATATCCGAGAAAGCTTGAGTCCATGTGCGGTTCCAGTTCTGTTAGTGCCAAAGAAGGATGGTTCCTGGAGGATGTGTGTAGACTATCGAGCTATCAACAACATCACTGTGAAGTATCGGCATCAGATTCCAAGACTAGATGATATGCTAAATGAGCTCTGTGGATCGACAATCTTCTCGAAGATAGATTTGAAGAGTGGGTATCATCAGATCAGAATGAAGGAAGGGGACGAATGGAAGACGGCATTCAAGACAAAGCAAGGACTCTACGAGTGGCTAGTTATGCCGTTTGGCCTCACCAATGCGCCCAGCACCTTCATGAGATTAATGAACCATGCCCTGAGACCATTCATTGGCGTGTTCGTAGTGGTTTATTTCGACGATATCCTCATCTACAGTAAAAGTTTGGAAGAACATCTAGATCACATCAGATCGGTTCTTGATGTTCTTCGCTCTCAATCTCTCTTTGCTAATTTATCTAAATGTTCATTCTGCACTAACAAAATTGTTTTCATAGGCTTTGTAGTAAGTGCAGGAGGAGTTAAAGTAGATGAAGAGAAGATAAAAGCTATCAAGGAGTGGCCAACCCCCAAGAATATTGGAGAAGTCCGAAGTTTCCATGGCTTAGCAGGATTCTACAGGCGTTTTGTTCGTGATTTCAGCACCATAGCCGCGCCCTTAACCGAAGTAATCAAGAAAGACGTGGGGTTCAAGTGGGGAGAGGCGCAAGAACAGGCTTTTACTCCCCTTAAAGAGAAGCTTATCAATTCGCCCTTATCCTGATTTTACTAAGACTTTTGAGATTGAATGCGATGCTTCTGGTGTAGGTATTGGAGCAGTTCTTATGCAGGATAAGAAGCCCGTCGCTTACTTCAGCGAAAAGTTAGGAGGATCAACGCTGAATTATCCCACATATGACAAGGAGTTATAAGCATTGGTTCGAGCTCTCCAGACGTGGCAGCATTACCTATGGCCTAAGGAATTCATCATTCATACCGATCACGAGTCTCTAAAGCACCTCATGGGTCAGCAGAAGCTTAACAAAATACATGGGCGATGGATGGAGTTCATTGAGACATTCCCCTACATTGTTAAGTACAAAAAAGGTAAAGATAATGTGGTCGCAGAAGCATTATCCCGGAGGTACACTCTTATTTCTACCTTAACGTCAAAGTTGATTGGATTTGAGCATATTATAGATCTTTATGAATCTGATACTGACTTTTCTGAGAGCTATGCCAAATGTCATAAGTTTGCCTGTGAGAAATTTTATAGACAGGATGGATACTTGTTCTTTAGTAACAGATTGTGCATACCACGAGGATCCATTCGAGAGTTACTGGTACGAGAAGCTCATGGAGGTGGATTAGCTGGACATTTCGGTGTCACAAAGACACTTCTTGGGCTACAAGAGCACTTCTACTGGCCGAACATGAAGAAAGACATTGAGAAAATCTATTCTAGATGTGTCGTATGTAAGATGGCTAAGAGTAAAGTTCAACCTCACGGTTTGTATACTCCTTTGCCTATTCCTTCTCAACCTTGGACTAATATCTCTATGGATTTTGTAGTCGGCTTACCTCGAACCAGAAATGGTAGAGATTCTATTTTTGTAGTTGTTGACAGGTTTAGCATGATGGCTCACTTCAACGCTAGCCACAAGACAGATGATGCTGTGAATGTAGCTAACTTGTTTTTCAGGGAAGTAGTAAGATTGCATGGAATGCCACAGGTTATCGTTTCAGATCGAGACACGAAGTTCTTAGGACAATTTTGGCAAACGCTTTGGGCTAAGCTGGGAACAAAGCTATCATTCTCAACTACGGGTCATCCTCAGACCGATGGACAGACCGAGGTGGTGAATAGAACGTTGTCCACACTTCTAAGGACTTTGGTGAAAAGTAACCTCAAGACGTGGGATGAGTGTCTGCCTCATGTCGAGTTTGCTTACAATCACGCTAAGCATTCCGCTACTCTCTTTTCTCCTTTTGAAATTGTATAAGGGTTTAATCCACAATCACCTCTAGACTTGATCCCTTTGCCTTTAAGTGGAAAATGCAGTTTGAATGGCAAGGAGAAAGCTGAACAGGTCCGAAGAATACATGCTAAGGCTAAGGAGAAGATCGAGAAGAAAACAAAGCAGTATGAGAAGCATGCCAACAAAGGACAAAAAGAGCTGATTTTCGAAGAAGGAGATCTGGTGTGGATCCATCTGAGAAAGGAGCGATTTCCAGCTGAGCGAAAGAACAAACTAATGCCCAGAGTTGATGGACCATTCGCAGTCATCAAAAGAATCAACAACAACGCCTATCAGATTGATCTTCAAGGTAAGTATGATGTTTCTGATGCTTTCAATGTTTCTGACTTGCTTCCTTATGTTGCCGATTCAGATTTGAGGACAAATCCTTTTCAAGAGGGAGAGGATGATATGATCGTGACCAGCTCAGAGGAGGAGGAACCAGAGGTAGCTGGCAGGATCACTCGTTCCAGAGCTAGAGAGATGGCTAAGGAGGCTCACACACTCATGGCCGCAGAGGACATCGATCAACTGGAGGCTGGAGCTCACATCTTCAACATCTCTATCTTGAAGAATGAAGAACCCAGTAACAATGACTAGGTAACTTAGGTGATGATTCTGTACTCTTTTCCTTGGTGAGGATTTTGGAAGGCAAGGAGGTTCTTCTCCAAGGTTTTTAACGAGGCAGAAATCATTGCTCATCGAGTTACTTAGAAGTTGTTACTAATGGGTAATAACGTGCAAAGTCACAATGACTTGTGCACTAGTTGTTTTAGGCGCACCACTTAGGATTTAGAAGGGACGCCTCGCTGTTTTATTTTTAAATCAAACTTCGTGTTATTTTTATTTCAGACTTCATGTAGTTTTGTATTAGGGCTGCGATTTCTCTCTTAGTCTATAAATAAGAGAAAATCGCCTAAGTCATATTCAGTGAAGAATTTTGATCAAACTTTTAACGTGTTCTTCTCTCTTTTCGATTTCTGAGAACTAAAAACTCTGAAATTCGAATCTCTTAAAACTAATCTGTTTACAAGAGATTCTGCTATCACCATCACATCCCTCTCACGATCCATCGACGCATCCATCAACCACCAAATCACTTCATCGATCCGCCGAACCACCATCACCATCTCCGACTCGATCCTCAAGCCATCATCACCATCGAATCGATCCAACACCACCACTATCGTTCCATCGCATCATCGTTGCCCTCTGTCCATAATCTCGCAGCATCTGCAGCCTTTTCTTTGGAGTTGATCACCTAGGATCGTATCATAGACAAATTGCTTGCTGGTCTTCACGAAGGACGTTTCGCGAAGTAGGACCATGGCTGGACCATACACAGAGGAAGTATGGCCAGTACAGGGGCTGACAGGCCTGTGAGATTTGTGGCTGACGAGTCACCAGATTTAAACAGTGTGACGTTCTCGTGAGTGGAAACTTGTGTGTTAGATTTCTGTGTACTTGTGAAATATTTTGATTGTTGTTTGTTTAATTTTAGGTTAAGTAGACATATATATGCTTATGTTTTATTCTTCATATAGATCAAGTGGATAGGTAGGATCGTTCTCACTGAGTATCTTCAAAATGCTCACCCCTCTTTTCCCTTTCAGGTGTTGTTTAAAAAATCATTTTGGCGTGGAGTGCAAGTGAAGTTATTCATTAGGGTTTCTCCGGGTTAGCGTGTTTCATAATGAAACACGCTACGTTCAATAGAGAACGTCGTAACAAGAAGTTAAAGTTATGACCCATGAAGATATTGAACTTACCTACCGATGGCCACACTGGATGTTAGGTCTAAACTGAAATAAAACAAAGACCGTAGATATTTTAGACGTTGAGGATGTGGCTCTATTCTTAGTCATCATGGTGGATCTAGACGAGCTCTATCTCTGAGTAAGGGTTAGGGACAATCTAATAGGGAGAATATTAACCATACACAAACGTGCTCGATTTGGACGATAACAATATTATCAGTTCAAGGACTATTTTGCCAACAAACCAAGATGGTACGTGCTCTACCACCTATAGTTAACGACTTGAGCGGTAATCGGAGGACCAATCGTCCAGAGATAAAGGCAACACGGTGCTTTAAGAAGTAGAGATCCAGCTCTAGATAAAACTAAAATATCTGTTAACAAATACTTTTTATGTTAGGGGTAAACTATATTGATAACTTAATGACACATATAAAGAAGCATAGCAACCCATGTCTGCATGCCACGCCTCCGAAGTGGGGTTACCCAGTCCAGTTGACTTGTCAATAATCAACCGAGCTGTGGCAATTTTTCATGGACCATTTGCAAGAACGGCGGCTGACATTAAGGTTGAAGAGGTTTGTCAAGAGACAGCTGGGATGAGTTCTATGGATGTGGATCATAATTGTACTGTTGATACCAACCAACCAGCCTAGCGGGATGCAGGGTTACAGCTAACGCTGGCAGAAGCTTACGTGGAAAAAGAACATGAATCAGATACTAACTCAGTGATGTTGCTAGGGTTGGAGGTCGCAAGAGAGGTTTAAAATTATAAATCTCTAGTATCTACAAGTGCGCAACTGTGCGTAGTAGTACTTGGGTTGTCGATCCATAGGAAGAGTTGTCTTTTCTGCAAAAACTTCAAACTAGTATTAGTAAAAAAATTCTAAGACTCAAAGGGGTTTTTATAGGGGTTTTGGTGTCACAAGAAAATCGAAGATCAACTGGAAAAAGGAAAAACATTAACCTAAATCGATATCAGCTAACATTAAAACAAAGGTTAGGCCAGCAAGGATATTTTAGGAGATGTTCAATTCATGCTAGAGTTCTAAACTCTTAAAATGTTTTATAGTAATCTATATGGAAGTTGAAAACACAAGGTGTGACCAGCTTGAAAATGCGTATCTAATTAACTAATCACTCAAACTCGACCAGTAGCTTTTGTCTTTGGCCGTGAGAGAGATCATGCACTATCATACAAGTTTCATCTTTGCTCAGGATACTCTATAGGTAGCTTTTATCTCATATAGTGATTTCGTTCTTCTGAAACTATGTATGGATGACTAATACAACACTTTCATGGCTTAATCTTTTTAGGATCAGTTGGTAGTTCATGACTCTAACTTCATGCAATATGAATAAGCTTAGAAGAAATGAGATCTAGAATATGGCTACAAAAAACATACAATCTTAATCGAACATTGAGTCACCTTCGATGGATCCCGTAAACCCAACAACTAATCTACTCTGACATAATTAGAGTAAGTATAAACACAAAAGAAGTTGCATAAACTGAATAGATAAATTAAAAGAGTAAAATGGTTCAAGATCTCCCTAACCTTAAAAACTAAGGAACAAAGAAAAAGTGTTTTTAGTGGCACATGAAAAAAGACTAAGGGACTCTTGGCACGCGAAATTAGGTCTCCTAAAACACATATTTTTAGGTCTTTAAGTCTTCTAGATCGCCATTCAGATTTTCTTTGAAAGAGTGCAAAATCTCAGGGCAGAGATACGTTAGCGGCGGGTCGGGACTCTCCAGAATCGGCCAACTATAGGTTCACCACGGCTGCAAGCTAGGAGGTGCAGCCAAGCCTGTGTTTACCACGGCTTTGATGCAGGTTGGGATGGTTGATCTTCATGTAGTCATTGGTGCAGGTTTGATATGGATAGCCACAAAAATTATTTGTCATAAGAATTTAGTATGTTGCAAAATTACAAAAGATTACCATAGTAAAATGTATGGCATTTTGACCAATAATTTATATTTGTTACAAATTGCTACAATTAGTCATAACAATAGTGGTAATTTCCCACAGATTTTCATCCATTCTTTATCAAAATAATGTAAAATTGAGAAAAATTGATTAATAGTTATAACAATCACTAGTTTTAAAACACTAATTTAATTAAAGCAAGATTTATATTACACCAAAAGTCATTAAAAGTACTAATAAACCGAAAACATTATATATTACGTACAATGACAAAAGTTGTTAAATATACTAATGAAATCCCAATCATCTTAGCTAATGAAATCATGCTTCAATCCCGCTGACTTCTTCTGTCTCACACCACTCGACATAGAGCTTTTGCAATGGATCTCCCAAGTATCATCATGTTCTTTGTCCCAATAATATAGTCGCTGCAAAACTCAATAGTTAAACTCAAGATCCAAAATCGAACAAGCAACAAGAACAGTTCAACACACCAAAAGGTCCAAACCAAAACTAAAACATAGTAAATCACTCAGAATTCTAAAGTGAAACTAAAAGCTGAAACCTCACTACAAGCTACATGTCAAAAGTGAAACACAAAAAAATAAAATAGGACAAGCAACTAGATAACATACCAAAAAAGTGGACCACCACATGTCTTTCTTCTCTTGGGGAACCATCAGATAATTCCACCATGGCCTCCCAAAAAATTGCTTTCCAAACAATAGAGCTATTAAACCACAACACACCAATAGACGCAACTATAAATCAGTTGAAATCCAAATATTAGAAAGCAAAGGTTTCAAAATAAATTGAGAATTCAATAATCTAACTAGAAATCAGTTAATATCGAGAGAGAAAGAGAAGGAGCGTTGATATCGGCAGTGGAGAGACGAAGACAACAAGGTAGAGGGAGATGGAGATAGCAGTGGAGAGAAAGAGACGGCGGTGGAGAGGAGAGAAAGAGACGACAGTGAAGAGACAACGGTGGAGAGGAGAGAAAGAGATGGCAGTGAAGAGACGTCGGTGGATAGACAGAGACAGTGGTACAGAGACATATGGAGATAGAGAAAGAGACGGCAATGGGGATAAGTTAAAGAGACTGATTTGAAGAGATGGCGGTGGAGATACAGCGATAATAGCGGAAAGACAAGGGTTTTCTCCAACGCAGCGGTGCGGAGAAAGGTTTTATCCTACTCTCATTGGAAAGAAAAAAAATAAATGACAAGTTTAAGAAACTAAAATATATAAAAGGTTAAAGAGGCAAAATGTAGATTTTTGTTTGTCTGGATACAGCATCGGTCTGGGGTACATCGGGCACGACATGGGCAATGTGGTTGCTTTAGGACATGATGGAGTGAGAGAAACATTGGTCTTGACATGGGCAATGTGGAGGCCGATATAGAAATCTCCTCGCATGGCTCCAACATCGGTCTTAACAACATCGAGCATTGCTCGGCCGAAGTTGCTTGTTTAGTGCGTGAGAGAAGGATCAACATGGGTCAAGACTTGGGTGATATCATTACCGATGTAAATAATTTCTTGTCTGGCTCCGATATCGGTCAGAGTACATCAGCCATGGCTTGGCCAATGTTCACATCTCTTGGCCGAGAAACACATCCTTCGTTCAATCTTCAAGTCTCTCCAAGCTCCAAACTCAAGGGTGATTGGCTCCATAACTCCATAAGTCTCTAAATGTCTCTAAAACAATGCAAAACACACTTGGACCTAATGCATAACCTATCTAAACACAATTGACACAAAAACACTAAGAAACATATAAGAATTCATGCATAAGATACATTAAGTAAAATGCATGATAAAACATATAAATTATGACAATATCAGACATATGACGGTCTACTTTCAGGATCGGTTTTACTCATTATATCCTAAAATCCAAAATCTAAACTCTAAATCATAAACCCTAAAATCTAAACTCTGAACTCTAAATCTGTAATAACCTAAATCCTGCAGCCCAGCAAGAGGCCCAGCAGCTAGCCCAAGTCCCTATTTCTGCAGATATAAAAGGGAAAACCCTAGCGGGAGAGCTTTATTCCTGTAGAAAAATTCCCAACGCAGAGAGAGAGAGAGAGAGGGATTGACAAGAAGCAACCACCAAGAGCAGCCACTGCCGCCAATCAGCCATCCCTCACCGTCCGAGCCTTCGCCAAGCCATCCCGAGCCGTCGCAGATCCCGCCAAGCCGCCAAGAGGCTTCGTCTGAGCCAGCCGAGCCACCGCGAGCTGCCGGCAAGCCAAGGAGGAGTCACCGAGAACCCGTGCCATCCTGTCGCTTGCTTGATTCCTTCATCTTTCAATCTCCTTGATCCAGATCTGCAAATCTGCCAAGTTGAGGATTAAATCTAGGCTTTTAGTACCTTATTTGTTTGTTTTTGGTGTATTGAGTATAGAAATTCAGATAGTTTATTGATGCACATAATTAGAGCATGTACAAGTGAATTGATTAAGAAAACGCATTAGATGAAGCATCAACATACTTGTTTGTTCACCTCGTTGAGTGTTTAATGATTGTAAAGTAACTAGAATGAGGTGATCGACCTGTAAAAGGGCACAATGGTTTGATTATTGTTTGTTGGGGTTCATACCTGGAAGAAAGGATGATCCACATCGCTTGGTGGTAGAGGCAAACCACGTTAAATGTCTTTGTAACCAATAAGAGTTTTCCATGCCTCGTTAGCCTGATGAAGAGTTATCCATGCCTTGTTAACGTGATGATAGTTTGTTATGCCTTGTTAGCATGATGATCCTCTGTGTGTGCCTTGTGTGAGCCAAAACTAGCACAACCAAAAACTTGTTAAGAAAAACTTAAGGGATCCGAAATTTCTAGGGTTTATCGCAAGAACAGCAAGATCAAAAGAGGGTTTTTTGCTGGAAAAGTATTTAAGTCTTATTGCCCTCGAGTTGTAAAAAGTTACATAATGAATTGCATACATCATCTATTTATACTAATTCTCTAAACCACCTAGCCGTAAATCTCGGAAAAGATATTTGGAATATTTCTTTATCGCTTCGTGCGGCCACCGACTTTAATGGCTCGCCTAGGGTTTTTCATGGGCTTCCTCATACAGCCCGGCCCAACTCAGGTTAATAGGGGGCTCGGCCCCTTCCGCGTTACAGCTAGATCCATACCGATTCAGGGCCTTCATCGTTACGTAGCTCGGCCCGCAACATCTGTGCGGTTCGGCCCATATCGCCTCTCAGCTCGGTCCGTGCTTCCTTTAGGGCTTGGCCCATAAGATTTTGAAGCTCGGCCCATCCTGCTTCATGGATGGGCTCAGCTTGTTTCCTCACAGAGCTCGGGTCCGAAAATACCTTTTGACACTTAGTCATCTTGAGATGGTTAATTCAGCTAAGGTAGAAACCGACTCCAACACTTAGCCCCCCAGCTCGTCTGACTCGGAGACGAGAGTGATGAGGTATGAAGCTATGAGCCGCTGTGGTGCGGTTTTGCCGAGCCTCTTCAAGACGAAATGATACCGAGCCGTTGTGCTGGTATCGTGATTCCAGGGAGATGCCAATTTATTTGACGAGGCGATTAAGGTGCCGAACCGTCCTAGAGCAACAATGACGAGGTATTATTGACAGGATGTCGAGCTGACAAGGCGTCTCTCGAATGACGCCGAGCCGTTTTAATGGCGAGGCGTTTTTACGAGAATAATGCCGAGCCGTGTTGAAGCCAATGACAAGGCATTTTGTACAGGAATACCTGTGCGGCGCCGAGCCGTTCCAACGACAAGGCATTTCTCAAAAGAAGGCCGAGTCATGTTAATGACGAAGCATTTTTCGAATGAATGCCAAGCCGTGTTAACGACGAGGCGTTTTTCAAAAGAAAGCCGAGTCATGTTAACGATGAGGCGTTTTGCGAGTGTACGCTGAGCCGTGTTAATGACGAGGTTTTTTTTCAAAAGAAAGCCAAGCCATGTTAACGGCGAGGCGTTTTACGAGTGTACGCCGAGCCGTGTTAATGACGAGGCATTTTTCGAATGAATGCCGAGCCGTGTTAATGACGAGGCGTTTCTTGAAAGAAAGCCGAGCCATGTTAATGACAAGGCGTTTTACAAGTGTACGCCGAGGCTTTTTTAGTGAAGGGCACTGATGAACCGTTTTTGATGTCAAGAAAACACTACCGCGTCGATCCACTTAGTTTATGAGACACTCTTGGATATGTAGTTGTACCGTCCATCCATCTCGGTTAGCCTAGGATGCCTTATGTGAGATGTATTTTCCGATCGTCGGTTCCTCGACAGGAAATGTCGGGTATTGGCGCGTGCAACGGACGCGCCTAGAATTTATTCATACGCGCTCTTATTTATTAATCTTTGCAGCTTCCCAGGGTCTACGCGGATCCCACTCGCCTCGTCCATTCTATAAAAGGATGAGCCCCCTTCACTTTTCCCTCATAACTTCAGATCTTTGATTTTCACTAAAGGTAGCTCTCCGTTCTCTCTTCTTTCTCTCTCTAGTTTATTTATTTTCCGGCTAGGGTTCCGAGGCCTCTGCCGTTTCAGATCTTTTTCCGACGAACCTCGCCGTGAAGTATTGTAATTTTTGTACGTGTTGTACAATATGTCAAACCGTTCGGATGATTCGCTAGAACCCCTTTTTCCCTACAAGCCGAGCCGTGCAGATGCCGAGGCGAGAGGTGCCACGGGGTCTTCCGAGGCGTATGTCTCGCCGAGCCCTTCCAATGATTTCTCTGAAGGTGACGAGGCGTTGAATTCTTCGAGTCCCTCGGGTGCTTGCTCTTTAAATAACGAGGTGTCTGCTTTCATGAGCTGCTCCCAAGGTCCCGTCCACAATGAAGACGTAGATTACGCTGCAGTGAAAGCCGAGGAAGAAGTGTTCCCCTTCGATTCGGTCGCGGGGAGACATGAATTAGAGCGTCTCATGGTGTCCCGAGGCGCTTCTTCTTCTGGGAAGAGGCAATCTAAGCGAGGGAAAATGCAAAGGCCCGATCCTCCTGGTTCCACGCTCTCTTCCCCTGAGTCACTTGAGGCGTTACGACACCGCTTTTTAATCTCCGAGGTGGTAGAATTCGTCCTTCCGGAGAAAAGTGACCGAGCCGACTGGCCTCCCGAGAATCACTTCACCCTTACGAGACATTTTTTGAACTCTGCTTCCTTTTGTTCCCTATCCTCATAGTTATCCTTGAGTACCCGTGGAAGCATGGAATCTCGATTGGACAGATCATGCCGAGGAGCTTATGGCATATGATTGGCATCTCGGTTCGGAGCTTTGAGTGTGGACTCGACATCGAACTAGGTCATCTGCTCAACTTGTTGGAGATCAGAAGGGCTCCAGGACGAGTAGATTTTATATCACCAATAAGTCTAACCGCCGGATTATAGGTGGTTTTCCGAGCAAAGATAAGTTTTGGACCGCTTCTTCTACGTTCTGGTGATCAAGGCGTCGCTGGGCAAGGACTTTGTCCGGAAGACCAAGACTGTCTGAGGACCACTTGGTAGCCGATCCGAAGCCTTGCCTCGGCTGGGAGCTGTTATGGTGCGATTTCTTCCTACTAACCTGGTCGTTTTTGTGTTGGTTTTGCAGTTTAAAGCATCCTCCCTTCTGTTCCTGACGACCTTTTCACTGTTTGAAATACTCTCGCGGCTCAGAGAGTTAATTGGAGGAAACACTTCACGTTTGAGAGAGTGGAGAGAGCTCGAGCCATTTTTGCTGGGGTATCTATTAGTTCTTGGTTGTCGAATTCTTCAGGAGACACGAGAGAGAAGATGGTGGTCATTACCCTTAGGGAAAGGAAGAGGTGCAAAGCCGAAGACGCTGCCAGACGAGCTGCCTAAGCGGCTCAAGTAGAGACTGAGGCGGTTACTCGAGAAGATCCGCCGAGCCTTGAGGGGGATGACGCAACCCGAGCCGCGGAAGCAAATGTCACCGAGGCGATTACGAAGAAGGAAGCGCCTGAGGTTGAATCGGGTGAGATCGTCCCTGAGGCATCCAAGGAGGACTCCGCAGCTCGGAGTAAGACGCTGTCCAACTCGGCTATTCTGGCCCTCCCAAAGTCATCAAGGCCCCCAGCTTCAAATCTGCTAAAGCATGATGCTGGTCGAAAAAAATCAGCTACTGAAAAGGGAAAAGGGGTGGCCGTTCGGAAAGACGAGCCGTCCAAGAAGAAACGCAAGCCAGCGACCGGCGAGCCTACGTCGCGCAAGCTGATTGTTGTTTGTCTAATCTTAGGTTAAGTAGACATATATATGCTTATGTTTAATTCTTCGTATAGATCAAATGGACAGGTAAGACCGTTCTCACTGAGTATCTTCAAAATACTCACCCCTCTTTTCCTTTCAGGTGTTGTTTAAAAGATCATTTTGGCGTGGAATGCAAGTCAAGTTATTCAATAGGGTTTCTCCAGGTTAGGGTGTTTCAATTTGGTATCAGAGCAGGTTAGCCAAACCGGTTCTGACCGGGGAGGCATTTTGGGACTTGTTCGAATTTTGAATCGCTTTAAAAAAAAAACAAAAAAAAAACAAAAACTTCTATTTCTATTTTAGATTTTTGGCATTAAAAAAAAGGTTTTTGAATTTTGGATTTCAAAAAAAAAAAAATTATCAATTTTTAAATGTTTTGAAATTTTCTTTTCCTTAATATTTTCAAATTTCCTTTGGAATAAAAGAATGGGCCAAATCCAAGTTCATTTGTTGAAGACTTCAGCATTGATAAGATGGAATAGAATCCAAGAGAGGTATGGAGATCTACTGTATAGCATATCCGTTACGATGTCAAGGTGAAATGATTTTTGAAGGACGCGAAGGTGGGGTCGATAACCAAGTGGGGGAGAGGCAACTCCGAATTCGAGGACAAATTTCTTTTCAAGTAGGGGAGTTTGTGACATCCCAAGAATCTTTTACCCTATATCTAGCAAACCCCATCTTCTACTCTATTTATAAAATGAGTTCGTGGCAGAGAAGGAAAAAATAGTTCAGAACAGCAAAGCCCTTTTGGAGTCACATTTGAGCAGCCACCATCAAAACAGCTCGAAGGAGAAGCCATTGCAGCAACCTAGAAGGCTGATTCGACGTCTTCTGGCTTGAGAGATAATCGGGTGATCAAATCAGTTCAGATCGGCACGAAACTTGGTAAGGTGATTCTAGACCCTCATATCTAGCTATAGTCGCAAACGGATCCTTATTTGGAGTTGTCTTCTAAAAGTTATGAGTGTTTTCCCGAACCATATTTGCAAAGGTCCGATCCGCGAGCAGCTGACTTATGAAGAGTTTTCCGGCAATCTACATACCATCGTGAAGATCTTTAATCCAGCTTTTCAGATCAATCTTTCGATATCCAATCTGAGCTGTGACAAGAAAGTTATGATTGTTTTTCTGTTGGATGTCAAATATGTCCGAAGGTGAACCATATTTGTTATTCATCAAGTGGCAAAGGTGAGGTGGGACTTGTGGAGATTGATTGATAATTAAAACGAACATGAATGATTCTTTGAGAACTGTTGTATATATTGTTGATTAGTATTAGTCTAAGCGCGTTAGAGCGCATGATTGATATTGGCCTATGGATGGATTGCTAGCTGGTCTTCACGAACGACGTTTCGCGAAGTGGGACCATGGCTTGACCATACACAGCTGAAGTATGGCCAGTACAGGGGCTGACGGGCCTGTGAGATTTGTGGCTGACGAGTCACCAGATTTAAACAGTGTGACGTTCTCGTGAGTGGGAACTTCTGTGTTAGGTTTCTGTATACTTGTGAAATATTTTGATTGTTGTTTGTTAAATCTTAGGTTAAGTAGACATATATATGTTTATGTTTGATTCTTCGTATAGATCAAGTGGACAGGTAGGATCGTTCTCACTGAGTATCTTCAAAATGCTCACCCCTCTTTTTCCTTTCAGGTGTTGTTTAAAAGATCATTTTGGCGTGGAGTGCAAGTCAAGTTATTCAATAGGGTTTCTCCGGGTTAGGTAGTTTCATAATGAAACACGCTACATACAATAGAGAACGTCGTAACAAGAAGTTAAAGTTATGACCCATGAAGATATTGAACTTACCTACCGATGGCCACACTGGATGTTAGGTCTAAACTGAAATAAAACAAAGACCGTAGATATTTTAGACGATGAGGATGTGGCTCTATTCTTAGTCATCATGGTGGATCTAGACAAGGTCTATCTCTGAGTAAGGGTTAGGGACAATCTAATTGGGAGACTATTAACCATACACAAGCGTGCTCGATATGGACGATAACAATATTATCAGTTCAAGGACTATTTTGCCAACAAACCAAGATGGTACGTGCTCTACCACCTATACTTACCAACTTGAGCGGTAATCGGAGGACCAATCGTCCCGAGATAAGGCAACACGGTGCTTTAAGAAGTAGAGATCCAGCTCTAGATAAAAACTAAAATATCTGTTAAACAAATACTTTTTATGTTAGGGGTAAACTATATTGATAACTTAATGACAACATATAAAGAGCAATAGCAACCCAGGTCTGCATGCCACGGCTCTGAAGTGGGTTTCCCAGTCCACGTTGACTTGACACATAATCGACCGAGCTGTGGCAATTTTTCATGGACCATTTGTGATAAGATTCGTCATAGAATTTTCACACACTTGGCTCGGTGGAGGTTGATAGAGCCTTGATTCCAGATTGTTTCGGAGAAAGAGATGTTAAGGCATGAGTGTAAACTCGAATATCCCTAGGTCCAATTTCAAAGAAAGAACGAAATCGAGGGGATGGAACAAAGAAGAACAAGGGTTGCGATATCGGATGTTAGGGTGTGAGACAAGTCCCGAAAATCCCTAAGCCCCAGATATGACTACAAACTCTCTCACTCTTTGTAAGCGCAGGCTGCGTCAAGCAGGATGAAACTACTTGATAAACCAGAACGTCAGATGGCTAACCACCAAATATCGATAAGTTCCCAAAGAACAAAAGAGAAAACTCAAAAGAAAATTTTATTGAGAAAAAAGTGATGATGAAGTCTGAATACAACGATGCCTTTATATAGAGGCAAAAGAAGACCATCGGTCATACACAAGGAAATAAAAGACAATAAATGAAAACGTTGAATAACGATCAGACTTCCGGAATGACCCTTCGCATCCTCTCGCTAAACTCTTGAGCTTCTAGCCGTTATACCAAGCCGTGAATCGAACCATGGTCGTGAGATGGGTGTGCCTTAACCTCATTAAAACCCCATTCGGTAAACCCAGTGGGACAAACCCGAATGCAAGAAAAAAGAGTATTAAAACAGCACCCCAACCAGGTTAGTTCGGACCTGAGTACTTGATTATGGTCATGGCCTTATGAACTGGTGTTGGGTCTGTTGCTTGGCTCCTAAGACCGGTTAGCACTCGCTGGATCGCTCCCGTAAGCATTATTGTACGTGACCTGGTCATTGGACCGGCTGGCATGGCCAGGACTTCATCTGGGTCGGTAGTTTGGTCTTGTTCCTCGGCCTGAACCTCGACTTGTGCCTCGTCCTCTGTCCCCATCGGTTCCATGATTCTATCAATTTGCAAGAACGACAGCTGACATTAAGGTTGAAGAGGTTTGTCAAGAGACAGCTGGGATGAGTTCCATGGATGTGGATCATAATTGTACTGTTGATACCAACCAACCAGCCTCGCGGGATGCAGGGTTACAGCTAACGCTGGCAGAAGCTTACGTGGAAAAAGAACATGAAGCAGATACTAACTCAGTGATGTTGCTAGGGTTGGAGGTCACAGGAGAGGTTTAAAATTATAAATCTCTAGTATCTACAAGTGCGCAACTGTGCTGTAATGGAAATTCAGCTGGTTCCTCTTAAATATCTCCAAATTTGAGATGGATCAGACAGTGAGAAGGTCTACATTTGAGACTGGACTTCTGATGGTTTCGTTGAGCTTAAAGTATGGTTTTTCTCCATTTTGCAACGTTTTTCCTTAAGTAACCTGAAAAAAGTTTTGAAACTGCAAATATAAGAAAACCATAATAAGAATACTTAAAACTAAATAAAACATTTGAAATTGCATAAGAATTTTTTAATGAAAATGAGTAAAAACATGGTGTTATCACTCAGCGAACTGTCATGCATGTCAGCTCTGCTTCGTCATCAACTTCTATCCCACCCTCAACTAGAAGTTATTCTTTCCTACAAGAAGGGCTGATGGGTACCAGCGAAGAGGTGGACTTGCGGATATCTCTCATAGGTACAATAGCTACCCATCTCTACACACTATACAAATACACTTACAATATCAAAAATTTCATCATTAACAAATGATCATGAGAGGATCTAATTGCACGTTTGTACCTAACCCAATCCCTGACCCTGAAATCTTTGTAACAAATACTGTCCAACCAGTAACTGAAGTTAATAACCAACGACTTTGACACAGTACAAGGGAAAACATATCATGATTGAGAAGGATAATGTAATTCATGAAAAGGGAACAGCTTCACAGTATCAAAACAGTGCACATATACGAGGACTCATCACTACGTCAGGTGGGAGGGAGGATCCACCGGGGCTTACATCTATGGTCATAAATTATCCACCGAATACCGCAAAATGCGAGCCAAGCCATGCATAGAACCAGCCTTGCATGAGAGTGACGCACCCCCTAAAGAACCAGCCTTGCACGACAGTGACGCACCCCCTTACTTTGTAAATCCTTGAACCCTAAACCCTAAATGCGCAAACCTAAACACATATCCTAAACCCCAACACAATTACCCCCACCTATAAACCGTGATCTCTACATGTTAACCCTAATTAATGTCGAAATCAATATAGAAATTACCAATTGTGTTAATAATTTTTTTTTGTATTCGATAACAGGTAGACAACATCTATATCAGCTTGAAACTTCTTATTAAGAGTAATTGGTAACTGTATTTAAGTACAAATTTAACGAAGTTAATTTTTCATTGTTATCAGTAAAAAAAATCAATGTTGGTGAGATTAATGTAAGATAGTTCCCAATTTCAATTCCTTAACATGCTCATGTCATTGCAATATTAAGGAGTCAATCTAAATGAAGACGATTTAGACACTAAACCTATATGAAACTAGCTTAATCCAAGTGAACAAGGTTATGATTTTGACAAACTAAAGACTAAAAACCAAATTAAACAAGTGGAATGAAGATAATCAAGCAAAGATAATGATCAAATAAAAAGCAAACTAGCAACTTAACAAGATTGACTGAATAGATAAAAGATAGGCCTCTAGATGTGATAATGGATTAAGATGTATTTAGTGTTAATCTATGATGTTAAAGCAAACAAAAAAATAATTGCTTTAGCTTAGATCTCTTAAACTTGACTAATCCTATCTCAAGGCACTAATCACTTTCTTAATTATTATTAGTAAGATCTAATTCTCATTAGTGCAACAATGATTAAAAAGCATAATGAATCAGTTCTAATTACCATTTAATGATAAAACAAATATTCTCATGTGAATAAAACAGTAAACTCTCATTTAGCTCATTCAAACATTTCATCAAACACTTTTGGTCCATGCAATGCCTAGGAACCCAGATAACTTTCTCAAGGAAATCTGACATTAGGTATAACTAAAAGAGAAAGGAAATGAAGAATTTAACCCTAAACATCCTAGATTAAAAATCTAGACGCACTAATCTACACACCCAAAAGCCTAAAAAGATAACAATTCATTAATCATATTTAACACACTTACACTACAAGAATAATTGTCTATTGCCACAGATAATTTTGTGGCATACATCTCAAATCTGTGGAAATACAGCTATTTCCCCGAATTGTTACGAAACTAATTTGGATTATAGAGTCGTTACAAACAGAATTTTGTGGCAATTTCTTGCATATTACCATAGAATATCACGATAATATTTTCTGGTAAATTAGTCACGAGTTATCCAGAAAAATATTTGTGATATATTTGCCAGAAATTGATACAAAATAATTGTGGCATATTGTAACGAATAATCACAATAATTTTTAAGTAAATTTGATATGGATAGCCACAAAAATTATTTGTCATAAGTTATGACAAATTGCCAGAATTTAGTATGTTGCAAAAATACAAAAGATTACCATAGTAAAATGTATGGCATTTTGACCAATAATTAGAAGAATATATTTGTTACAAATTGCTACAATTTGTCATAACAATAGTGGTCCCACAGATTTTCATCCATTCTTTATCAAAATAATGTAAAATTGAGAAAAATTGATTAATAGTTATAACAATCACTAGTTTTAAAACACTATTTATATTACACCAAAAGTCATTAAAAGTACTAATAAACCGAAAACATTATACATTACGTACAATGACAAAAGTTGTTAAATATACTAATGAAATCCCAATCATCTTAGCTAATGAAATCATGCTTCAATCCCGCTGACTTCTTCTGTCTCACACCACTCGACATAGAGCTTTTGCAATGGATCTCCCAAATATCATCATGTTCTTTGTCCCAATAATATAATCGCTGCAAAACTCAATAGTTAAACTCAAGATCCAAAATCGAACAAGCAACAAGAACAGTTCAACACACCAAAAGGTCCAAACCAAACTAAAACATAGTAAATCACTCAGAATTCTAATGTGAAACTAAAAGCTGAAACCTCACTACAAACGATCTGTCAAAAGTGAAACACAAAAAATAAAATAGGACAAGCAACTAGATAACATACCACAAAAGTGGACCACCACATGTCTTTCTTCTCTTGGGGAACCATCAGATAATTCCACCATGGCCTCCCAAAAATTTGCTTTCCAAACAATAAAGCTATTAAACCACAACACACCAATAGACGTAACTAGAAATCAGTTGAAATCCAAATATTGGAAAGCAAAGGTTTCAAAATAAATTGAGAATTTAATAATCTAACTAGAAATCAGTTGATATCAAGAGAGAAAGAGAAGGAGCGTTGATATATGGAGAGACAAAGACAACAAGGCAGAGGGAGATGGAGATAGCAGTGGAGAGAAAGAGACGGTGGTGGAGAGGAGAGAAAGAGACGACAGTGAAGAGACAGCGGTGGAGAGGAGAGAAAGAGATGGCAGTGAAGAGACGTTCGGTGGATAGACAGAGACAGTGGTGCAGAGACATATGGAGATAGAGAAAGAGACGGTAATGGGGATAAGTTAAAGAGACTGATTTGAAGAGATGGCGGTGGAGATACGGCGATAACAGCGGAAAGACAAGGGTTTTCTCCAACGCAGTGGTGCGGAGAAGTGTTTTATCCTACTCTCATTGGAAAGAAAAAAAATAAATGACAAGTTTAAGAAACTAAAAACTATAAAAGGTTTAAGAGGCAAAATGTAGATTTTTGTTTGTCCGGCTACAGCATCGGTCTGGGCATATCGGGCACGACATGGGCAATGTGGTTGCTTCTCGACATAATGGAGTGAGAGAAACATTGGTCTTGACATGGGCAATGTGGAGGCCGATATAGAAATCTCCTCGCACGGCTCCAACATCGGTCTTAACAACATCGAGCATTGCTCGGCCGATGTTGCTTGTTTAGTGCGTGAGAGAAGGATCAACATGGGTCAAGACTTGGGTGATATCATTACCGATGTAAATAATTTCTTGTCTGGCTCCAATATCGGTCAGAGTACATCAGCCATGGCTTGGCCGATGTTCACATCTCTTGGCCGAGAAACACATCCTTCGTTCAATCTTCAAGTCTCTCCAAGCTCCAAACTCAAGGGTGATTGGCTCCATAACTCCATAAGTCTCTAAATGTCTCTAAAACAATGCAAAACACACTTGGACCTAATGCATAACCTATCTAAACAAAATTGACACAAAAACACTAAGAAACATATAAGAATTCATGCATAAGATACAAAATGTTAAGTAAAATACATGATAAAACATATAAATTATGACAATATCAGACATATGACGGTCTACTTTGAGGATCAGTTTTACTCATTACAGTTTGCTACATAGTAAACCTTATCCACAAACACGACCAATTCCTATACATTATATCCTAAAATCCAAAATCTAAACTTTAAATCATAAACCCTAAAATCTAAAACTCTGAACTCTAACTCTGTAATAACCTAAATCCTGCAGCCCAGCAAGAGGCCCAGCAGCTGGCCCAAGTCCCTATTTCTGTAGATATAAAAGGGAAAACCCTAGAGGGAGAGCTTTATTCCTGTAGAAAATTCCCAACGCCGAGAGAGAGAGAGAGAGAGAGAGAGGGATTGACAAGAAGAAACCACCAAGAGCAGCCACTGCCGCCAATCAGCCATCCCTCACCGTCCGAGCCTTCGCTAAGCCATCCCGAGCAGTCGCAGATCCCGCCAAGCCGTCAAGAGGCTTCGTCCGAGCCAGCCAAAACCAACGCGAGCTGCTGCCAAGCCAAGGAGGAGTCACCGAGAACCCGTGCCATCCTGTCGCTTTCTTGATTCCTTCATCTTTCAATCTCCTTGATCCAGATCTGAAATCTGCCTAGTTGAGGATTAGATCTAGGCTTTTAGTACCTTATTTTTTTGTTTTTGGTGTATTGAGTATAGAAATTCAGATAGTTTATTGATGCACATAATTAGAGCATGTACAATTGAATTGATTAAGAAAATGCATAAGATGAAGCATTAACATACTTGTTTGTTCACCTCATTGAGTGTTTAATGATTGTAAAGTAGCTAGAATGAGGTGGTCGACCTGTAAAAGGGCACAATGGTTTGATTATTGTTTGTTGGGGTTCATACCTGGTAGAAAGGATGATCCACATCGCTTGGTGGTAGAGGCGAACCACGCTAAATGTCTTTGTGACTAATAAGAGTTTGCCATGCCTCGTTAGCCTGATGAAGAGTTATCCATGCCTCAATAACATGATGAGAGTTTGCCATGCCTCGTTAGCATGATGATCCTGTGTGTGTGCCTTGTGTGAGCCAAAACTCACACAACCAAAAACTTGTTAAGAAAAACTTAAGAGATCCAAAATTTCTAGGGTTTATCGCAAGAACAGCAAGATCAAAAGATGGTTTTTTGCTGGAAAAGTATTTAAGTCTTATTGCTCTCGAGTTTTGAAAAGTTACATAATGAATTGCATACATCGTCTATTTATACTAATTCTCTAAACCGCCTAGCCGAAAATCTCGGAAAAGATTTTTGGAATATTTCCTTATCGCTTCGTGCGGCCACCGACTTTAATGGCTCGCCTAGGGTTTTTCATGGGCTTCCTCATACAGCCCGGCCCAACTCAGGTTAATAGGGGGCTCGGCACCTTCCGCGTTACGGCTAGATCCATACCGATTCAGGGCCTGCATCGTTACGTAGCTCGGCCCGCAACATCTGTGCGGTTCGGCCCATATCGCCTCTCAGCTCGGTCCGTGCTTCCTTTAGGGCTTGGCCCATAAGATTTCAAAGCTCGGCCCATCCTGCTTCATGGATGGGCTCGGCTTGTTTCCTCACAGAGCTCGGGTCCGAAAATACCTTTTGACACTTAGTCATCTTGAGATGGTTATTTCAGCTAAGGTAGAAACCGAATCCAACACTTAGCCCCCCAGATCGTCGGACTCGGAGACGAGAGTGATGAGGTATGAAGCTCCGAGCCGCTGTGGTGCGGTTTTGCCGAGCCTCTTCAAGACGAAATGATACCGAGCCGTTGTGCTGGTAACGTGATTCCAGGGAGATGCCAATTTATTTGACGAGGCGATTAAGGTGCCGAACTGTCCTAGAGCAACAATGACGAGGTATTCTTGACAGGATGTCGAGCGGACGAGGCGTCTCTCGAATGAAGCCGAGCCGTTTTTACGAGACTGATGCCGAGCCGTGTTGAAGCCAATGACAAGGCATTTTGTAGGGGAATACCTGTGCGGCGCCGAGCCGTTCCAACGACGAGGCGTTTCTCAAAAGAAGGCCGAGTAATGTTAACGACGAGGCGTTTTTCGAATGAATGCCGAGCCATGTTAACAATGAGGCATTTTTCAAAAGAAAACCAAGCCATGTTAACGACGAGGCGTTTTACGAGTGTACGCTGAGCCGTGTTAATGACGAGGCTTTTTTCAAAAGAAAGCCAAGACATGTTAACGACGAGGCGTTTTACGAGTGTACGCCGAGCCGTGTTAATGACGGGGCGTTTCTTGAAAGAAAGCGGAGCCATGTTAATGACGAGGCGTTTTACAAGTGTACGCCGAGGCATTTTTAGTGAAGGGCACTGATGAACCATTTTTGATGTCGAGAAAACACTACCGAGTCCCTCGAGTGCTCGCTCTTTAAATAACGAGGCATCTGCTTCCACGAGCTGCGCCCAAGGTCCCGTCCACAATGAAGATGTTTATTACGCCGCGGTGAAAGCCGAGGAAGAAGTGTTCCCCTTCGATTCGGTCGTGGGGAGACATGAATTAGAACGTCTCTTGGCGTCCCGAGGCGCTTCTTCTTCTGGTAAGAGGCAATCTAAGCGAGGGAAAATGCAAAGGACCGATCCTCCAGGTTCCACACTCTCTTCCCCTGAGTCACTCGAGGCGTTACGACGCCACTTTGGAATCTCCGAGGTGGTAGAATTCGTCCTTCCGGAGAAAAGTTACCGAGCCGACAGGCCTCCCGAGAATCACTTCACCCTGTACGAGACATTTTTTGAACTCTGTTTCCTTTGGTTCCCGATCCCCGGAGTTATCTTTGAGTACCTGTGGAAGCATGGAATCTCGATTGGACAGATCATGCCGAGGGGCTTACGGCATATGATTGGCATCTTGGTTCGGAGCTTTGAGTGCGGACTCGACATCGAACTGGGTCATCTGCTGAACTTGTTGGAGATCAGAAGGGCTCCAAGACTAGTAGATTTTGTATCTCCAATAAGTGTAACCGCCGGATTATAGGTGGTTTTCCGAGCAAAGATAAGTTTTGGACCGCTTTTTCTACGTTCTGGTGAACGAGGCATCAGTGGGCAAGGACTTCGTCCGTAAAACCAAGACTGCCTGGGGACTACTTGGTAGCAGATCCGAAACCTTGCCTCGGCTGGGAGCTCTTATGGTGCGATTACTTCCTACTAACCTGGTCGTTTTTGTGTTTTTTTTGCTGTTCGGAGCATCCTCCCTTCTGTTCCTGACGACCTATTCACTGTTTGAGATACTCTCGCGACTCGGAGAGTTAATTGGAGGAAACACTTCACGTTTGAGAGAGTGGAGAGAGCTCGAGCCATTTTTTCTGGGGTGTCTATTAGTTCTTCGTTGTCGAATTCTTCAAGAGACACGAGAGAGAAAGGAATATGCCAAAAACCAAAGAGGCTGCCAGACGAACCGCCCAAGCGGCTCATGTAGAGACCGAGGCGGTTACTCGAAAAGATCCGCCGAGCCTTGAGGGGGATGACGCAACCCGAGCCGCGGAAGCAAATGTCACCGAGGCGATTACGAAGGAGGAAGCGCCTGAGGTTGAATCGGGGGAGATCGTCCCCGAGGCATCCAAGGAGGACTCCGCAGCTCGGAGCAAGACGCCGTCAAACTCGGCTATTCTGGCCCTCCCAAAGTCATCCCCCCAGCTTCAAATCTGCTGAAGCATGATGCCGGTCGAAAACAATCAGCTAGTGAGAAGGGAAAAAGGGTGGCCGTTCAGAAAGACGAGCCGTCCAAGAAGAAACGCAAGACAGCGTCCGGCAAGCCTACGTCGCGCAATTTGGTCGTTGACGACCTGGCTGCTTCTGCAGTGATATATTCGCGTGTTAACAATGCCAACACGCGGCTCCCACCTCCCGAGCAGCTGAGGAGATGGAAATCTTATGGCGCGATGGCGCAGCACGGCATTGAGGTTTCTTTCGTCTGTTATCTCTTTCCCTTCTTACTTCAAATTCTGGATAAGTGTTTAACACATATCCTCCTTTGCAGTTTGTAGCAGCTATCAACGAGCTGATGGCCGATTATGAGTCGGATTTTATCAAGGTCTAGCGTTGTCTGGAAGAGGCTCAGAATGAGGCTGCGATGGCTAAAGGAAAGTTGGACGAGGCGATGATCAGAGTCAAGAGGCTAGAGGAGGAAAAGATAGTCATTCGCGCTGACGTTGATAAGGTGTCGTTCACAGTTACTCACCTCAAGGAGGCCAGGAGAGCCAAGAGTGCCAAGGTGGCACTATTAAAGAGGCGTATCTAGGCCAAAGATGCCTTGTTCGATGCCAAAGTTAAGCGGGCTAAGAAGGAGGCGAGGCGCGAGTTGACAGCCAAATTTCTGGAGCGCCTTGCCTAGGTGGAGGAAGGTCTCGCCAAGCTTGAGAAGGCCAAGAGTGACGAGAACAAGCTAGGGCAGATCAAGAGCAACCTTGCTATGATCGACGAGCTTCGGAAACCTGACGGCTCAACTTTAGACGCCGAAGAGGCAAAGTTAAAGAGTTGGGAGAGCGAATACGTTGATGACGAGGCGTATGACCATATCGCATCCGAGATCCGAGGTGAATTGGTCTTTTTGCCTGTGTCGCCTGATTCTGTGGACACATGTCTGGGCAACGAGCCGATCGAGGAGACAGCGGCTAATCTGGGTGTCCGGGATCCAACCGGGTCATACGAAGGTACCCCAGCTCTTTCGAACCCCCTTGCCGAGTGAGAGACGCGTTCTGCAGCTTGACCCTTGCTACTCTTTCTCGCTTTCGGAATGTGTACTTTTCTTTTAAATTCTCCTTATCACGCTAAGTGCCTGGAAGGCTTTATCCATCTTACGTACTCATATTAGTTTTGTGATTGATGCCTGGATGGCTTTATCCATTTGATTCTTGAACTGAAGCTTATATGATAATGATTTTGGGTGTCTTTTTTTTTTTATAACTGCTGGTTTTGACTTAATATTTTTCCGAGAATCATTGTTCCAAACTGTTTTTGTGGAAAGTTCTTGTCAAACCTGGATGTTTTTACGTAGTTTGTCGAGCCGAGCCATAGATGATTTTGTTCCTTTCCTGGCCGAGCTGTTCTGAAAAATTGATAGAGTGTCTCGAATAAAAACAGGCTGTTTTGATACTTTAGGTATCGAGTGGACCCTTTTTAAGTTATAAAATGTCTAAGGAGTACCTGATAACACCGTATTTTGACCTCTTTTATGGATCACAATTATGTCTTATGCAGGTGTTTTAACTCTGTTTTTAATGGTTTTTAAAGTGTTTTCAATGTTTTAGAGTTTCAAAAGACTTTACAGGAAACTTGGGCAAAAGATATGCAATTTGGAACAAATAAGCAATTTTAGATAAATGCAGATCGTCAGAAGTATGATAAGGGATGAAGACCTTCTCACCGTCTGAGACAACATAGAGGATCCAACCAGCTTTCTAATGCACTTGGTTTGGAGACAATCCAACGGTTAGATCTTCAGATACTCCCGATGCAAGAATGACAGAAAATGCAGTTCCGGAAGAGAACATTAGCCGGGGCCGCGGCAACACCTATTTTCCCACGGGTAGAACCACCACGACCGCGGAAATTGGTCGTTCACTTTCCTGACGACTTAATTAAAGCCCAGATCAATTATTTTCGTTATTTTTGAAGCCCTAAGTGTCCAAGACCACTCCAGAAGATATAAATACCCCCTTTAGGTCATTCTAAAGGGTGTGTTTTTTTCTGTACTCAAATTTTCGTGTGTGATTCAAAGCCCTAATGATACGATCCAAGGGGATCTACTCTCAAGAATAAAGGCTACAGGTGTGATGATGGTTTGATGATGTCGTGATAGAACTATGGAGATCGGATCGATGAAGGGAGATGGTGGTGTGATGCGGCGGATCGAGTGAGATGAGAGGGTGGACGTGGTGTGTTGATCGATTGATGGTGTGGTGCTGATAAGATGATATCGATGTAATGGAGAGATAGAAGAATCTCTTGTAAACAAATTAGTTTTTAAGAGATTCGAATTTCAGAGTTTTTAGTTCTCAGAAATCAAAGAGAGAAGAACATGTTAAAAGTTTGTTCAAAATTCTTCACTGAATATGACTTAGGCGATTTTCTCTTTTTATTAACTAAGAGAGAAAATCGCAGCCCTAATAACAAAACTACATGGAGTTTGAAATAAAAACAACAAGAAGTTTAATTTAATAATAAAACAGCGAGGCGTCCCTTCTAAATCCTAAGTGGTGCGCCTAAAACAACTAGTGCACAAGTCATTGTGACTTTGCACATTATTACCCATTAGTAACAACTTCTAAGGAACTCGACGTAGCAATAATTTCTGCCTCGTTAAAAACCTTGGAGAAGAACCTCCTTGCCTTCCAAAATCCTCACTAAGGAAAAGAGTACAGAATCATCACCTAAGTTACCTATTCATTGTTACTGGGTTCTTCATTCTTCAAGATAGAGATGTTGAAGATGTGAACTCCAGCCTCCAGTTGATCGATGTCCTCTGCGACAATGAGTGTGTGAGCCTCCTTAGCCATCTCTCTAGCTCTGGAACGAGTGATCCTGCCAGCTACCTCTGGTTCCTCCTCCTCTGAGCTTGTCACGATCATATCACCTAAGAGGGAGGCCACCGTTTTAAGGAGAAGGAGCCGCCGCTGGAGGAAGACATCGCGCCTCCATCTGCTTCTCCGTTCTTCGTTTTTCTTCCTTCTTTTCTTTAATTTCCTGCACTTTCAATACTCTATGATGCTTTGTTACAATATGTTTGAGTAGTTACCCAGTTGGGTTTAAAGGGATTTTTCAAAGGGGATTTCATGTGTCTTTGTTTATGAATCGATAGATTTAGGATTTATAATCTTCTAGATGTTCTTCGTTTGCCTTTAATCTTACTGCGTGATTCTCTGCTGGCCTCTTAGAAGCCGATCTGATATGATATGTTGCGAAAGCTTTCATTGATTGTCTGAACTTGGGTGAAACGAGCAATAATTCTTAGGAGTGGAAACCTACCTGTAGTTGAGTTGTGAATGTTGATGAGTCTTGTTCTGCTATTGCATCTTCTCCCTTCCAGGATCAGAGTGGAAACCTACTGATCAGCATTGCAAGAGATAGTTGTTTAGTGCTGCGAAAGTAGGCTATTCATACTTCCGTGCCTCGAGTTCTAGAACATACGTAGTTGATTACCTTTATCACTTTTTTAAAATCGACATAGCCTAGTCCATGAACCCCTGCGAATTCCCCTTGAGCCCCAACGTTTGCTTCCATTGTTTACAGCCTTGCTTTTCAATCACTATTTACTTGCTTCCATTCGCCTTTGTTAATCGCTTTTTTATTTGCTTTACTTGCTTTCGTTCTTAATTGATTTTGCTTTCTTTGCTTTCTAGTTTAGATTCAGTGACAACCAAAACCCAAAAAACCAAAACCCAAACCTGTTTAGTTCTAATCTGATTTAAGCATTGCCGTGAATTCGTACTGAAACAACTAAGTCTCTGTGGATCAATACCCTAAGTACTACAGCGCACATCTGTGCCCTTGCAGACATTTAGGGGTTATAAATTTAAAACCTGAAGCTTAGTAGAAAGAACCAATACCCCGTTTACAAACCGCATCAAGTTTTTGGTGCCGTTGCCGGGGACTTTGATTTGTTTCGTTGCGAATCACAGCTTAAATCTATTAGAACACTTGTTTACTTTTACTTTTTCTTTTGAATTTTTCAGGTTTCTCTGAAATGAGAGACCGGGAACATGTTCCCAGAACTCTTGGTGATCCACCATATCGTGTGGATGGTGATCCAAGCGACGATGACCTGACTGATGATGAGTTTGAAGAACCGATTTATGATGACAATGAGCTAATCGGATCGGCAAAACGTGAAGATTGTGATGAACTGATTGGAAGTTTCGATTCACTCGAGAAATTCTTGGGAGATCGAAGAGCTATTCAACCAGCCTTACCAGAGGATGACAAAACCGAAATTAAGGTACCCTATATCCATTTAGTTCAACAAAATCAATTCCATGGTTACAATTCCGAACACCCGATTGACCATATCGAGACGTTTGAAGAATTATGTGCAACCATTACAGCAAATGGGGATTACCACAAGTGAAGTCTTTTCCCATTCTCTTTGAGAGACAATGCCAGCAAATGGCTAAAATCTTTGCCACCTGTTTCACTAAAAACGTGGGCAGCCTGTAGAACTGCTTTCCTAAATCGTTTTTTATACTAGAAATCGTTCAAATGTCTTAAGAAACAAGATAAGAACTTATAAACAAAAAGAAGATGAAGATCTTTTAGATACTTGGGAAAGATTTAGGGAATACTAAAGAAATTTTCCACACCATGGATATACAGAAGAATACCTGCTGGGTATCTTCTATCGCGGTATAACTCCAGAGTTACGACACTCTTTCGAGACAGCAAGAAATAGAGACTTCTCAACTAGATCTGTAGAAGATGCTCACGTTTTCATAAAAAATTTCGCAAACAGCATCCGAAATCAAAAAACCTTTGGTAATTCTGCAATTCCTGAGAAGAAAGAAGAGATTTCGGAAGTTATAAAGTGTCTCCATCACATAATGAGTCATCTTGGATTACAACAACCAAATAAGGTACACAATACGTGTAACTTTGACGGCTGGGACAACCCAATGGATTCTTATGATCAAGAGATGATGAACACTGCAGAAGTCTACCAAATCCAAGATTTTTCATTCGTTTCTGATCACCGCGGGTCCATTCATCCGGACCGCGACTAACCAATCTTTCACCCACTACAAGAATATAGGCTATTAATAGCATTACAAGATAGCGTTTTTGTTCATTATGCTATTATTAGTATACCCACATCTTTAATATAGCGTTTGGATATTTGAAGACGCTATGATATATTATTAAATTGAAAAACTAAAATTGTCGTGGGTTTTATAATGTTGAATGTTCTCTCTAATAGTAGATAATTTTTGAAAACGTTATAATATGTTTAGGCGGACAAATTTTTCTAAAGACCCGCGACACTTAGAAAATTTAGCCTCCACAAATTTTTTTGGCTCTCTAATATCGTAAAATCCCCAAATTTCAGATCTAAAGAACTTCATCACCATTTTCAGTGTTCTTACCCTAATTCGACACTCTCCCAGACTAAACATCTCCATTCGTACTTCCTATAACTCTAAATCAAAATTTTTCATTCTCCATTTGTACTTCCTATAACTCTAAATCAAAATTTTTCATTCTCCATTTATTTCTCATTGTACCCAGAATCTCTATATCGAAGAGTCTTATTTGCTCGATTTCTGAGCATACCAAAAAACCCTTTCCAAACCCGCGACTGTGAAATCCCCGACTCTCCGGATTCGTTCCTAAACAAATCTTCTGAGGATCTCATTTAGCAAAGGTGAAATCGAGTTCCCTTTTAAGTTTTCTTTTATGTTGCCTGTCTTCTTGCATTTTGAACTCAGCTTCGCATGTCGATATGCAGGAAGATTTCGTTAGGCGAGGAAGAACAAACAAAATCAGGTATCCCAAATCTATTTGATTTCTGACAAGATTATAGTGTCGTTCTCGCCTAAACCTTACTGTAGTTGGGTTTTTTATATACACAATTTGGTCGGAGCTGTTGTAAACATGGATAAAGCTTGGGTTTGGTTGCCAAGGTATTAATTCGACTACTTTCACACATTTTTCTTGATTTCATTTTCCGTATAGGGTTTAGATCATTGTATTTCCTAATTCATTTATATTTCAATTTGATAGGAATAGCCTTGAATATGAGGTAGGAGCAACTAAGTTTCTCACTGATTCAGCAAAAAGATTAGGTTATCCATCGGAGATATTCTGTCCTTGCGTTGATTGCCGAAATGTTTGCCACCAATCAACTCAGACTGTGTTGGAGCATCTAGTGATACGAGGGATGGATCAGAAGTACAAGAGAAGTCAATGTTGGAGCAATCACGGGGATAAAAGGAATGAGAAGATGATTGATGTTGATGCGTCTGAGTATGAGGCGTATGATCTGATTAGGACTGCTTTTATGGCAAGTGAAAGCAAGAAACCATCTCAGCAGCAGAATGTAGATCAGTTTGAAGATACTGACGCAGATACTGAGTTCAAGAAGAAGTTAGAGGATGCAGAAACTCCCTTGTACTCGACGTGTATGAACTATACCAAAGTTCAAGCAATCATGGGACTATACCGAATAAAAGTCAAGAGTGGGATGTCAGAGAACTACTTTGACCAGCTTCTGATGCTAGTTCACGAGATGTTGCCACTCGACAATGTTCTACCTAAGTCTACTGATGAGATGAAGAAATTTTTGAAGATGTTTGGGTTCGGCTATAATGTGATTCACGCCTGCAAGAATGACTGCATTCTTTATCGGAATCAGTATGAGGAGTTGGTGAGCTGTCCAAGATGTAGTGAATCAAGGTGGGAAAAGGATAAACACACAGGTGGGGACAAGCAAGGGATTCCTGCGAAAGTGCTTAGATATTTTCCGATTAAAGAAAGACTTAGGAGGATGTTTAGATCAAAACGGGTAGCTGAGGCTTTGTGTTGGCACTACAGTAATGGTAGTGAAGATGGTACTATGCGGCATCCAGTTGACTCCTTGACTTGGTTTCAGGTCAACGAGAAATGGCCGGAGTTTGCTGCTGATGCTAGAAACCTTAGACTAGGGATTTCTACAGATGGCATGAATCCCTTTTCGATCCAGAATACAAAGTATAGCACATGGCTGGTGCTCTTGGTCAACTACAACATGGCACCAACTGAGTGTATGAGAGCAGAGAATATCATGCTGACACTGTTGATCCCTGGACCAACCGCACCTAGCAACAACATTGACGTCTACTTACAGCCGCTGATAGATGATTTGAAAGACTTGTGGATTCAAGATTTAGAAGTTTATGATACCTTTAAGAAGGAGAGTTTCACTCTTAGTGCCATGTTGCTGTGGAGCCTCAGCGACTATCCTGCGTTAGGGACATTAGCTGGATGTAAGGTCAAGGGGAAACAAGCTTGTAATGTATGTGGAAAGGATACACCATACAGGTGGTTAAAGTTCAGTCGGAAGCATGTATATATGGGCAACAGGAAGCGACTAAGGCCTGGTCATCCATACCGACGTAGAAAGGGGTGGTTCGACAATATCATAGAATCTGGGTCTGCGAAAAGAATTCAGAGTGGAACAGACATATTTGAGAGCCTAAAGGATTTTAGGAATGATTTTGGAAGACCTTTGGATAAGAAGAAAGGTAAGAGAAATAGAAACGATGTCGACGAAGATGATGTGATATCAACAGAAGAATATGAAGACGACAATGACCTATGGAGATGGAAAAAAAGGTCTATATTTTTTTATTTACCGTACTGGAAGGTTAGTACTCTTTATAATCATTTTTGTTGTTGGTAGCTTAAGATGCTTAATTATATTTCTGAAAGTTGTTTATACTATATGTGGCAGGATCTGCCTGTGCGGCACAACATTGACGTCATGCATGTCGAGAAGAATGTCTCTGATGCATTACTCGCAATTCTGATGCATAGCCAAAAATCTAAGGATGGGTTGAAAGCAAGAAAAGATTTAGAAGACATTGGTATTCGTCGCAACCTACATACTCAGGTACGTGGGAAAAGAACTTACTTACCTCCAGCTGCATATTGGCTTTCTAAGGAAGAAAAACGGATATTCTGCAAAAGGCTATCTAAATTCAGAGGGCCAGATGGATATTGTGCAAACATTGCTAATTGTGTTTCTGTTGATCCGCCTATTATTGGTGCTATGAAGTCACATGACCATCATATATTAATGCAAAATTTGTTTCATGTTGCATTAAGAGGTTTACTGCCAAATGGTCCTCGGGTTGCAGTGACTCGGCTATGCAATTTCTTCAGTAGACTGTGCCAACGTGTTATAGATCCAGAGAAATTACTAGCATTAGAATCAGAGGTTGTGGAAACTATGTGCCAGATGGAGAGATTCTTTCCGCCTTCACTTTTTGACATCATGTTTCATCTACCAATACATCTTGCAAGAGAAGCACGCTTGGGTGGGCCGGTACACTTCAGATGGATGTACCCATTTGAAAGGTATCTCTTTTTCCAGTTATATACTTCATTATAATTCTATACCAATACGTACCTATTACTTGTAATCTTTTTATCATTGATATGTAGGTATATGAAGACACTAAAGGGATATGTCAAGAATTTTGCTAGGCCAGAAGCGTGTATGGCTGAGGGATATTTGGCTGGTGAATGTATTGCATTTTGTATGGAGTTTCTACAGAAGTCTGTACCAGTTCAAGAAGCTATTAATCGTAATGAAGATATTGAGGCAGATCAAACTGTTCTCGAAGGCCGGCCACTGCTAAAAGCTACAGAAGTTACACTTTCAGATAAAGATCGAGACATAGCTCATCGATATATTCTCATGAATACAGCAGTTATGGATCCATATGTTCAGTAAGTGCATTTTTTTTTTTACAGTTAGTATTATAGTGTATGAGAAACTAACTTCGATGTATTCAGATTGCATTTGGAAGAACTAGAAACTAAAGATGCAAGATGCGCCAAAAAACGAAACATTACTGTGGAAATATCATAACGAAAGATTCTCCCAGTGGATCAAACAAAAGGTTAGATCGTTTATAAATTTTTTTAATACTTAACTAGCAGACTCGTTTATACATAAACAAATTGTCTAATGTCTTTTGGTAGATACCTACGAACTCGAAGGACCATTCAACTAGGCTGAGATGGCTTGCTTTTGGACCCAGACACGTTGCCCAAACCTTCAAGGGTTTCATTATAAATGGCCATCGATTTCATACTGAAGATGTTAAGCGGAAGACACAAAACAGTGGAGTAACCTACGAAGCATTTTCGATGTGTAGAGCTACTGCTAAAGATACGAGACAGATGACTGACATAGTAGCATGAGTGATAAAGGAGATCATATTGCTTGACTATCACATGTTCCAGGTTCCACTATTTAAGTGCATTTGGGCAAACAAAGGTAATGGGGTAAAGGAGGATGCAGGGTTTACGCTGGTTAATCTCCATGTAAACCAAACATCATTCTCGAATGATCCTTTCATTTTGCCGTCCCAAGCTAAACAAGTGTTCTACTCTAGGGAAGATGACTCTTCCCCTTGGTATGTTGTGATGAGGGCTCCTCCAAGAGGATACCATGAGTTAGAGACTGAAGAAGAGTTCATTTCTGCACACTCAGCAGGCCAAACATTAGAAGATTTAGGCGACCAATCTTCTGATGATGAGAGTTTTTGTGTTAGGAATGACTGTGAAGGCGTGCTTGTTGAGGGTTGATATTTCCGTTTTAACTGAATAGTGTGGTTGTGCAGGTACTTGATTAAGATGAATCGTGGAGCCATCGAAGTCCGTCGCAGTAAGCGTCAGCAAGGTCTCGACGTGATTTCTCACGAGTCGTTGAGTGCAAAGAAAAACCGAAAACAAGCCCCTGTCGATAATGACGAAATTCCATGCGAGAATGAGGGAGCAAAGAGTGATGAGTACTTTTCAGAAGACGATGGGAATGGCATTGCTGAGGAGGACCAACAGAGTAAAGAGCCATCACGAATGGAGGAGGATAATGTAGCTGACGAAGAAGTTGAGCAACAGTTACCCGATACTGAAGAAGAAACTACCCAGCCTCCAGCGAAAGGAGCTTCCAACATGTCAGACGAGGTTCAGACACAACAGCCATAGACTAAAAGGAGGAATACCAGAGGTCCAACTAAAATGCGCAAGGTGGCAAAAAATCCCGAGGACAAAGTAGATGTGGAGTTTACATCTATAGGTGAGCATGTCGGTAGTGGATCAGTAACTCTTTCTTCGTTTCTTGGTCCTCTTGTGAGAGAGCATGTGCCAGTAACTCTAGATGACTGGAGACATCTTGATGAGAGTGTGAAAGACACAATGTGGGAGGAAATTCAGGTTCGATTATTTATGGTATAAGTGAATACAAATACATGTATGTGGAAAATGGTCTTTTAATGATTCACTTTGACTTGTTTGGCAGGGGAGGTTCAATTTGAAAGAGGACTGGCAAAAAGAATCTGTATTTAGGCAGATGGGTTGTCTATGGAGGGCTTCTAAATCTAGGCTTGTTTCCCAGGTTCGAGCAACAAAGAGCAAGGCAGAACTACAGAAATTAAAACCAAGCAACATCCACTCTGCATCCGCTTGGAACACTTGGGTGAAAAGCAAGATCAGTTCAGCTTTTAAGGTTTGTATATTACCCTCATATATGTGTCATATTATTATTTTGGTGTGTCATATGATTTTTTCTGTCCTTAGGAACGAAGTGACAGATATAGACAACTGAGAAAAGGCCAGATTCCTCACACTACCAGCCGTAAAGGAATGATTCGCTTAGCTCACGAGATGGTATGTTTGTTTATAATGAGTTATTGGTTAGTTGGGTTTAGGTAATATAGAAATAACCATAGCTTATCTGCACTTGTAGAAAAAGAACAGTTCTGATCCTAGGAAAGTTACAAGAACAAAAGTTTGGGTAGCAGGACACACACATTCTGATGGAAGGTCTGTCAGGGAAGAATTTGCGGAAACTATTGTAAGAGTAAATTAAATTACAACAAATATATGTTTCGCCCTGACATTGTTGAATACAATAGAATGCCCATTATATTTGCAGGAAAAAGTGAAGACCATTGATAGTGAAATGGACTCTACCTCGACGGATAATGTCAGAGAAGATGCCGTCAGTCAAGTATTGGGAAAAGACAAACCAGGAAGGTTTCGAGGGATGGGAAGAGGGGTTACTGTCACTAAGTTAGCTTTCTTACAAGCTAGAGACGCGCATGTGCAAAAACTCGAAGCCACACAAGCAGAATTACTTACTAAGCTTGAACAGTTACAAACCGCGGTTAGTGACTTAGCTGGAAAAAAGGTTAGTGTATACAGTTTCCTAAATCATCGAAATGAACTGTTTATTGATTAGCTGATTAGAGGTATCTAATATGTCTGCTTATTATTCAACTTGATAGAAAGAGTATGGTGAGGTCTCTAAGTCTGACCTAAGCGATGTTAGCAAAGGAGGCATTAGGTGCCAACTTCTGGATTGGTATTCGAGTGATGATGTGGTTGTTGGAGAAGGAGAGTTCTGCTCAAATGAACCAACATATAAGATAGGTCAAATTCCTCTTGGTCCTAATGCTGCTGCTGTAGTTGTGAAGTGTGCATCAGTCGGAGAAGCATACGTCTGGAGACCTACACCAACCATTGTCACACTTGGTCAAGCTGTAGGAGGTAAAATAGCATGGCCAGCTGAAAAAATAATTTTAGACAACGGTGTTAACTCTCCAACTACAGCCGAGTCAGAGGTAAATTAAGTACGAATTTGTATTTTTTCAGTTTTTTTTCGTTTTAGGATTATTTGTAATTTGATATATGTATTTGCATGAGTCATTAGGATTTCGACGAGTCTACACAAAGAGTTCGAATTTATGATTGGAATGTGGAAGATAAAGTTATTGGTGAGGGTATTTTGTTATCAACTGACCCAACAGAATTGGTCAACAACATTCCTCTAGGACCAAATGCAGCAGTTCTGAAAGTCGAGTTGGTGTTACAACCTGATGCCTATTTATGGCGACCAAGTGCTGAAATCGCCTTGATGGGTGATGCACTTAATGAGCACATCGCATGGCCTACACATAGGGTACAATATGTTAATCTACCAGCACGGGATGAGTCAAACAAAAACTCAGCTCAGGTAAGTTCTTACATTACTTTGAATTTAGGATAGATAGATCTTTGACTGAGTCTGAGAATATAGCATTAGGTTTGGAATTAGTTGATGTTGCTGTGATGTTATATTGATGTGTAAAGTTTACATTGGTAGAGTGGTAGTACTAGCACGGGTACCAGCAATGGTGCAAAACAGAAGTGCATTCTGTTGGACTGTCAAAATACTGGGCAGCGAGTTGCCATAGGACGTATTTCTTCAACTGATCCAGCAGAGAAGGTCCATTTTGTACCCTTAGGTCCCAATGCTAGCAAGGTCTGGGTAGAGGTTTCTAAGATGGATGGTGCACGAGTGTGGAGACCAAATTCAGAAGTCGAGTACATTTCCGATGCAGTAGGAACAACAGTAGCTTGGCCGAATGATAAACTTATTATGCTTTGAGATTGTGGTTTGAGTGTAATATTACTCTGTAACTCTTTCCTTGATAATTATGTTGAACATATTTGTATCTTACTCATAATTAATGTATTGAGCTTTTAATATGCGTAGTCTTTTTTATTTGGTAGTTTAAATTTATTAATTATTATCAAATTATCCATATAACAAAACCAAAACCATTACATTTTATACAAATGCTATGTCTAATATGAATAACAATTTTAAAAACGCTGTATATAAAATTTTGAATGACTAAAAGCAAACGATATTGTAAAATATATAGTAGCAGTAACAAACACGCTATAGTATATACATGTGTTATAGCAGGACCAAAAACCGCTATCTAAAGTACCCGATCTATTATGACGGGCGATGACAGAGCGCTTTAAAAAACGCTATCGTATCGTTAGATAGCGTTTTTTCGATGCTAACAATACTCGTTTTTCCTGTAGTGACCGCGGTCGTGATGATGCTGACCACGGCCAAGACCTGTTTCACCGCGGTCGCGAGCCTTCTGACCGCGGGAAACTGTCTTCCGAACTTGACTGGAAACAAATCTTCCGAACCTATCTTGGTCATTCAATCTAATCCCATTCCATATCCTAGTTTTCCCTCTTCTGAAGCTGAAAACCTAAACAAAAAAATTCTAGAGCTTAAAAATCTAGGTCTCAAGAGATTAGTGATCTTAGATCTGAACTAAAAACGATGCAAGAGGATTTCAATGAAAAATTTTCCACCCTCCTTAGCCTGATGATCAAAACTAATTCTAAAAACTTAGAAAATTCTGAAGAGGAACCAAGTGAAAATTCTTTCGAAAACTCAAGTGAAGCAGATCCCTCCGATCATGTGAAAGCTATCACACTTAGGAGTGGATTAGCTTACAAAGAGCCTGAATTTCCTAAAGATTCCCGAAGTTGAGGAAAAGGGTAAGGAAAAGGAGAAAGAAAGAGAAAGAAGCACGATTGAAGATGTTGAAAAAGAAGTGGTAGGAGAGAAGGATGGAGAAGAAGTAAGAGAAGATACATCCCGGGAAATCCTTGGAGAAGACCCGATTCCACCTCCACCAACTCGTGTCTATAACCTAAACCTCCATATCCTAGAGCCTTAAGAGACCCTAAGAAAGAGAAAGAAAAATCTAAGCTGAAAGAGTTAATCGATCAATTAAATGTGAGATTATGTTTCGTAGAAGCTTGTGCTATGATTCCAGCTTTAAGAAAATACATGAAGGGTATTCTAACAAATTCTTTAACTCTTGAAGAAGGCGTTATGATGATAACCCATGAATGTAGTTCTATTCTGCAAAGCCGAATCCCTGAAAAGGAAAACGATCCTGGAAGCTTCGTACTTTCATGCACCATCAATGATGTAGCTTTTGAGCATGCTCTCTGTGATTTAGGATCTAGCATAAACCTGATGCCTCTTTCAGTAGCAAAACGTCTAGGACACCACACTTTCCAGCCTACTAAAATCTCCTTAGTATTAGCTGATTGTTCTGTCAGACAACCTGTAGGTATCCTAATAGATGTTCCCGTAGAAATCGAAAAATGTTCCATACCAACAGATTTCGTAGTTCTAGAATTAGAAAGAGAACCTAAGGATCCACTTATTCTTGGGAGACCATTCCTATCTACAGCCGGAGCCATAATCAATGTTCCTGAAGGAAAAATTGACTTTCATCTAGCCGGTCTAGTTATGCAGTTTGACATGAACAAAAGTTTTGATAAACCGACTCTGGATGGCAAAATTTGTTGGGTTAATGATTTAGACGGAATTATTGAGGAAGTCTATGAAGATCTGCTTCTAGAAGACCCTTTAAGTGTCACGCTTTCACCCGCAAAAGATGAACGCAATTTCTTTGAAGAAATTTCGAGTGAATGCGCGCGTATGCTTGATAAGTCCGAAACTTATAGGAAACCTCTAAACTATCTAGATCTTAAGGACCAAACAAACATTCCTACACCTCCTAAAGACACTGCTGCAGCAATTAATGATCCTTGGAGCGAGCTTAAAGCCCCTAAAGTTGAGCTTAAACCTCTTCCCGTCAGACTTAAGTACGCTTTCCTTGGACCAAATTCTACTTATCCTATCAAAATAAACTCTGGTTTGACGGAAGAAGAAACCGCAATGCTGTTGACTGAGCTGAGAAAGCATAGAAAAGCCTTAGGATATTCGCTTGATGACATACCTGGAATCTCTCCAGATCTTTGTATGCACAAGATAAATCTAGAGGATAATTCTAAAAACTCAATCAAAAGTCAAAGGAGACTGAACCCTAAACTCATGGATGTTGTCAAGAAGGAGATTATGAAGCTTTTAGAAGCTGGAATAATCGTTTCTATCTCAGATAGCACTTGGGTTAGCCCAGTTCATGTTGTTCCAAAGAAAGGAGGGGTCACTGTCATTAAAAACAATAAAGATGAAATGATCGCTACAAGAACAGTAACTGGACATCGTATGTGCATCGATTACCGGAAATTGAACGCAGCAACTAGGAAAGATCATTTTCCACTTCCCTTCATAGATCAAATGCTAGAAAGATTAGCTAATCATCCCTACTATTGCTTCCTTGATAAATACTCCGGATTTTTCCAAATTCCTATTCGCCCGGAGGATCAAGAAAAAACAACATTCACTTGTCGATATGGCACGTTTGCTTACCGATGTATGCCTTTTGGATTGTGTAATGCACCTGCTACCTTCCAGCGGTGCATGATATCGATCTTCACAGACTTTATCGAAGATTTCATGGAAGTATTCATGGATGATTTCTCCGTCTATGGATCTTCTTTTGAAAAATGCTTAGCCAATCTTGGTAAAGTTCTGCAAAGATGTGAAGATAAGCACTTAGTATTAAATTGGGAAAAATGTCACTTCATGGTACGAGACGGAATCGTGCTTGGGCATAGAATTTCGGGAAAAGGAATTTAAGTTGTCAAAGCTAAAATCGAAGTCATGACTAGCCTACAACCTCCCACAAACGTAAAAGGCATCCGTAGTTTCTTAGGACATGCAGGATTATATAGGCGTTTCATAAAAGATTTTTCTCAAATAGCTAGACCTCTTACGCGTTTGCTTTGCAAGGAAACGAACTTCGAGTTCGATGATGAGTGCTTAGCCACGTTTCATAAGATCAAAGAAGCCCTTGTCTCCGCTCCAGTCGTGCAAGCACCTGATTGGGAACTCCCATTTGAAATCATGTGCGATGCAAGTGACTATGCAGTCGGAGCAGTGCTTGGCCAACGAAAAGATAAGAAACTCCACGTAATCTACTACGCAAGCAGAACTCTAGACGAATCTCAATGCAATTATGCTACAACAGAGAAAGAACTTCTAGCTGTCGTATTTGCATTTGAGAAATTCCGTTCTTATCTCGTAGGATCTAAGGTCATAGTTCATACTGATCATGCTGCAATCAAGTATTTAATGTCTAAGAAAGACGCTAAACCTCGGTTGATAAGATGGATCCTCCTACTCCAAGAATTCGACATCGAAATTCGAGATCGAAAAGGAGCAGATAATGGAGTTGAGACCATCTTTCACGAATTCGAGTTGAAGAAAGATTGCCTTTAAATGATAGTTTGCCGGAAGAAAACATCTATGCCATAGATACTACCCCCACCAATGCCAATACCGCACCACCACGTCCACTCATGCGAAGATCAGATGCTTTCAACACCCCATGGTTTAGGCACATAGCAAACTACCTAGCAGCTGATGTAGAACCACCACAATTCTTTGGTTATAAGAAGAAAAAGTTTCTGAAAGACGTTAGACATTATTTTTGGGATGAACCCTATCTCTATAAGAGATGTGCTGATGGGTTATTCCGAAGATGCGTGGCTGAAGAAGAGATGGAAGGAATTTTATTCGGATGCCATAGCTCGTCTTACGCAGGATATTTCGCAACCTTCAAAACTGCTTCAAAGATCTTACAAGCAGGTTTTTGGTGGCCTACTTTGTTCAAAGATACTCAAGCTTATATATCGCGATGCGATAAATGCCAAAGGATGGGCAACATAAGCAAAAGGAATGAGGTGCCTCAAAATTTTATTCTCGATGTCAAAATTTTCGATGTCTGGGGAATAGATTTTATGGGACCATTTCCTACTTCTTTTGGAAACCAATACATCTTGGTTGCAGTAGACTACGTCTCTAAGTAGGTTGAAGCAGTCGCTAGCCCCACCAATGATGCAAAAGTCGTCATGAAGCTGTTTAAATCTGTGATATTCCCGCGTTTTGGAGTTCCTAGAATTGTGATAAGCGACAGAGGATCACATTTCATCAACAGAGTTTTCGAGAATCTTCTTAGAAAGAATGGAGTTACACATAAAGTTGCTTCTCCATACCATCCCCAAACCAGCGGTCAAGTAGAGATCTCAAACAGAGAAATCAAGTCGATTTTGCAGAAAACAACTGCAGTTCATCGCAAGGATTGGTCTACCAAGCTTGACGATGCATTATGGGCATATCGAACAGCATTCAAGACACCATTAGGAACAACACCATTCAACCTAGTTTATGGAAAAGCATGTCACCTTCCAGTAGAACTTGAGTATAAGGCGCAATGGGCTATCAAGGAGATGAATATGAACTTGAAAACAGCTGGAGAAAGAAGACTACTTCAACTTCACGAGTTAGAAGAAATCCGACACAATGCTTACGAAAACTCGAAGATCTACAAGGAGAAGACTAAAGCATATCATGATAAGAAGATTATTCATAGAACTTTTTCTCCTAACGATAAAGTTCTTCTTTTCAATTCTCGTCTTAAGTTTTTTCCAGGAAAATTACGTTCAAGATGGTCAGGACCCTTCACGATAAAGGAAGTCAAGCCATACGGAGCCATTGTTCTGTGGGACAGAACCGGAAACTCATTTACAGTGAATGGACAGCGTGTAAAGCCATATCTGGCTGAAGAAAGAGAAGACGAAAGAGAAGTGATGTTTTTGATTGATCCATCATCGACCAATGATGAGATCAAGGAGTGTCACGACCCCGGTTAAGTCTGATCAAGCAACATTGTCAAGCTAATGACTTGAAACAAGCGCTTAGTGGAAGGCAACCCACTTGGTATTTTATCTATTTCCCTTTGACCTTTATTTTCTATTTCCATTGCTTTGTTTCTGTTTCATTTAATTTCAGATTTTCAATAAAGAATAACAAACACAAAAGACGAGCAGCACTCTCTAGAACGATAAGTACTCTTAAACATTTCTATTTTTCTATTTTCTTTAGATTAGGCGATAGCTAAGTACTTGCATTACGAAATCCCACCAGAGGACTTCTATTCATGGAGATTCTTTTTGACAGAATATACTATCTCATTTTATCTGGACTTAATTTTGACTTAATTTTCTCATTGAAGCGTTAGATCAGGGAAACGAATCATACATTCAGGACTCCTTTATCCTTTTACCACTCTTTGTTGATCCTGAATGGCTAGTTCATCTTTAGCTAGTTCCCCACCGAACCTATCCTCTTTCAAACCACATGCACTCTTGTTTTTCATTGTTCTATATGCAGATATGTGCAAAAACGTCGGAGAGAAAGAGGATCAACGCGGTTTTCAGTCACTGAAGACGAAGACCTGCGATTTCTTTGGAATGATTCAACAAAAAGAGAAAACTCAGTTTTCCTTGGAAAAACTTCAAAATCTTGGTACAATTTCGTCCCTTAGACTCTCTCTCTATAAAATGTTGTTTCCTTCAAAAAAAAAAAAAAGAAAAAAAATCCGAAAAAGAAAAGAAAAATATGAAGAGAGAGGAAATTTAAAACCTTAGAGAGTCTAGGAGGATCGAATTTTATACTTGAGGCAAGCTTGATCTGATTTTATTGGAGTCTTGGAGATTATCTTTAAGATTCCCGGAAAAGAATATAAGTCTGGGGGGAACAGCTGTTTCCAACAAAGGATGAAGATTATGCAACAACATTTGGCAAAGGAGAAGTGACAGAAAATCAGCGGACATCAACAGGTCCTTCTCTCTCTTGCGGTTTTGCATAATATCTTGCATACTCCATATTCTTCAGGTAACCCTAAATACTTAAACTCTACCACTTAAAAAGCCTTTAATACCAAACGCCGTCTACCCTGAATAATGTCTTTGATGAGAACTCACAATATACTTAATGAATGTAGAGAGCTAGTTGACTGGAAGTTAGATCTAAGTGTGTAGATTTTTCGCATGACGGATTAACGGACTAGTTTGCTTGTATTTTGGTGAGAATTTTCTAGACTAGATCCAATTAGATGTTGCACGATAAGTTATGGTTTAGAAGGACGGTCACTGAGATATTGTTTAGTTCCTGCGATTTTCAAAATTTCTTTCCTGACTTAAATTTGTTTGAGGACAAACAAAAAGGTAAGTCTGGAGGAGTTGATAACACCGTATTTTGACCATTTTTATGGATCATAATGATGTCTTATGCAGGTGTTTTAACTCTGTTTTCAATGGTTTTTAAAGTGTTTTCAATGTTTTAGAATTTCAAAAGACTTTACAGGAAACTTGGGCAAAAGATATGCAATTTGGAACAAATGAGCAATTTTGGATAAATGCAGACCGTCAGAAGTATGATAAGCGAGGAAGACCTTCTCACCGTCCGATCATCCCCAAAATTTGAGACAACATAGAGGATCCAACCAGCTTTCTAATGCACTTGATTTGGAGACAATCCAATGGTTAGATCTTCAGATACTCCCGATGCAAGAATGACAGAAAATGCAGTTCCGGAAGAGAGCATTAGCCGGGACCGCGGCCAACACCTATTTTCCCGCGGGTAGAGCTACCGCGACCACGGAACTTGGTCGTTCACTTTCCCGACGACATAATTATAGCCCAGATCAATTCCTTTCGTTAGTTTTGAAGCCCTAAGTGTCCAAGACCACTCCAGAAGCTATAATTACCCCCTTTAGGTCATTTTAAAGGGTGTGTTCTTTTCTGTACTCAAATTTTCGTGTGAGATTCAAAGCGCTAAGAGGGAGGCCGACGTTTTAAGGAGAAGGAGCCGCCGCTGGAGGAAGACATCGTGCCTCCATCTGCTTCTCCGTTCTTCCTTCTTTTCTTTAATTTCCTGCACTTTCAATACTCTATGATGCTTTGTTACAATATGTTTGAGTAGTTACTCAGTTGGGTTTAAAGGGATTTTTCAAAGGAAATTTCATGTGTCTTTTTTTATGAATCGATAGATTTAGGATTTATAATCTTCTAGATGTTCTTCGTTTGCCTTTAATCTTACTGCGTGATTCTCTGCTGGCCACTTAGAAGCCGATCTGATATGATATGTCGTGAAAGCTTTCATTGATTGTCTGAACTAGGGTGAAACGAGCAATAATTCTATAGGAGTGGAAACCTACCTGTAGTTGAGTTGTGAATGTTGATGAGTCTTGTTATGCTATTGCATCTTCTCCCTTCCAGGATCAGAGTGGAAACCTACTGATCAGCATTGCGAGAGATAGTTGTTTAGTGCTGCGAAAGTAGGCTATTCATACTTCCGTGCCTCGAGTTCTAGAACATACGTAGTTGATTACCTTTATCACTTGTTTAAAATCGACATAGCCTAGTCCATGAACCCCTGCAAATTCCCCTTGAGCCCCAACGTTTGCTTCCATTGTTTACAGCCTTGCTTTTCAATTGCTATTTACTTTCTTCCATTCACCTTTGTTAATCGCTTTTTTATTTGCTTTACTTGCTTTCGTTCTTAATTGCTTTTGCTTTCTTTGCTTTCTAGTTTAGATTCAGTGACAACCAAAACCCAAAAAACCAAAACCCAAACCTGTTTAGTTCTAATCTGATTTAAGCATTGCCGTGAATTCGTACTGAAACAACTAAGTCTCTGTGAATCGATACCCTAAGTACTACAGTGCACATCTGTGCACTTTCAGATATTTAGGGGTTATAAATTTAAAACCTGAAGCTTAGTAGAACGAACCAGAACCCCGGTTACAAACCGCATCAGTAGCGTTCCCGAGCTGGGAGGTATGTTCTTGATTTTCGAGAAGAGGACCGATGTTATTTATGGTGTGCCAAGGCGTTGAGTCATAAGGTATGACGACGTGTTTAAATTGGCTAGGTTTTTACTAATCGGCGTGTTGGACTTGGATTTCTTATAGACCGGCGTTCCCGAGAGGGTGAGTGTACTTTACATGGTTTTAAGAATTCACTTCGGTTTTAGAGAAAGTGATGTAGTCTCGTCTTATAATCTCGTGTGCGACAGTGAACTATGGCGACCAATACGTTTTTAAGAATTCACTTCGGTTTTAGAGAAAGTGATGTAGTCTCGTCTTATAATCTCGTGTGCGACAGTGAACTATGGCGACCAATAAGAATTCACTTTGGTTTTACATTAGCTCGATTGATTTTTATCCATAGAGGAGGTAACTTGCACACTCGTTTTAGGAAAGATGGTAAAAGTCCATTTAGAGAATTTTGTGATTGTTGTCTCGTTGTGGCCAGCAACGAGATGAGGTGTTCGCTGTTTGGATACCGAAGTGAAATGGTAATGAGCAGAGATTTTGCCATCGCAAATGCAAGGGTAAGTTATAGTCTGAACGAAGTGAAAACAAGTGAATAAGTGAATGAAAACAAGTTTCTCAGAAATTGCCGAAGTGAAGATAAGTGAATGAAAAAAATATGATCTTAGAGACAGCAGACTCGACGAGCTAAGAATCTTAAAAATTATGTAGGTATAAGTATATACGTACCAAGGGGGGACAGCTGAACCTGTCCGAGGACGGGCTGCCTACGTACCTTTTGCAGGGATCAAGCTGTCTCGTTGTTCATGTTGGTCGTGTTGTATCCTTAGTGATAATATTTCTTCAGGTGCATTGCCTTCCACGATCTTGAAATTGCTTCGTCAGCTATCGTTGCGAGTTCGTAGACTCCTGGGCGAACTAGTTTTGTGATCTTGTAAGGGCCTTCCCAATTTGCTCCGAGCTTCCCTGCATTCCTCTCGGCGGTGTTTTGGAAAACTTTTCTAAGGGCGAGCTCTCCTTCTTTAAACCTTCGGCTGCAGACATTTATGTTGTAGTACCTCGCTGTCTTGGTAGTTCTGAACTCGGATTAAGGCTTGGTCGCGCCTTTTGTTGACTAAGTCGAGCTCATACAGCATCATCAGCTGATTCAAACCTACCTATCCTGGCAAATATCTTCGTCGAATTCCGGGGAAATCCACCTCGGGAGGGATCACACATTCTGTTCCATAGAAAGGGAAAATGGGGTCTCTCCGGTGGCTCGGTGTGGAGTCGTTCGATGCGATCATAGGATTCCTTCGAGTTTGTCTGCCCATCGTCCCTTCTTGGAGTCGAGCCTCTTTTTCAAGCCGTCTAGGATTGTCTTGTTAGCTGCTTTGGCTTGTCCATTCCCTTGGGGATACCTTGGCGTGGATTTGCTCGGACAAATTTTCCACTTCTCGCAGAAAACTTCGAAGCGAGTCGAGATGAATTGAGATCTGTTGTCGGTGACTATCTCGTAGGGAATCCCATGTCGGCAAATGATATTTTTCTAGACGAAGTGTTTGACCTGAGCGTCATTTATGCTTGCGTAGGAGTCGGCTTCGACCCATTCGGAGAAATAGTCTGTAAGGCTGAGCAGAAATCACTTCTGCTTTGATCGATGTAAAGGCCCAACTATATTTGTTGACCATCTCATGAAGGGATAAGGCAACGAAATGGACGACAGCAGCTCGGTAGGTTGGTTGATAGTAGGCGCGTTCGTTGACATTTCTCGCACTTCATAGTGAACTTCTCACAATCCTTGACCATCATAGGCCAGAAGTACCCATGCCGTTTTATCTTGATCGTTAGTGACCTTCCGCTAGAGTGGTTACCATACGCGCCACTATGCACCTCGTGCATTATTTTTCTTGCCTCGGGTCCTTCGACACACGTCATTAGTGATCCTGAAAACCTCTATTTGAACACCTCACCGTCGACGAGGACGTAACGTGCGGCTTGAGCCCTTAATAGCTCCAAACCAATCTTTATCGCAGCCATACTCCAGCTCGGTTGACGAGGCATCTTCTTCCATTGCCATCGCTTCGCCGTTATCTTGTTCTTCCTTTGGAGGGTTGATTAGTCGAACTCCTTCGACCTCCTCTATGCTCAGTTGTTCGATGAATTCGACCAAAATTGTACATCGGAGATCCGGGTCCGAGGTGAAGGTGAGCGCTGCTGAGGTGTCCGCCGAGGTGTTTTCGCCTCGGGGTATTCATGTGAGCTCGAACTCGTCGAACTTTTGTACTAAGTCTTGGACTACTCTGAGGTAAGCTCCCATTATTCCATCTTTCGCCTAGTAGTCTCCGTTAAATTGGTTTGCTACGAGGTGCGACTCAAAAAAGGCTCTTATTTTCCGAACTTTGATTTCTTGTGCTAGTCGCAGGCCAGCGATAAATGCTTCATACTCTGCTTCATTGTTCGAAGCATGTAAATTCAGGCGGAAGGACTGCTCTAAGATCTCTATTTTGATGACGAGCCGTGACGTGCCATGTTTTTGAGCCATGTGAGGCAAATTCCTATTCTTGAGCCATGTTTTGATGACGAGCCGTCGACGTGCAGTGTCAAAACTTCATCTGGAGTCGGTTCGGTTGTTGCCTCGGCTGGAAGTTCGACGAGGAAATCTGCGAGCACCTGGAATTTTACGAACGACCTATTTCGATACTCGATATCATACTCGCTTAACTCGATGACCCATTTTGCGAGCCGCCCAGACTGGCTCGGGCTGTGAAAAATCGAGCGCAGCGGAAGGGTTGCGAGCACAATAATCGAATGTGATTGAAAATAAGGACGCAGCTTGCGAGTCGACAATACGACGGCTAGGGCGACCTTCTTGATCTGTGGGTAACGAGTCTCGGCATCGGTCAATGTCTGACTGATATAGAAGATGGGTTTTTGTTCAGACCGCTCCTCTCTTATCAGCACTCCGCTTACAGCCGTAGCAGATACAGCGATATAAAGGAAGAGGGGTTCTTCATCTACTGGTTTTGCCAAGACCGGCGGGCTCGCTAAATAGTTCTTCAACTCCTGGAAAGCTGTTTTCCATCGCTCGTCCCACTTGAACTTCTTATTTCCTCAGAGGATATCATAGAAAGGGAGACACTTGTCGGTAGATCGCGAGATGAATCGGTTTAGCGCAGCGACTCTTCCTGTAAGCCTTTGGACTTCTCGCTTTGTTCTTGGAGAAGGCATCTCGATTAACGCCTTGATCTGCTTGGGGTTTGCTTCGATGCCTCGGTGTGTTACCAAATAGCCGAGGAACTCTCTCGACGTGACCGCAAATCTACACTTTGCCGGGTATAGTTTCATGTTGTGCTTGTTCAGTTGCTCGAAGCATTCCCGTAGGTGCGCGATATGGTCTTTTTCTTCAAGTGATTTGACCAGCATATCGTTGATGTACACCTTCATGGTTTTTCCGAGCTGATCTACGAACATCGTATTGACGAGCCGTTGATACATTGCCCCAGCGTTTTTGAGTCCGAACGACATGACTTTATAAAAATATATTCTGCGGTTGGTTATGAATGTCGTTTTTTCTCTGTCGTCCAGATGCATCAGGATTTGGTTGTAACCCGAAATGCGTCCATGAATGTCAACAACTTGTTTTCTGATGTAGCTTCGACGAGTCGGTCGATATGCGGTAGTGGAAAACTGTCTTTTGGGCACACCTTGTTGAAATCTGTGAAGTCTACGCAAACTCGCCACTTGCCATTTTTCTTCTTCAGTACCACTGGGTTTGTGAGCCAGTCCGGGTATTTCGCCTCGTCGATCGGCCCTACTTTGAGCAGCCTTTCTACTTTATCGTTGACAGCTTTAGCTCATTCAGGGCCGAGCTTCCTCCTTTTCTGCTTGATTGGTTTGAAGGTCGGATCTACGTTTAGCTCGTGAAGTCACGTCGATGCTTATGTCTGTCATGTTCTCTGCGGTCTAGGCAAAAGTGTTGATATTCTCCTTGAGGAAGGAGAGGAGTTTGTTCTTCAGAGGTTCTCCCAGCTTGGCTCCGATCTCCACGCGCCTCTCTGGATGCGCTTCATCTATGCACACCGAGTCCACCGCATCACATACTGGCTCGGTGTGTGTCTCGCGGCTTTCCGCAATTTGTAATTGCTAAAAGAGTTTGGAGAGCTCGTTCGCAGTCTCTCGATCCGTCTTCAGCTTCTTGCAATCCACATCTGTGTGTGCGTCGGTGACAGGGTTCCTCAATTTGTGCTCTGTCAGGAAACACATTCGCGACTCCTTCTGATTTCCCCAAATCGTTTTGATGCCTGCTGGACTCGGGAACTTGATGCAGAGGTGATTGGTGGAAGGGATTGCTCTCATCGCGTTTATCCATGGAGTCCCTATGATCACGTTGTAGATTGTTGGATGGTCGGTGACAGAGAATTCGACGATCTTTGTGACTCCATTAGCCACCACGGGAAGTCTGATTGTGCCCATAGTCATTGTTGTTTCTCATAAAAATCCGGTTAGAGGTTTAGGGACAGCCGTCACCTCGGAGAGGTCGATTCCCATCCTCCTGAGTGTCTCTTTAAAGATAACATCCACCAAGATCCTGGTGTCGATGAGGACTCTTGCTACGTCATGGTCTCCGATCGTCAGTTCGATCACCAGTGGATTGGTGTGTGGTCTATCTATCCCTGCCGTTTCTTCCTCGGCAAAAGAGATTATTGTGTTCGGGAGATCAGTCAGCTTGGTCCAATTCTCCTTTGCTTCGGCTCGACGCTGATAGGCTTTGATAGAGGACACCGTGTCTTGGTAATATAGGATCCCTATTCGGGTTTACCTCTCCTGTTGCGCATGGTACTGTCGCCTCGTCAGGGCGGATTTATGGGTTTTGCCGTGTCGTTCGGCTCGGTTCCCTCTTTTGGTTCGGTAGGGGCGAGGTTTTGAGATTCACCGCGCTCTGGAGTTCTTCTGCTGCCATTTTAGCTGCGAGTTTTTCTCTAAGGGTTCGGCATTGCGCTGTTGAGTGCTCGTAGGTTTGATGATACTCGCAGAATGCCTTTTCGACGTAGTTAATGGGCCTCCTTTCCCAAGTGCTCCTACGAGGCTCTCCCCTTCCGCGCCCAGCGCCTACTTGGTAGTTGTGGGCGCCTCTGCTTCTAGGTTCCTCCGAGCTCTGCGTCGTCGTGTTGTTTGAGGGACTACATTTCTTCGAGGAGCACGTCAGGAGTGAGCTCCGGATTGCTGCTTTCTTCACACTGCTCGTCCAGATTTTTTTATCTTTTCTTCGTTTACGACAAAGTCTGACGACCGATGTAAGGCAACATGAATTGTTTGCGGTGTGTTGAGCGCCATCTCCCATCAAAATTCGGATTTGTACCACAAGGATCGCTTCAGAGCCTCGAGTGCAGCATTGTCGCTTATTCCTTCTACTTTTGACACAACCGCCTTGAATCTTGCCAAATAGCCTCGAAACGGCTCGTTTGGTCCTTGGGATAGTGTCCATAGGTCAGCGTCGAAAGTTCCTCAATCCATGAACATCAAATACTGCTTGAGGAACAAAGCGGAGAATTGTTGGAAGCTGCTGAACGAGTTGCGCTCCTGCCTTGAAAACCATTCCACTGCGGCTCCCTTGAGATGCTGTACAAGTAGCAGACAATAACCGGCGTCTTTCTCCTGCTCGGTCAGATTGGCAGCGTTCTTTGTGAAGGCTCGTCCCATCGGTATACAAAACGATGTGATATGCGCCTTCGGGTCGGTAGTGCCTTTGTAGAATGGGTTTCTGACTTTCCCAGGTTTGAGAATCCTAGCCTCTGTGATTTTTGTCGTGAACGGGGTTCTTTGGGTTTCCTCGATCATTCGATCAATCTCCGGCCCGGCACTTGTCGCGTTATGCACTTGAGATTTTATGGTGCATATCTCGGCCACTGTCCGAGCCATTGAGGCTCGCAACTCTTTGATCTCGAGGGTCTGCGCGCGGGTCGCTCTCCTAGGTTAGCGAGGTCGCTCCTGATTTTCTCTCCTCGGCTCGTCTTCGTACTCTGCCTGCTCGACCCATTGGAGATTTTCCTCTTCCTCGGTTGGGTTGTTGTCGCGAACCAGGTCGGTGACTTCGTCAGCCTGAATGCCATTTAGTGCCAAGGCGAGCTCCTCTTGACTTTTCCGCCAAGTCGAGCAATTTTGTTGCGAGTTCCTTGTTCCGTCGTTCTGCTGGGCGCCCACGTTGATCACGTCGTTCTCCTCTTCATCGCCTCGTCGCCTTGAATTCCGAAGAAGCGGGGGCAGTTCGGTCATGTTAACTCGAGTAGCTTTGGGAGTTTGTTCGCCGAGGGGACGAAACCTTGGCGGAGCCATGGGATTTCTTATGTCGCTACCTGAGACTCCTGAAGGTGTTGAGAAATTGAAGCGTCTCCTAACTCCATCTGTCGGATCAGAGATCCTGGCTCTCCAAGTTGGGTGCCGTCTTTTGGCCGTCTTTGCGTCAAGTCTCTCCGTAATCGCCTCGTTCCTGTTGTCCTGCTAGTTAATTTTCTTCATCAACGTGGCCATCATGTTTTGCATCTCCTCTTGGGCTTCGGTGGTCGTCGTTGTCGTGCTTGATGGTGGGGCGTCCTTCTCCGTGCAGTTGTTGTTGTCATCGTCTCCGGGTGCGTCGGTTGACATGTTCTTCGGATCTTTAGCTCTTGACGATGTTGAGTAAGAAAATTTTGATTCCCCAAAGATGGCGCCAAATTGTGTGAGCAAGCAAAATTTCGAACTAAACAATTGAAATGCGGATCTGAATAAGCAAGTAAAAATCGATTGGTTTGTAAAGTATGGCTAAAAACGCTGAGCTTTTGGGAACTCGACAGGGATCATAATCGGTTTTAACACTAGGGTAGATAGATTGGGATTGACGGATATTGATATATAGGATTCTAGAGCTAGAGTACGGCGGTATGACTATGTCACTGTCGTGATCATAACCAACTGTTTCTCGTAACTTTGACCAGTAGGTTTCCACTCTGGCCCTAGAAGGGAGAGAACGCAAGAGCTGCACAAGACTCGTCAATACTCACGATCTCGCTGCAGGTAGGTTTCCACTCCTACGGAAAAATCGTCTGTTTCATTCTAGAGCTGATACTTAATGAAAACTTTCGCAACACTAACTATCTAGATCAGATACTAGGTGATCAATCAAGCATACATGCAATAAGAACAAGAATAAACAGAGAACAAAGTTGAGATCCCAGATCTATAAACCTAGCTGTCTTAATCGATTATGAGAGCCCCTTTCGGGAACCCTAAGCCCAACTCGGGATCTAATCAGACATGGCTGAGGTCGACATCATCATTGGTTTTAATAAGAGTAATCAAAAACAGTAAAGAAAAGAGATGAAGAAAGCTTCTCTATTGAAGAACTCGGACTTAAACAATCTTCTACAAAAATCGCATAAAAACGGCTAAAAAAAAGGGTTTCTGTAAAGTATGAAGGTTGGTGTCTAAAAGCGACCTAAATGACAAGTATTTATAGTCTTCAATACTCCATGGTCTCTAGGGTTTCGGAATTGAGGCTGAGAATGACTTTGGGCTTCAGAAATATGGGCTTTAGTTCAGAGTTAGCCGGCCGCGGTCGGGAATGACGTGACCGCGGGAAATAGGTGGCTGGCCGCGGTCGGGAGGCTTGTGACCGCGGGGAATGGGCTGTTGGCCGCGGTCGCGTGACTTGCTGGCCGTCTTCGAGTGGCTCCGGGGCTAATGGAATATCTTGAGATCCAACCGTTGGAATACCTCCAAACCAAGTGCATTTGAAAGCTGGTTGATTCTTCTATAAGTTGTCCAATTTTGAGGGTGATCAGACGGTGAGAAGGTCTTCATCTCTCCATGAGAGTTCTGACGGTCTGCATTTATCCAAAAGAGTCTTTTTGTTCCATTTTGTGCCTCTTTATCCCAGATTACCTGAAAAGTCTTTTAAAATCCGGAAACATAGAAATCATTTGAAAACGTTTGAAAATGGAGTAAAAACACATGTAAAAGACATTAAAGTGATCCATAAAAATGGTCAAAATCCGGTGTTATCAGGTTTGCATGGATGTTTGGGCTGATCTTATGAAAGAGTATCTCCTGGAGGATAATTTGACAGCGGCAACATAGTACGAAATACAGAAGTTGATTTTTAGTCATGGTCAACATTCTAAGATAATAGATGTATGTGTTAATAATTGAATGATTTTATGAAAGATGATGATAAGCTGTAGGAATGTCGATTTTGCCAAAGACCAAGATACAGGCCGCAAAATTCTGGGCTTAAAAAGATACTGCACCAACGAATGTGGTATCTTCCTATAACTGATAGGTTAAAACGACTCTATCAATCTGAAAGAACAGCTGCATCGGTGAGAAAACATGCTGAACATACACAAGTAGATGGAGAAGTTACTCATCCGTCAGATGCAAAAGCGTGAAAACACTTCGATACGGTATACCCAGATTTTGCTAAGTTCAAACAGAATGTCTATCTCAGTATTTGCACTGACGGTTTTAGTCCATTCGGTTGTCTGGTAGGCTAAACCCTATAGGTTAGGGTTAGAGTGTTACGACGAATTTACGACGATTTCATTAAAAGCGTCGTAAATTCGTCGTAAAAGTCAATGCCTGGCTAAAGTCAATATTTGACAATTTGCTTAATTTGATTGTCCTTCAATTTTATACATTTGTAAGTAATAAAAAGTTTGGTATAGAGAATTGCGTTGGTAGGAGTGTCTTAGATACCATCAATTTCTTTGTAGAACCCTGATAACTAAGATTTTTCAGGTCTTAGATGGGTTATCAATCCCTTATGTCACTTGTAGTACAAAGGGTATCAATCCAAATGTGTGTTTGCTAGACACAAGTTTATGTGACAAGTTCTTAAGTCAAGCTGAATAAAAGATGAGTTTGGTGAAACCAGCAACAAGAAAGCATAAACAACGAACAAACAAGCAATGATTAATGAACTAAGCAAGCAAACAAAACAAGCAAACAAAACAAGATGATGATAAAGCAAATGATGAAAGATAAACCTCTAGATGTGATCATTGATTAGGGTGCTGTAGATATCAATTCATGATGCTAAGAACAATAATGCAATGCAAGTTACTCTTTAGTCTAGACTTCAAAAGCAGATTAATTCATTCCCATGACAATAATCCCTTTGCTAATCACTTAATCAAGTCTAACAACCATTAGATATAATCAAGCAATAAACAAGCATAATGCATCAGACCTAATAAGTGACCAAACAATCTCTCAGCCAAGAAGACTGAATCTTACACAGAAAGACATAGCAAGCAATCACATGATCTCAAACATTTCAACTTAGAACTCTAATATAGATTAATCCTCTCATGAAGGCATTAATCTCTACACTAATCCACTTTCAAACCAAATTCCCATTTGTGAAATATGAACTAATGAGCATTAAGAAACTGTTCTAATATGTCATTTATGCAATTAACAAACATTCCCATGGCATTAATGCATAAACCCTTAGTTAGCTTTCATTCAGGCATTTCATCAAACACCTTGTGGGTGGAGATTTGCCTAAGCTCTAGACCAGAGTGATGTGCAAAGATCTAGCATTAGGAACAGCTAACTAAGGAAATGAAATGAGAATCTAGTCCCTAAACATCATAAATCAAACATCTAAGCACCCTAATCTACACACCTAGAAGCTTAAAAGATGACTACTCACTAATCATGAAAAAACATATAATCTTTTGCAAGAGATGATGTTAATCATGATTAAAAGCAGAAATGAGATGATGAGATGATAAGAAACAGATTTGGAATGATCAAATCCTTCAGATATCTCTTAATCAAAAACGATTTTACACTAAAAAGGAAAGAAAACTAGAGAGAAAACTAAGTAGAAGATAAAATGTTTAGGGTTTTTTTCCAAAAAGCTATATATACTAAGTGTTATGGACCGGGTCAGCCCGGAACAAACCGGATCCTGACCCGGCTTTGATGGATAGTGGTGTGGTTTGCCACGGTCAGATGATGCTTGGCCAGACCGTGGCAAACTGATAGTGTCAAATTTCTTGGACAGATTCTTCATGATCAAGGTTGCCATGGCTTGATTTACACCATGTCTAGTGGCCGTGTCTCTTCTTTTCTGGGTTTGGGTGATGAACTTCTTAGATTGCCACGTTTTTGATCTGCACCGTGTCATGTTGGGCGTGGCAAGGTGTTGATGATTCGGTGATTGCCACGGCCAAACATCAGGCCGTGCTTCAAGACCATGTCAAATCCCGACCATGACATTATGGGCATGTCAAAGATCTTCATTGCTTGTCGTGGTCAGGTCCAAGGCCGTGCTTCAAGACCATGTCAAATCCCGAGAGTTGTCATATTATGCCACGGCCAAGCTCAGGCCGTGGCATTATCACCGTGTCAAATCATGACACTTAGCACCTTATCCACTCTTAGACGTCTTGCTGATATGTATGTCTCTCGCTTCCTTAACTGTCATCTCACGACTTTAAATCCAATGATTCGACCTGTTCTGGGACCGTGACTATATCATCTCCAACTTTAATGAAGGGTTCGGGTTCAGATGACGTCGGCAAGGGCTCCGTTCCACCGGTTATTTGAGGCGCATCGCGTAAGACCTGATCGGGCCGCCAGACATATGTTCCTTCTGATGGCAATATCTCCCAGTTCATGGTTACAAATCGTCTGATTCCAAGTGTTCCGGAAACTAGACTCATTCGTCTTGATTCTTGATGAATACACCGGAGGTTGAGTCGCATTGCAAGTCCTTCGTCCCACGGGATCAAAGTGAGGGTTTTGTCTGCACCAAACCATCTATCCGAGTTGCTGTACACAGGTGAGGGTTCCTCCATGATCCCAGCTCCAATTTGCTCCCAAAAGTCTCCAAATGACCTGAGAACACTCCAAAAATGCAGGACACTCTAGGACCTAATGCAATTCCTAACTAAAGACAAAAGCAAAGACAAATATATATATAAAACTACCTAAATGTATGCATGAGACTCAATATTTGGACAAAAATGCAATCCTAAACATGACAAAATATGAGTATATCAACTCCCCCACACTTGTCCTTTGCTTGTCCTCAAGCAAACAAGAACAAATAAGAGAGAGAGGTTGAATGCATGGGAGTTCATATTTCTTTAAAGAGAGATCATCATTAAAAGAATTCAAAGCTCATTGTTCAAGTTACCAATTCTAGACTGCAATGCAAACTGGTTTACTCATAAAAATTAGCCATACTTGTCACCAGATGAACCAAAATCAAGCACAAACCATCACAAGCATTCCTAACCTCAACCTTTTGACATTCATTTAAAGTTTCAAGTGGATCATGTTCAAGCAAATCAAGTGAATTCATTTGGCTTGGGACTGGGTTTTGAGACTAAAATGATCTCAATCAAGTAACTGGTATTCAATGCAAGGGGATCACTCAAAAATTAGTAGATTTTAGTAAAATGCTAAGGGTAAAAAGCAATGGATGCATACAAAGATAGAACTGCATCTACCCCACACCCAAAATTCTTTTCACACTCAACTTTAAACCTCTCAAGATTCTTTCTCTAGTCTACTCACCCCAAATGGCATTTTATCCTTGACACTCAATCAGCTCTCATCACTCTCTTCATTTCATCTCTTAGGGGAATGCTTTCTTTAACAACCACTTAGTGAGTTTCTTTTCTTTAACACACAAGCTCTTCTTTAATTCAGCCTTTTTTTGAATCTTTTCTCTTTTTTTTTTTCTTTTTATGAGACTCTTTTCATTTCAACACATGAGCTTTACATTTCAGCACACACTCACTTTCTTTCATTTAAGCATTCATTCCCCTAACCAATCCGGTTCTTTCCACTTTCATCACTCAGATTTTTTTCTTTTCAGCTCACACACTCAAAATCAATGCTCTCACTTTCACCTAAACCTAGACTAGCCCTTGATGTTGGACTAGTATCTACATGCAGTACTATCTTTGTCGCTCTAAACCCAACACTTTTTACCAAGTCTACTAGAAACAAGGCCTCACAAATCATGCACACAAGAAGGGTGTTTAGACTTCAAAGAAAGGTTTGGCTAAAGGCAGCTATTTGAGATGAGAGATCAGCTATTTGAGCTAGCAAGAGTGATAAAATGGGATAAGAAAGCTCAAATATGTATGTGGTACCCATGAATTCACAATGATATGCACAAACATGATAATTAGATGTCAAATTCAAGGGTTCTCACTTAAGCAAGGTTGAGGCTATTCACAACTTGATTCAGCTAGCACAAAAGTATTGAGACACCAGTTCAAAGCATGGTTCACACTTGATTTCATACAAGTTTTGCAATGCCTTAAGGGACCAAGCTTTTAAAATGATGCTCTCTCAAGAAAAAAAATCTATCATTACTCCCATTTGCATATGATGCAACCTATATGAAAATGCAAACTAGACTCAACCTAAAAATGTGAAATGCAACTAGAATGAACATTTTTGTGAAAATTTTTCTGATTTTTTTTTATTTGTTTTGGTTTTTATATGCACTTAGATGAGATGCATGATCAAATGAGACTCAAGATGCAAAAAAAAAGAAAATAAGAACAAAATAAACATGATTAGTAAACATGAAATCCCTCCCCCACACTTAAATAACACATTCCCTTGTGTTATAAAAGCATAAGAGAGAAGTGAAAGGCAAAAGCAAGAAAGATGCAAAATGAGAAATAAAGAACTAGATGCATATGTACAAGGGGTTTGGAGTGTTACCAGATTTTTTTTTGATGGAAGGAAGTAGTGGAATTGTGAATCTCAGGAGGCTAAACATCACTGGAAGTGTCCTAGTTTTGATGCTGCTCCTTGCACTGATATGAACGTGCTTGTAGTGAGGGCTGGAGCTCGTTTTTGTGCATTGTTCCTCTTGCCACCCCCTGTTGCCACGGTCTGGAAGCTCCTCTGGACAGCCCGTGGCATTCTTTTGTTCTTCCTCTAACACATTGCCACGACTTGGATGTGACCGTGGCAAAGAGACCATGGCAAAAGCCGAAGGTTCTGCTGCCTTAAAACATGTTGCCACGCCTTGAATCTACCCGTGACATTCCTCCTGTGGCAAAAGCCGAATGGTGGTCTATTCAAAATTCAACTTGCCACGGTTCAATTCTGAGCATGGCAATCTCCCCATGGCAATCACCGAAGTTTGGCATCCAAGAAAAAGCCTCATGCCACGCCTAGGTCAAGCAGTGATTCATGGTCGTGGCAAACTGTGAACTTAGCCAAATTTTGCATTTCCTTGCATCTTGTCCACCATTCCTTGAGGCCAAAGAACACCAGGTCATCTGTAACCTGAACACACTCCACAAGACACATCAAAACATCCTAAAAACACCAAAAGAAAGCATTAAAAAGAATATTTACAAATGATAAGCTTGGGGTGTCTCCCAAGAGCACTTTGTTTAAAGTCACTAAGTTTGACTTTGCAAAACCTGTTCTTAGTTGGGGTGAGGTGGAGTACTGATCCTTTTCAGCACTACAATGGTCCTGAGCAAGAAAGCTGAGTTGTGTTGCTGCCTTTTGGAACCATTAGACCCTTGTCCTCGAGATCCCATCTTGAGACCTTTGTCCACCAGCTCTTGAATACCATCTGGGTCTTTATCAAAGATGGCTTTTGTGAGACATCCCCTCACTTCAGCAAACAGACCTGGCTTCCCATTGCAATCCAGCTTATACTTCAGAGATCCATCATCATCAGCCCAAGGAGTCAGAGTAAAATCTTGAGAAGAAGGGTCAGGTTCAATGCTCTTGTCTTTTGTTGCTGAGCCATCACTCATGGTGTTCATCATCTTTAGATCATCAAGTGTAGGAGACCATGAGAGCAAGATGTCTTCTTCTCTGATCAGTGGCCCTCCATTCTCATACTTGTAACCATTGGAGTGAGGGTCTCTCTCCTTTTCCAAAGCTGAAAGAGATTGGGATCCACCTAGAATACCAGCAGTGCCCACATACTTCATCTCAAGTACCTTAGGGGGTTCTATCTCTTGAACAACTGATCCACAAAATTCAGCCAAAGGAGGTGTAACAGGGTAAAAGACATCCTTATCCACTTTTGAAAGCACCACTCTTTGAGTATCAAAGTCAATCATAGCACCAGTGGTGTTGAGAAATGAAGTTCCAAGCAATAAGGGGAGCTCTTTGGTCTTCTTCATCTTCATGATGATAAAATCAGTGGGAATTATGCATTCACCAACCTGTAGTGGATAATTTTCCAAAAACCCATATGGTTTCTTGGAGTAGGAATCTCCAAAGGTGATAGAAGAAGGGTATGAAGTTATAGACTTGACCTTTAGCTTCTCCATCATGTCCTTAGACATTATACTAACACTTGAGCCTGAATCACACAAAGCATTTTCCACTTTAAAGTTGCCAAGAGTGCAAGAGATGGTGAACTTCCCTGGGTTGCCTAGTTTTGGGAGGGAGGTGGGCTTCATCTGAGTTGATTCAGAGGGGGAGGCACTATCTGTTGGCATTGCTTGATCAGTTGGCAGCTCCTTTGTTTCAAGAGACTCTGAATCATTCCCTTTCTGAACAGAAAAAACTGAACCGGCTGCCCCCATACTTTCTTTCTCAATGTCCATGAAATCATCTATAATGGTGTCTTCATCCTCAAAAGTTTGTGCAGTCTCACTAGAAACTTGATCATTGGAGTAGATGGCATTGCAATAATCCTTAGGGTTTTGAACAGCTTTACCAAGAAGAGAGACTTGTGGTTCAGAAGTGCAGATGCCCTTGTTCTTTTTAATAGCCTTTAGTTCAGCGCCCAGTGTCTACAGGTCAGATACCATCTTTTGTTGTCCTAGTAAGAGCTGTTGGAGAACAACATTGAAATCAGGACTTTGTTGAACAGGTGCTGGGGCAAAACCAGGAGGTGGTGGCCTTTGTTGCTGGAAGCTGAGTTGGTTATTGAAGGTATTCCCTTGATTCTGAACCGCTGGTTGCTGAAAACCCTGTTGACCTTGGGAGTTACCTTGGTACTGATTCTGTTGGACAAAGCTTTAAGGAGTGTATATTTGGTCTTGGGGGTTGGCCACATTGTTGCTCCTATAGGACAAGTTCTGGTGTTTGTTGAAGTTGTTGTAACCATTGAACTTGTTTTGATTCCCAATGAAGTGCAACTCCTCTTGAGTGAGACCCTCTTCATTGATATTTGTGAAGCATCTCTTCTCCTCACTCACATAGTGTATAGGCTTTTGAGTGGCAGCTAGGGCTTTGTCAAGCTTTATATTCAACACTTTAAACTTCTCTTCCAGCCCTTGGTGTCTACCAGAATCTTCTCCTCTATAGCTTCTATCATAATCTTCCCCATAAGTGTCTTGGCTCATGGCTAAGTTCTCAACAAGTTCCATAGCTGCATTGATTTCTTTTGCCAAGAAATTTCCATTTGATGCTGTGTCCAACTGAATCCTGATCTTAGGAACAGCTCCTCTATACAAAGTGCTAAGGAGAGAGGCTTCTGAAAAGCCATGATGTGGACACTTGTTTGTGTAGCTTCTAAACCTGTCCAAAGCTTCTCCAAAGGTCTCATTAGAATGTTGAGTGAAGCTGGAAATCTGGTTCCTTAGCTTTGCAGTCCTTGAGCTTGAGACGAACTTGTATAGAAAGGCAATCTTGCATTGCTCCCATGTGTGGATGGATCCTCTTGGGAGGTTCTTTTCCCACTGATGTACCTTATCTCCAAGGCTGAATGGGAACAATCTCAGTTTGAAGCTGTCTTCAGATACCCCATTGATCTTAGTGAGATCACAAACTCTGTCAAACTGATCCAAATGCTCCAAGGGATCCTCCATAGGTAAGCCATGGAACTTCTGATTCTGAACCATATTGATCAAAGAGGCCTTCACCTCAAAGTTGTTGTTTTGGACAGGAGGTGGCCTAATTCTTGCTCCATAATGGTGTGCATAAGCTCGGTCATTCTCACCTACAAAGACTGGTTGAGGCTGATGACGTATCGGTGGGTTGGGTAAGGGTTGTGGCTGGTTAACTTGAGGTAGGTCTTGGTTCTGGTTACCATGAACGTGTCTCTGATTGACCTGAGCCTGTTGAGCTTGAATTCCAATCCCATTACCAGCTCTTTGAACCGTGATCAGCTTCTTGAGCCTGATGCTCATTCCCAACTTGCTGATCCATTCCTAACCTTTCCAAGTGAACAGCTCTTTCTCTTTGTCTTCTTGCTTGGCTTCTTGTGATCATAAACCTGAAAACAAAGACAGAACTTGAAAGGTGATCAGTAAAACAAAAGAAACTTGATCTCAAAAACTATATCAGAAACTAATGCTAACAATGCCCACACAATATGGCAACGGCGCCAATTGATAACTAAGATTTTTCAAGTCTTAGATGGGTTATCAATCCCTTATGTCACTTGTAGTACAAAGGGTATCAACCCAAATGTGTGTTTGCTAGACACTAGTTTATGTGACAAGTTCTTAAGTCAAGCTGAATAAAAGATGAGTTTGGTGAAACCAGCAACAAGAAAGCATAAACAAGGAACAAACAAGCAATGATTAATGAACTAAGCAAGCAAACAAAACAAGATGATGATAAAGCAAATGATGAAGATAAACCTCTAGATGTGATCATTGATTAGGGTGCTGTAGATATCAATTCATGATGCTAAGAACAATAATGCAATGCAAGTTAGTCTTTAGTCTAGACTTCAAAAGCAGATTAATTCATTCCCATGACAATAAAATCCCTTTGCTAATCACTTAATCAAGTCTAACAACCATTAGATATAATCAAGCAATCAACAAGCATAATGCATCAAGCCTAATAAGTGACCAAACAATCTCTCAACCAGGAAGACTGAATCTTACACAGAAAGACATAGCAAGCAATTACATGATCTCAAACATTTCAACTTAGAACTCTAATCTAGACTAATCCTCTCATGAAGGCATTAATCTCTACACTAATCCACTTTCAAACCAAATTCCCATTTGTGAAATATGAACTAATGAGCATTAAGAAACAGTTCTAATATGTCATTTATGCAATTAACAAACATTCCCATGGCATTAATGCATAAACCCTTAGTTAGCTTTCATTCAGGCATTTCATCAAACACCTTGTGGGTGGAGATTTGCCTAAGCTCTAGACCAGAGTGATGTGCAAAGATCTAGCATTAGAAACAGCTAACTAAGGAAATGAAATGAGAATCTAGTCCCTAAACATCATAAATTTAACATCTAAGCACCCTAATCTACACACCTAGAAGCTTAAAAGATGACTACTCACTAATCATGAAGAACACATATAATCTTTTGCAAGAGATGATGTTAATCATGATTAGAAGCAGAAATGAAATGATGAGATGATAAGAAACAGCTTTGGAATGATCAAATCCTTCAGATATCTCTTAATCAAAAACGTTTTTACACTAAAAAGGAAAGAAGACTAGAGAGAAAACTAAGTAGAAGATAAGATGTTTAGGGTTTTTTTTTTCCAAAAAACTATATATACTAAGTGTTATGGACCGGGTCAACCCGGAACAAACCGGATCCTGACCCGGCTTTGATGGATAGTGGTGTGGTTTGCCACGGTCAGATGATGCTTGGCCAGACCGTGGCAAACTGATAGTGTCAAATTTCTTGGACAGATTCTTCATGATCAAGGTTGCCATCGCTTGATTTACACCATGTCTAGTGGCCGTGTCTCTTCTTTTCTGGGTTTGGGTGATGAACTTCTTGGATTACCACGTTTTTGATCTGGACCGTGTCATGTTGGGCGTGGCAAGGTGTTGATGATTCGGTGATTGCCATGGCCAAACATCAGGCCGTGCTTCAAGACCTTGTCAAATCCCGACCATGACATTATGGGCGTGTCAAAGATCTTCATTGCTTGTCGTGGTCAAGTCCAAGGCCGTGCTTCAAGACCATGTAAAATCCCGAGAGTTTTCATATTATGCCACGGCCAAGCTCAGGCCGTGGCATTATCACCGTGTCAAATCATGACACTTAGCACCTTATCCACTCTTAGACGTCTGGCTGATATGTATGTCTCTCGACTTCTTTAACTGTCATCTCACGACTCGAAATCCAATGATTCGACCTGTTATGGGACCGTGACTCTATCATCTCCAACTTTGATGAAGGGTTCAGGTTCAGATGACGTCGGCAAGGGCTCCGTTCCACCGGTTCTTTGAGGTGCATCGCGTAAGACCTGATCGGGCCGCCAAACATGTGTTCCTTCTGATGGAAATATCTACCAGTTCACGGCTCCATATCGTCTGATTCCAAGTGTTCCGGAAACTAGACTCATTCCTATTGATTCTTTATGAAGACACCAGAGGTTGATTCGCATTGCAAGTCCTTCGTCCCACGCGATCAAAGTGAGGGTTTTGTCTGCACCAAACCATCTGTCCGAGTTTCTGTACACAGGTGAGGGTTCCTCCATGATCCCAGCTCCAAGTTGCTCCCAAAAGTCTCCAAATGACCTGAGAACACTCCAAAAATGCAGGACACTCTAGGACCTAATGCAATTCCTAACTAAAGACAAAAGCAAAGACAAATATATATAAAACTACCTAAATGTATGCATGAGACTCAATATTTGGACAAAAATGCAATCCTAAACATGACAAAATATGAGTATATCAAACCCCATGTCAGCTTTAAGAAGCTTGACTAGGCCATTTTCGACACTTGGTTCAAGTGTTTCACGGTAAATATTTAAATATTGATTTGTTATTAGGGATGGGATCCATCCGAGATAACCCTGTCGCTTCTGCAACTTCTCATGTACGTGCGGAGGATCCGGTGGTTCTGCAGCAGGAGCTGAATCAGATGAAGATACACTATGAGATGAAGCTCGACCAGTACGAAGGTATCTTCGACATTTTGGGAGCCAGCAACCCAATGGTCGTAGCAGCGTTGGGGAGGATGCAGGCAACGGGAAGGCTTTCGGCTTCTTCTTCGAAGCAGCCACCACAGGTCCCGACGGATGAAGAGATGTTCTGATCTCTAGGCGTGGATCCTCCTACTACAGGGGGAAGGGCCGGGGTGGAGGATGCAGTCCAGCTGGGGAGCAGGAAACGGGGCTCGACGGGATTAGATTAAACAAGTAAAATTATGTTATTTTTGTAAAAAGATGTAAATTATTTTATTTTTAATTTTATTTTATTTTTAAATTTAAATATTTCTTTTTGCATTTTTAAAATTTAGTATTTCGTCATAAGTTCTTGTTACATTACGATGGTTTTAAAATACCACATTTGTTGGTACCAAATCTTCGGTCTATATCTTGGCTTTTGGCAGAAACAACATTTTTGAAGCTTCTCATCATCTCTCCAGAAAGGCCTACATTTATCAATAATGTGCTCAGGTTTTAACCCTAGTTTTCTGCAAGCGCACAGATGTACGTTGTAATACTTAGGGGTCGATCCACTGAAGACCAAGTAACTGCAATACGAGTTTACTTGAGATGAGAACTGAGTTAAGATGAAAATATGGGTGTTTGTTTGGGGGTTGTGAACAGTGACGAAAATACCAAATAATAAACTTAAAAACAAGTAAACAATAAGATCAAATCAATACGAGAAGGTGTTGGGCGTTAGGGAATTCGCCGGGAATCATAGAATAGCTAACAAGAGAATCAAACATAGAGTTTTCTATAGATGTGTTCCTGAAATCAAACTCAGACTAACCTACTTACGTAGTATTAATCACAAATCAATTCACTCAGATTTACTAAACTCCCATTTAGTTCTCTAATTTTCTAGATAAATTAGTTTGATAATTTCACAAAACGCTTTAGATCGACTCACGCCGTCTAAGAAAGTTTGTTCATCTAAATAGGGTTAATCGATTCAACAAACACTTTCAGTGAGTAAATCAACCTAATCACAGTAGCTAGATTATGGATCCAAGCCACATAAACGAAACGCAGATTTAGACGAAGAACTCAAAAGATAAACCCTAATCAACAAACCAGAAATCAATCCATGAATCCCTTTGAAAAATCCCTTAAAACCCAACAAGAGAATTACTCAATCATAGTGTATAAAACATCACAGAAGTATTGTAGTTTGCCGGAAATTAAATAAGAGAAAGGTAAAGAACGAAGAACGAGGATGAAGATGAAGATCGATGATGGATCCTTCGGCGACTCCTTCTTCTCCCGAAGACGGCAACTCCGAGGCATGCGGCTCTCTTCTGCTCTATCTTCACGACTTGGTCATTAGAATGACCTAAAACGAGTATATATAGCCTTCTAATTCGTTGGAAACGTCTAGGGTTTGAAGAATTAGTAGTGGGCTGGACTTGGGCTTGAATTAGGTCACTTTCGGACGTCAACGTTGTCTGGCCGCTGTCGCGGTGGTCCTGACCGCGGGGAATCATGGTCTGGCCGCGGTCGCGGCCTATGCTCTCCTTCGAGACTGCATTTTCTGTCTTGAGTGCATCGGGAATATCTGAAGATCTAACCGTTGGATTGTCTCCAAACCAATTGCATTAGAAAGCTGGTTGTCTCCTCTATGTTGTCTCAAATGTTGGGGATGATCAGACGGTGAGAAGGTCTCCATCGAGTACTATACTTCCAACGGTCTGCAATTATCCAAAATTGCTCATTTGTTCCAAATTGCACATCTTTAGTTCAAGTTTCCTGAAAAGTCTTTTAAAACTCTAAAACATATAAATCACTTAAAAACCATTGAAAACAGAGTTAAAACACCTGCATAAGATATTAAAACGATCCATAAAAATTGTAAAAATCCGGTGTTATCAACTCCCCCAGACTTAAACCTTTGTTTGTCCTCTAACAAAACATAGATCAAGCTTGGAAATAATCTTTAAAAACCCGCAGGAACTAAACTATATCTCAGTGACCGTCCTTCTAAACCATAACCTATCGTAAAACATCTATCTGGATCTAGTCTAGAAAATTCTCATCAAAATACAAACAAACTAGTCTGTTAATCCGTCATGCAAAAATCTACACACTTAGATCTAACTTCCAGTCAACTAGCTCTTTACATTCACTATGTATAGTAGTGAATTCTCATCAAAGGCATTATTCAGGGTAGATGGCGTTTGGCATTAAAGGCTATTTAAGTGGTGGAGTTTAAGTGTTTCGGGTTACCTGAAGAACACATATCTGCATATAGGACAATGAAAAACAAGAGTGCATGTGGTTTGAAAGAGGCTGGGTTACGGTGGGGAACTAGCTAAATGTGAACTAGCCATTCAGGATCAACAAAGAGTGATAAAAGGGTAAAGGAGTCCTGAATGTATGATTCGTTTCCCTGATCTAATGCTTTAATGAGAAAGTTAAGTCAAGATTAAGTTCAAATAAAATGAGCTAGTATATCCTGTCAGAAAGAATCTCCATGAATAGAAGTCCTCTGGTGGGAGTTCGTAGTGTAAGTACTCTAGCTACCGCCTAATCTAGGCCTAAATCATAGAAAGAGCAAAAAAAGAGGAAACAGCGTAGAAGCACACTGGTCTAAATCATCATAGTATTGTTTATTTATGTTCCTGGTTTGAAAACGTTTCGAAAAATTTTTGAAAAAAATTTCGAAAACTTTTTTAATAGTTTTTATGTCCAAAACAAACTCAAAACAAATCAAATTTCGTTAGTAACGGATGAACATCCTCCCCCAGACTTATTTCACACTGTCCTCAGTGTGATAAAATATAATAAAGGATGGATAAGGAAATAGAAATTTGAAGTGTTTAGATGTACTTACCTTGCCAGAAGAATGAGTCGTGGTTGGAAGGATGGCACCGCAGGACGAAGTTTCAACGGGCCAGAGTGATAGCTGTTTTACGGTTTATGATTTCTGCTCATCTTTTACTCGTTCTTCTTCGTAAAAACCTGAAATTAAATGAAACAAAAACAAAGCAACGAAATAGAAAATAAAGATCAAAGGGAAATAAGTAAAATACTGAGTGGGTTGCCTCCCACTAAGCGCTTGTTTTAAGTCGTTAGCTTGATTTGATCATCTTTTAGGCATTAGGTGCATCTGCTAAGGAGATAGGATCTTCCTTTTCTTCTTGAATGTCTGCAAGATATGGCTTAAGGCGTTGTCTATTGACAGTGAAATCGCCTCCTTGACGGTTCCATAGAACCACAGCACCATAGGGTAAAACTTCTTTGATCTTGAAAGGTCCAGACCATCGAGATTTAAGCTTTCCGGGAAACAATTTTAGACGTGAGTTATAAAGTAGAACCTGGTCATTAGGTGAGAACGTCTTATGAACTATTTTCCTGTCATAAAACTCCTTCGTCTTCTCTTTATAGATCTTAGAATTCTCATAGGCGTTATGGCGAATCTCGTCTAACTCATTTGCCGTCTGGATATCGTAATTCAGCTTTCTTATTGCCCATTCTGCCCTGAGCTCTAACTCCCATGGAAGCTGACAAGCCTTACCATAAACAAGTTTAAAAGGTGTAGTGCCCAATGGGGTTTTGAACGCAGTTCTATATGCCCAAAGAGCATCATTAATCTTTGCTGACCAATCTTTTCTTGTTGGTCCTATTGTCTTTTCCAGAATTGTTTTGAGTTCTATGTTTGATACCTCCACTTGGCCACTCTTCTGTGGGTGATAAGGTGTAGCTACCTTATGTTGCACTCCATTTTTCTTCAAGAGATTCTCAAACACTTTGTTGATGAAGTGAGAACCACCATCACTGATGACGAGTCGCGGAACACCAAATCTTGGAAATATGATCGACTTGAACATCTTCATTACTACTTTTGTGTCATTTGTGGGGCTGGCTATGGCTTCTACCCACTTAGACACGTAGTCAACAGCAACAAGGATATACTTGTTTCCAAAAGACGAAGGAAAAGGACCCATAAAGTCGATTCCCCAAACATCAAAAACTTCGACTTCTTGAATGAAGTTTTGTCGCATCTCTTTTCGTTTGCTGATGTTCCCTTGTCTTTAGCAAGCATCACACTTAGATACGAATTTATGGGCATCCTTGAACATGGTAGGCCACCAATAACCAGCTTGTAAAACCCTCGCTACAGTCTTATCAGTAGCAAAGTGATCATCATAGTTAGATCTGTGACAATGAAAAAGGATTTCTGGAACTTCTTCTTCGGAGATGCACCTGCGAAACAAGTTATCTGCACACTGCTTATAAAGATATGGTTCATCCCAAAAGTACCTTTTTATATCACGCAAGAACTTCTTATTGTTGTAGCCGAAGAATCATGGCAGTTCGACCTCTGCTGCTAGGTAATTCGCGATATGCATAAACCAAGGAAGTTCAGAAGGTTTTGCTTTTGGAGGTGGGGTTGGACGTGTCTCTGGGGTGATTACTTTAGCATTACAATCTTTCTCCACGTCTCCAATAGGGTCTTGAGAGGTCGATGTCGAGCTTGCACCAGGTGAGGTAGTTTTGCCCTTAGATTTCTTTGATCTGCGCTTAGACTTCCTTGCTTTGTACTTTGATTTTCTCGACTCGACAACTCCCTTAGGCTCGACTAAAGGGGCTTGTATAGAAACGTGTTGGCACCTTCCCTTGTTATCTCCAGGGTCTAGAATCAACTTCTCTTCCTTGTAGATGGTTATACAGTAAGAGCTTCCACCACTACAGACTGCAGGATAGAAGATTCTCTTTTTGACTTTAGAAAAACAAACTCTTCGGTTGGGATAATCAACAACTGCCCCCACTGTTGCAAGGAATGAACTTCCAAATATTAACGCCCTGGGAGAGTCATTTCCATCTCAAGAATGTGAAAATCAACAGGGACAAGACACCCTCCTACTTGCACCATCAAATCCGTTACGAAACCATACGGAATCGTGCTTGAATTGTCTCCAAACTTAACAGAACCGTGAGGAGGTTTGATATCACATATCCCCAGCTCGGTTGCAATTGCTTTAGACATCACATTCACATTTGCTCCTGTGTCACATAGAGAGTCAGAAAATTCCATACCTTCAATTATGCAGGGGAAGACAAACTTCACCGAATCGTTTATCTTATTAAGCTTCCTTTGGTGTGGAACTTTGCCTATTGCATCATACTCTTCAGGACATGCTGGAGATTCAACTTCAGTGTCCTGATTGCTAGGAATAGGCGTGATTTCTCTCTCACCATCAGTGTTTATGACATTGCAACGCCACATTGGATTGTCTACGGTTTTGCCCGGAAGGTAACCATCTTGTCTCTTCACACTTTCTCCAATTTGTCCGATTTGTTTCTCGAGCATCTTGACATGAGTTGAGAGGTTAGTGAACTTCTGAAATGACTCGTCATTGTTCTTGTTGAGGTGATCATTCATGATGTCTAACTTGTACCTAAGATCATTCATGTTGTCTAACTTAAGCTCAAGGTTGCGGATATCTTGGGCGATTTCTTCATGTACCTGAGCGATTCGTCTCTCCATAGCTTCGGTGCTTTTTGAACTATCTATGATTTGCGATAGCTGCACGTCCATGCTATCAAAATGAGTGGAAAGAGCTTCAAATTTACCATTAAGGTCAGTGTATAGGCAGTCCACGCTTATATCCACATCGTCTGCTAATCTTTGCAGCTTCATAAGAAGTGGTTGCACCATAAGGTCGAGCTTGTTGTCTTAAGAGGTTGGAAATGATTTTGGAGCAGGTTGGAGATTCATATGGGGGTGATCTTGTGCTCCAAGTTGATGATTAATCTCAGCTGCATTAACTGCTTCACAGACATTAACAGAACGCTGCTGATTTTGGAGAAACAATTTCACCATGGCTTTAAGTTCTTCAATCTCCTTATGATCATGGGAAGTAGAACGTGATGTTCTTCCTTGATCAGGACAATTGTTTCTGCATCTTGCAGCAAGATTATTAATCAAGATGTATCCTTCTTCCACAGTCCTTGTCATGAAGTTTCCATTGCTTGCTACATTTAGAGTTGCCTTAGATGTGCATTCAAGACCATCGTAGAAAGTGTTCAAGATGCATGTCTCTGTAAAACCGTGGTGAGGACATTCTCTAATGTAGCCTTTATAACGATCCCAAGCTTCATGAAAAGGTTCGCCTCCTTTTTGTTGGAACCTAAAAATCTTGTCTCTAAAGAAGTTTGATCTAGAGGTGGTGTAGAAATGGTTAAGGAAGGCGGCCTTGCATTCGTCCCATGATCCGAGTGAACCAGGAGACAAAGACTTAAACCATGCACGTGCCTTATCACAAAGAGAAAATGGAAACAACTTGCACTTTATGAAATCTGCATGCAGGAAGTCCGATCGATTGCTTGGTGATGCAGATTTCTTCAAAATCTTCAAGATGATCCATAGGGTTGTCCGATGCATTGCCATGGAACCGGTTCTGCTTGACCAATTTTATGAGCTTTGGACTTATCTCATAGTCTACATTGATGGGTGGTAGACTAATGGGAGAACGGTTCTCATAGAAAGCATACAGACTGTTATAATCTCTTAGAGTTAAGCAAGGAGCGTTTTGAAACCTAACGTGCTCTTCAACGTTTTGCTGGACGTGGTGGTTATCTCTAAGCCAATCTAAACCTTGCAAGTGTCTATTGTTATCGCCCATCTCTAATTTTATTTGTGTGTGCGTGTGTGTGTTTTTTTTTTAAATTAAGTAATTATTTAATTTATGTATATCTATATATATATATATTCGTTTTTTTTTTCTTTTTTGTTTTTTAGTTTATAAATATAATTTTTTAAAAAAAAAATTTTTAATGTTAATATATAGATTTATATATATATATATTTTTATATAATAATAAATATATTTTTTAGTTATATATATATATATAATTTTATATTTTTCCCTTTTTTTATATATTAATTTCTATATATGTATATATATTTTTTATATAAAATAATAAATAGAATTTTTTTTTTTTTTTTCAAAAATGAACAAGAGAACGTACCTTAAACTCGATTCTGACCTGAAACTCGTAGGCAACGTTAAAGGTCCCCGTCAATGGCGCCAAAAACTTGATGTGCTCAGGTTTTAACCATAGTTTTCTGCAAGCGCACAGGTGTACGTTGTAACACTTAGGGGTCGATCCACTGAAGACCTAGTAACTGCAATACGAGTTTACTTGAGATGAGAACTGAGCTAAGATGAAAATATGGATGTTTGTTTGGGGGTTGTGAACAGTGACGAAAATACCAAATAATAAACTTAAAAACAAGTAAACAATAAGATCAAATCAATACGAGAAGGTGTTGGGCGTTAGGGAATTCGCCGGGAATCATAGAATAGCTAACAAGAGAATCAAACATAGAGTTTTCTATAGATGTGTTCCTGAAATCAAACTCAGACTAACCTACTTATGTAGTATTAATCACAAATCAATTCACTCAGATTTACTAAACTCCCATTCAGTTCTCTAAATTTCTAGATAAATTAGTTTGATAATTTCACAAAACGCTTTAGATGGACTCACGCCGTCTAAGAAAATTTGTTCATCTAAATAGGATTAATCGATTCAACAAACACTTTCGGTGAGTAGATCAACCTAATCGCAGTAGCTAGATTATGGATCCAAGCCACATAAATGAAACGCAGATTTAGACGAAGAACTCTAAAGATAAACCCTAATCTAACAAACCAGAAATCAATCCATGAATCCTTTTAAAAATCCCTTAAAACCTAACAAGGGAATTACTCAATCATAGTGTATAAAAACATCACAGAAGTATTGTAGTTTGCTGGAAATTAAATAAGAGAAAGGTAAAGAACGAAGAACAAGGATGAAGATGAAGATCGATGATGGATCCTTCGGCGACTCCTTCTTCTCCCGAAGACGGCAACTCCGAGGCGTGCGGCTCTCTTCTGCTCTATCTTCACAACTTGGTCATTAGAATGACCTAAAACGAGTATATATAGCCTTCTTATTCGTTGGAAACGTCTAGGGTTTGAAGAATGAGTAGTGGGCTGGACTTGGGCTTGAATTAGGTCACTTTCGGACGTCAACGTTGTCTGGCCGCGGTCGCGGTGGTCCTGACCGCGGGGAATCATGGTCTGGCCGCGGTCGCGGCCTATGCTCTCCTTCGAGACTGCATTTTCTGTCTTGAGTGCATCGAGAATATCTGAAGATCTAACCATTGGATTGTCTCCAAACCAATTGCATTAGAAATCTGGTTGTCTCTTCTATGTTTTCTCAAATTGTGGGGATGATCGGACGGTGAGAAGGTCTCCATCGAGTACCATACTTCTAACGGTCTGCATTTATCCTAATTGCTCATTTGTTCCAAATTGCACATCTTTAGTCCAAGTTTCCTGAAAAGTCTTTTAAAACTCTAAAACATAGAAATCAGTTAAAAACCATTAAAAACAGAGTTAAAACACCTGCATAAGATATTAAAACGATCCATAAAAATGGTAAAAATCCGGTGTTATCAATCAACACATACATCAATCATCACAGAAGGCAACCCAATACTAAAAACCAACTTCTGAATTTCATAATACGTTTCAGCGGCCCAAATATCATCTGGCAAATACTCTTAATAAGATCTGCCTAATCGTTCATGAAAACTTCTGATAGATTGTGATCAGTTTTTATTGTTATCATCCGAGCTGCTAATGATAATTTAGATAAACCTTCTCTACATCCTTCGTAAAGAGGCTGTTTTGCTGCGTTTAACATATCATAAAAGCGTTTCGCATCTGCATTGGTAGATATTTTCCTCTGGCAAACTATCATTTAAAGGCAATCTTTCTTCAACTCGAATTCGTGAAAGATGGTCTGCGACTCCATTATCTACTCCTTTCCGATCTCGAATTTCGATGTAGAATTCTTGCAGTAGGAGGATCCATCTTATCAACCGCGGTTTAGCATCTTTCTTAGACATCAAATACTCGATTGCAGCATGATCACTGTGAACTATAACCTTAGATCCTACGAGATAAGAATGGAATTTCTCAAATGCAAATACGACAGCTAGAAGTTCCTTCTCTCTTTTTTCATAATTGCATTGAGCAGTGCTTGTCCAACGAAAAGATAAGAAGCTGCACGTAATCTATTACGCAAGCAGAAATTTGGACGAAAAGATAAGAAACTGCATAGTCACTTGCATCGCACATGATTTGAATGGGAGTTCTCAATCAGGTGCTTGCACGACTGGAGCAGAGACAAGGGCTTCTTTGATCTTATGAAACACGGCTAAGCACTCATCATCGAACTCGAAGTTCGTTTCTTTGCAAAGCAAACGCGTTAGAGGTCTAGCTATTTGAGAAAAATCTTTTATGAAGCGCCTATAGAATCCTGCGTGTTCTAAGAAACTAAGAATTCTTTTCACGTTTGTGGGTGGTTGTAGGCTTGTCATGACTTCGATTTTTGCTTTGTCAATTTTAGTTCCTTTTCTCAAAATCCTGGGCCAAGCACGATTCTGTCTCGTACCATGAAGTGACATTTTCCCTATTTAATATTAAGTGCTTATCTTCACATCTTTGCAAAACTTTACCAAGGTTGGCTAGGCATTTTTCAAAAGAAGATAAATAGACGGAGAAATCGTCCATGAATACTTCCATGAAATCTTCAATAAAGTATGTGAAGATCGACATCATGCACCGTTGGAAGGTAGAGTGTGCATTACACAATCCAAAAGGCATACGTCGGTAAGCGAACGTCCCATATGGACAAGTAAATGTCATTTTTTCTTGATCCTTTGGTCGAATAGGAATTTGCAATATCCATCAAGGAAGCAATAGTAGGGGTGATTAGCTAACATTTCTAGCATTTAATCTATGAAGGGAAGTGGAAAATCATCTTTCCTAGTTGCTGCGTTCAGTTTTCGGTAATCAATGCACATACGTACAGTGACTGTTCTTGTAGCGATCATTTCACCTTTATCGTTTTTAATTACAGTGACTCCTCCTTTCTTAGGGACAACATGAACTAGGCTAACCCAAGTACTGTCTGAGATAGGAAATATTATTCCAGCTTCTAAAGGCTTCATACTCTCCTTCATGACAACATCCATGAGATTAGGGTTCAGTCTCCTTTGACTTTCAATTGAGGTTTTAGCATTATCCTCTAGATTAATCTTGTGCATACAAAGATCTGGAGAGATTCCAGGTATGTCATCAAGTGAATATCCTAAGGCTTTTCTATGCTTTCTCAGTTCTGTCAACCGCATTGTTGTTTCTTCTTCCGTCAAACCAGAATTTATAACGACAGGATAGGTTGAATTTGTCCAAGGAAAGCGTACTTAAGTCTGACAGGAAGAGGTTTTAAGCTCGACTTTAGGGGCTTGAAGCTCGCTCCAAGGATCATTAATTGATGTGGCAGTGTCTTTAGGAGGTGTAGCAATGTTTGTTTGGTCCTTAAGATCTAGATAGTTCAGTGGCTTCCTATAAGTTTCGGACTTATCAAGCATGCGTACGCATTCACTTGAAATTTCTTCAAGGAAATTGCGTTCGTCTTTTGTGGTTGAAAGCCTGACACTTAAAGGGTCATTGAGAAGCAGATCTTCATAGACTTCCTCAATAATTCCGTCTAGCTCATCAATCCAACAAATTTTGCCATCCAATGTCGGTTTAGCGAAACTTTTGTTCATGTCAAATTGCATAACTAGACCGGCTAGATGAAGATCAATTTTTCCTTCAGGGACATTGATTATGGCTCTGGCTGTAGATAGGAATGGTCGTCCAAGAATAAGAGGATCCTTAGGTTCTCTTTCAAGTTCTAGAACTACGAAATCGGTTGGTATGGAATATTTTTTTATTTCTACGAGAACATCTATTAAGATACCTACAGGTTGTCTAACAGAACGATCAGCTAATACTAAGAAAATTTTAGTGGGCTGGAAAGTGTGGTGTCCTAAACGTTTTGAAACTTAAAGAGGCATCATTTTTATGCTAGATCCTAAATCACAATGAGCACGCTCAAAAGCTATATTATTAATGGTGCAGGAAAGTACGAAGCTTCCAGGATCGTTTTTCTTTTCAGGGATTCGGCTTTGCAGGATAGAACTACATTCATGGGTTATCATCATAACACCTTCTTCAAGAGTTAAAGAATTTGTTAGAATACTCTTCATGTATTTCTTAAAGCCGGAATCATAGCACAAACTTCTACGACAGGTAATCTCACATTCAATTGTTCGATTAGCTCCTTCAGCTTAGCTTTTTCTTTCTCCTTCTTTGGGGCCCTTAAAGCTCTAAGATATGGTGGTTTAGGTTTATAGACATGAGTTGGTGGAGGGGGAATCGGGTCTTTTCTGAGGATTTCCCGGGGTGTATCTTCTCTTAATTCTTCTCCATCCTTCTCTCCTACCACTTCTTCTTCAATGTATTCAATTGTGATTCTTTCTCTTTCTTCTCCTTTTTCCTTATCCTTTTCCTCTTCTCCGGGATCTTTAAGAAATCTAAACCACTTCTAAGTGTGATGGCTTTCACATGATCAGAGGGGTCGGCTTCGCTTGAGCTTTCGAAAGAGTTTTCACTTGGCTCCTCCTCGGAATTATCTATGTTCTTAGACTTAGTTTTGATCATCAGACTAAGGAGGGTGGAAAATTTATCATTGAAATCTTCTTGCATCTTTTTCATTTCAGAGCTAAGATCACTGATCTCCATAGACTTAGATTTTTCATGCTCTATAGTTCTTTTGTTTAGATTTTCAGCTTCAGAAGAGGGAAAACTAGGATAGGGATTGGAATTAGATTGAACAGCCCAGATTTGTTTGGAAGAGTTTTTCCCGCGGTCGTATGACTCGCGACTGTGGCAAAATGGGTCTTGGCCGCGGTCAGAAACATCACAACCATGGTGAAAGCTATGTTGGTCGCGGTCCGAATGAATGGACCCGCGGTGATCAGAAACGAAGGGAAAATCTTGGATTTGATAGACTTCTGCAATGTTCATCATCTCTAGATCATAAGAATCCATTGGGTTGTCCCAACCATCAAAGTTACATGTATTGTGTGCCTTGTTTGGTTGTTGCAATCCAAGTTGACTCATTATGTGATGGAGACACTTCATAACTTACGAGATCTCTTCTTTCTTCTCAGGAAGTGCAGATTTGCCAAAGGTTGCTTGGTTACAGATACTGTTTGCGAGATTGTTGATGAAAACACGAGAATCTTCCACAGATCTAGTTGAGAATTCTCCATTACTTGCGGTGTCAAAAGAATGTTGCAATTCTTGAGTTACGCCTCGATAAAAGATATCCATCAGGTATACGTCGGTATATCCATGATGTGGACAACCTTTTTGGTATTCCCTAAATCTCTCCCAAGCATCGAAAAGATCTTCATTTTAAAAAAAAAAAAGTTCTTATCTAGTTCCTTAAGAGAATGGAACGATTTCTAGTGTAAAAATGATTTAGGAAAGCCGTTTTACACTCTTTCCACGTTGTTAGTGAAGCAGGTTCTAAAGATTTTATCCATTTGCTGGCATTGTCTCTCAAAGAGTATGGGAAAAGACTACACTTGTGGTAATCCCCATTTTCTGTAATGGTTGCACATAATTTTTCAAACGTCTCGATATGGTCAATTGGGTGTTCGAATGAATAACCATCGAATTGATTTTGTTGAACTAAGTGGATATATGGTACCTTGATTTCAGTTTTACCATCCTCTGTTAAGGCTGGTTGAATAGTTCTTCGATCTCCCAAGAACTTTTCGAGTGAGTCGATGCTTCCAATTAGTTCATCATCATCTTCACGTTTTGCTGATCCGATTAGCTCCTCATCATTATCGATCGGATCATCAAACTCATCATCGCTCAGGTCATCTTCAATTGGGTCACCATCCACACGATTGGTGGATCACCGAGAGTTCCGGGAACATGTTCCCGGTCTCCCATCGCAGAGAAACCTGAAAATTTCAAAAAAAAATTAAAAGTGAATAAGTGTTCTAACAAATCAAATCGAATCGGCTTCTAAGTGGCCAGCAAAGAATCACGCAGTAAAATCAAAGGCAAACGAAGAACATCTAGAAGATTATAAATCCTAAATCTATTGATTCATAGATAAGACACACAAAATTCCCTTTGAAAAATCCCTTTAAACCCAACTGGAAAACTACTCAAACATATTGTAACAAAACATCATAGAGTATTGAAAATTGCTGGAAATTAAAGAAAACAGGGAAGAAGAACGAAGAACGGAGAAGCGGACAAAGGCGCGATGGTGGTCTCCAGTGGCGGCTCCTCCTTCAAACATGGTGGCTCCTAGGGTTTGTGACACACACGAACTCTCTCTCTCTCTCTAAGTTTGTCTCTCCTTCGATCTCCCCTCTTTAGAATGACCTAAAGAGGGTATTTATAGCTTCTGGAGTTGTCTTGGACACTTAGGGCTTCAAAAATAACGAAAAAAATTGACTTGGGCTTTAATTGAGTCATCTGGGAAGTGAACGACTACTGGCCATGGTCGTGGTGCTCCTACATGGAGGGCACCCTGCCTTGAGTCTGATGACGACTCCGGCACGGAGGACAGACAACAAGAAGAACCACCTCCTCAACGCCAAAATAGTTATGATATGAAACTTAATGCACCTAATTTTGCAGGGAAAACCGATCCAGAAAGCTTACTTGGATTGGGAGAGAAGGATGGACAATTTCTTGGAATATTATGACTACACTGGTGCTAAGAAGAGGTCGCTAGCGGTAGCTCAACTCACTGATCACGCCCTCACTTGGTCGGCGGAGTTGTGTCCACTAGAAAGAGAAACCGGCAGAGACCCCTCAGCTCTTGGAATGAGATGAAATTTCTTATGAGGGACAGGTATATTCCCCCACATTATATTAGAGACTTACAAAAACGATTCCGTAAGTTGTCACAGGGAAACAAGACGGTGGAGGAGTACTATGACGAGTTCAAACACCTAAGAAACCGACTAAGGCTTGATGATGATAAGGAGACACTCATGGCTCAGTTCTTAGATGGACTACAAGATAGACTAGCGAGAGAGGTAGAGAGACAAGTCTACCATGACTTTAAAGATCTCTATCATTTGTCCATACAAGCGGAGCAACATGTCAAGCGTTAAACATCCAAAAACCGTAACCGAGCACCAAACACTTGGAACACAAGCAACCACAGTAAACCCTTAGACAAAGCAAAAAACGTGGACGTTGAGTCTCGTTTCAAATGAAAACCAGCTGACCAAAGCCAAAACAGCAGAAACGAATCAGGTAAGGCTGTCAATACATCTCGCACTAGAGATATTACTTGTTTTAAGTGTCAAGGCAAGAGACATATGTCGAGAGATTGCCCAAACCAAAGGATCGTGGTTCTCACACCTGCTTGAGAATATGAATCCCAAGATGAGGCTGACGATGATCCCATGAGCGAAGGAGAAAACGAGATGGAGTACCCTAATTCAGGAGAACTACTAGTAACCAGGAGAGTCCTAAGCGTGATGGTGGAACCAGAAGAAACAGCTCAGAGAGAAAACATTTTCCACACTCGTTGCACTATAAAGGGAAAGGTTTGCAATTTAATTATTGATGGTGGATCCTGCACAAATGTTGCTAGTGAAGGTGTGTAACAATTGCCCGAAGGGCTCGCCTTGTTAACACCAAGAGTTGAGAATGGATTGAGATGGGGTAAAGATAATTGGCCGAAGGGCTCGCCTTATCCTTACAAAGAGATGAGATGATGTATGTAACTAAGGGTGGAGTGAGTAGACACCACACGGGGAGGGTAATACGGTGATAAGTCTAGTGAAACACTAAGCAAGGGGAAGCCAGGCAAGCTTAAGTATCTCGGTAAAGCTCAAGAGACAAATTCTTGAAGAAAGTTCGATCTTTATTGATATGAAAAAGGTTGTGTTCTTACAAAGCTACGTGTGAGACTTTATTAATAGTCCGTCAGCTGTGAACCTTCTAGGGTTCGACTCAAAACTCAAAAAGAAAAGAACAAAATGACAGACTCTTAAAAGATAAAAGACAATTCTCTATTCTAGGACAATCGTTTCTAAAGACTAAAATAAAAGGACTAAAAGACAAAACCTGCAAAACAAACAAGGAAACTCGTTAGAAATTCAAATTAAAATACTCACCTTGTCTTTAAAAGTGTCTCGGTGCATCCTTTAAGCCGGTGATATAGAAAAGACACAAGCTTCCTTATGTGCAGCGATGTAGGGCCAATGCAGAGTGTGAGAGGTCTTGAGGCTGTTGTGGGCTCTTGATGGGTTCTTGGAGTTATCTTGGTTGGGCTCCACACAGACTAAGGCTTGGCTCATTGTAGGGCTGGTGTTAGTTGATTCTTGAGGCTTGGCCATGTTCACTTGAAGGCCCTTTGGTGATTGCTCGGATTCTATCTCCTTGATGGGCAAAGTTGGTGGGTGAAACACGAACCTATGGTCACTCTCTTGCACAAGTATTGGCTCGGTCCCCTTCTTGACTTGTTGCTCGTGAAAGATCCTGATAACACCGTATTTTGACCACTTTTATGGATCGTTTTGAAATACCTTTTCTATGTTTTTAATTGCTTTTAAGTACTTTTATCACGTTTTTCTAGTATTTGTAGTTCCAAGACTCTTTTCAGGTAACTTAGGGAAAAGCTTAACAAAATGGATAGAAAACCAGATTTCAGCTCAGAGTCAAACCGTCAGAAGTTCACCCCTGATTGAAGGCCTTCTCACCGTCTGATCCAGCTTAAATTTGGAGACCTTAAAGATGGAAGTATCAGCTTTCTAGTGCACTTTGCAGATTGACAATCCAACGGTTCAATCAAAAGATACGCGAAGAGCAAGATGTCCCGTAAACCAGCCAGCAAGCACTTCCACCCGCGGCCAACAAGCATTTTCCCGCAAACCACCCATTCCCCACGGTCAGAGCACTCCCGACCGCGGCCATCAACATCCGAGCCCAAAAAGCCCATTTCTGAAGCCCACATTTGGAGAAACCCTAAGTGACGTCCAGAGAGGTCTTGAGCACTATAAATACATGTCTTAGGAACCCTAATCGATATCATATGCTATCTTTCTTATTGTTTTAGAATACTTTTATTGTTTTTGCTTTAGCTTTTAGGGAGGGAGAGATTTGTTCTCTTGAACCCTTGTTCTTTCTTTTCAATTTCGGTTTCTATTCTACTTCTTAATACTATGTCTTTGATTTCGTTCATTATGTTTGAGTAGTTCTATTGTTGGGATTAAGGGATTTTCGATGGGGATTTATATGTTCGATGAGGATTCCATGAGCTTTTGAGCTGAATCTTAGAAATTTTTCTTCTGAATTCGTTTTTACTGCATGAGAGTAGCGTCATGAACTACAATCTGATCCAGATGTTTGGTGACACGAAAGTGTTCATCAGGTATCAGATCTAGTTTGGGAGAGCAAAACAAACATAGGAGTGGAAACCTACCTATGGGCGATTTGTGAATTAGGACGAGTCTTAAACATAATGCATCTCTTCTCTTCCAGGGCCAGAGTGGAAACCTACTGGTCAGGGTTGAGAGAGATAGTTGTCTATGATCACGACAGTGGCGTATTCATACGTCCGTGACTCCAGTTTGAAAAGTTTAAGCTAAGATCTTACAAAATTTCCTCTCTAGCAATGTTTTGAATCGTTCGTACCCCTGAGAAAACTTCCCTGAACCCCAACGCTTTCTTTTCCATTGTTTTACACCGATTTTCTTTAAAGCTTTAGTTCAATATTGTCTTTCCTTTTTAGTTCATTTTCATTTAAGCATTAGAATATCCGTTTTTATCATTTTTAGTCATTTTTATTAAGTTTAGTTATTACGTCATTTAATTCCCGTATTTTCTTTTAATATTTCGTTTTTACATTTTAAACACACTACCAAACCCCCACAAAACCGTTTTTGTTCTAGACTTCCTTACTTTAACTTATTTCAAAGGCTTTTTGCAGGAAAAGATCCTTCTTCCCTGTGGATTCGATCCCTAAGTACTACAATTGATCAGCTGTGCACTTGCGGCTATTGATTTAAATTAGGGTAAAACTTGACACCCACAACACACACCACATCAAGTTTTTGGCGCCGTTGCCGGGGAAGGCACGCGTTTTCTTTTCTGCAAAACCCCGAGAAAGGTTAGTAAATCGACTCTAGAACCCCCTTTTCTGCAACTTTCCATTTTTCGGTTATTTTGTTTCCATTTCAGAAGATATGGATCCTATAAATCGAAATAAACAAAAGGAGGAAGGTTTCTATACTCCTCAAGCCACCAGACGCAGAGAGAAGCATCTACGCGATCTCTCCGAAAAAACTCAACCCGAAGACTACAGAACGTTCCAGAAAGAGCCCTACGCACCTCAAATGGCAAACCCTAGATACTCTATGCATCGCCTACCTCACCAGGTTCTCCAGCAAGATGAGAATGTCCAGCTGAGCAACAGACTGAGTCAGCTCGAAGGCGTGATCAGACAATTCATAGAAGCTCAAGCAACCGCTACAACTGCTCTAAACGAAAGGATTGATGGGATATCGAAACTTTTCAATGAAAAAATCGATAACCTAGCCTCACAAGTCAATTCAATAGAAGAACGTGCAACCAAGCATGCAGCTATGATTGCTAACAGGTTCAACAGCATGGAGGAAGAGCAAGCAAAGCACAACTATGAGCTTCGCAACACCAAAACCAAAGTCATGGACCTGGATTTCAAGCTTGATGATGTGGACAAAGCCCTAAACGAAGCTAAGAACGAGTCTTATGACTTTACAGTCGAAATTCAGAGAAGGTGTACAAAGTCATCGACAAAACCGAAGAGCTTGACTCAACCATGGACAAAGTAGTCTATGCTCTTGATGAAGTTGAAGAAAAGGTTGAGGAGATCATGCAAGGACTTGGAGAGCAGATTCCAGCAACCAAAACTAAAGACTCAAGTCCAGAGAGGAAGTACATCAAGCCAGAAGACCTAGGAGACCACCCAGGAGGCAAAGGAGGAAGCAACAGCAGCAGAGCAGCTCGGAGACAAACTCCCGCGGTCGCGTTGGCTCCGACCACGGCCAACAAGCGCTCCCCCGCGGTCGTGATGGGTCTGCCCGCGGCCCATGGTCGCTTCCACGCGGTCGCGTCACCTGCAGTCAAGGCCAATCAGAAAAACGTTCCAAAACAGTCCGTTCAGCTCATTCAAGCATCTGTGGATCTGGTACACCTCCTGGGATGACTAAACCACTCCATCAACAACTGGTTTGCTCCATAAGCACCCAAAGATCTGAAGAAGAGGACAAGTCATGGCCTTGCAACATGGCTTTGTCTTGTGAAGATGAGTATGAAGAGCAATACTCTGAAGATGAAGAGTATGGGTTGTTTGTAGAAGATCCAAACGCAGGATATTCCTCAGAAGACGACTCAGGAGAAATTCAATGGATCACCAACAACATCAGTAGAGAGAAGCTAATGGAGTTCAACAACGTAGTTAGATCATTCCCTGCTCATTTAAGCTTTGATGAAATCTGGAAACTTGGTCGTTTGCAAGTCTTTTTCAGGTACTGCAAGGAGTCTAAAGAGGATATCCATAGATACTTTATGAGAGCTCGATACATGACAACACCAGAAGCAGCTGTCTATGCGATTCACCTCAAAAATCCGGAAGACTGCAGCCACTACACCAACAAAATCAGCAAAGAAAAGCTCGATGAATTCAATGATGTGGTTCGAAATTTACCTGAAGGAATCACGTTTGCCAAAGCTTGCAAGGACTTCATGATAGGCCACTACTTTTGTGAGAGCAAAGAATCAATCCCTGAGATAGAGGACTTGTTCAATCATGCCAGAAGAGGTAAACCTGTTCGAACACTTCATAAAATAGAAGGTATAGGTCAGTTTCTTATCTCTTGTTCTATTAGAGGAGAAATGTTTAAAAACGTGCTATGTGATTCTGGAGCTTGTCTTAATATGATGTCCAAGGCAATTGCTTTGAGACTTGGTATTAGACACCTGCGCAGGACTAGAGCAAAGATTAGCCTAGCTGATGATTCAAATGCAACACCTCAAGGAATAGCTCATGAAATTCCTTTGAGAATAGGAGATTGCATAGTGCCTGTCGACTTCTACATTGTCGAAACGAGAGATGCAACATATCCAGTGATTCTCGGATGGTCTTTTCTAGCAACTTCCGGAGCTATAATGGACTGCCCAAACCGGAGGATTTCGTTTGCTAATATCGACTAAGATGTCTTCACAGAAGCTGTTACATACAACAGCAAAGCAGGAAAACGTTCTGCAGCAGAAGAGTTTGAAGAAGAACTTTGGAGTGACGAAGAACCTGCTAAGCAAAGCAAGGAGATGTCGAAAAAGACTTGTCTCAGGACAAGGTCTTCTTCATTGGAATAAGTCACGTCCAACACCAAAAGTCGAGCTAAACGACTTAAAACAGAAGCGCTTAATGGGAGGCAATCCATTTAGGTATTGTTTTCTTTAGGATTTTTCTTTCTTTTTCTTTTGATCTTTTTCTTTTTCTTAGTTTCAGGTGTTTCTTATAAAACAAAAAAGCCAAAAAAATCAAAAAACCAGAAAAAACCAAAAAGAAGGATGGTACCTGACTGCTCGGCCCAGCAGGAACCAAGGAGAAGCAGGAAGAGGCCGCGAAATAAGCCCCCGCGGTCCCAGATGTTCTGACCGCGGGAAACTACTCATTGACCACGGTCGCGTGAATATGACCGCGGCCAATTGTTTGTTTGCCGCGGTCGTGCAGCCCCTGACCGTGGCACTTGGTCGTTGAGATCCAAACCCGACCCAAACCACCCCTTTCACCCCATTTCACCTCACTAATCACCTCCACCTCATTCATCACCTTCCACCACCTTCATCACCACGAAATCACCTTCCCAAACCCCTTCGAATGAATCCGGTTCATCTCTAACAACATCCCGGATCCAGGTAAGTTCTCTTTGTCCTTACCAATTCGATTATCTATGCATTTTTTTCTCATCCAATCTCGACTTGTTTCACACTGAGGACAGTGTGATTTAAGTCTGGGGGAGGATTTCATCCCTTTCTAACCACCTTTCTTTCATGAGTCTTGCATTATCTACACTTTTTGCATTTTTCTTAAAGTTTTTCAAAATTGGTTTTCAAAATAAAATACGTTTTAAAAGGGAATGGTGAACATGAATCAATGATAGTAGAGTGTGTGCTTTTAGACTGTTCCTAGTGACATGCTCATTCATGATTTAGGACTAGACTAGGCGGTAGCTAAGCACATTTGAAACGAAGTACCCCAGAGGAATTTGAATATTTCGATTTAGATGAAGGGATACACTAGCTCTGTTTTATTTGGACTTAATTTTCTCATTGAAGCATTAGACCAGGGAAACGAATCATACATTCAGGACTCCTTTATCCTTTTACCACTCTCTGTTGATCCTGAATGGCTAGTTCATCTTTAGTTAGTTCCCCACCTTAACCAATCCTCTTTCAAACCACATGCACTCTTGTTTTCTATTGTCTTATATGCAGATAAGTGCAAAAACGTTGGAGAGAAAGAGGAACGACGCAGTTTTCAGTCACCAAGGACAGAGACCTGCGATTTGCCGGAAAAGTTCCCGGAAGGATTCAACACAAGACGAAGCTCAGTTTGCCTTAGAAAAATCTCAAATTTTGGTACAATCTCGTCCTCTAGTCTTTCTCTTTAAAAAGGCATTTCCTTTCCAAAAAAAAAAAAAAAATTTCGATTTTAAGTCCCAAGGCAACTGGAGTTCGATTTTATGGAGTTTTGGAGATTATTTTCTGATTCCCGGAAAGAATCTAAGTCTGGGGGAACAGTTGTTTACAACAAAGGAGGAAGGATTATGCAACAACATTTGGCAAGAAGAAGTGACTGAAAACTGTGGTCATCAACATGTCTTTATCTCTCTTGCGGTTTTGCATATTATCTTGCATCCTCCAGATCTTCAGGTAACCCGAAACACTTTAACTCCACCACTTAAATAGCCCTTTAATGCCAAACGCCGTCTACCCTGGATGATGTCTTTAATGAGAACTCACTATTGAACTTAATGAATGTAGAGAGCTAGTTGACTGGAATCAAGACTTAAATTGTTTAAGTTTTGCATGACGGAAAAAGTGGACTAGTATCTCTTGTGCTTTGGTGAGAATTTTCTAGACTAAGTTGTGGATTGATGCACTATCTTTGGTCCTAGTTTAGGAGTTCATGTCTATGAGATTTGTGCATTCCCTATTTTTGTTTTCACTTTACCAGTTTAGGCTTCTTCTTCTTCTTCTCAATTAAGCCAACCGGGGCCATCTTCTTCTTCTTCTTCTTCTTCTTCTTCTTCTTCTTCTTCTTCTTCTTCTTCTTCTTCTTCTTCTTCTTCTTCTTCTTCTTCTGAGGGGTCAATACCATGCACCAGAACTCACATGATCAGGTGGATCCTTCTGCAACTTCACTTGCCATATATAGATGCATTCACACTTGGAGCCATAACTCTCCAACGGCTCTTTTCCTTTGAATGCTACGACTTGGGAGCATTTTATGAAGATAAGAATGTTCCAGAGAAGCTATCTCCAAATTCATCATCATCTTCTCATTCTTATTCTCCAATATTTTCGTCTTGTTATAAGTTTTCTTATTATGATATTTTTCTTTTTTCGGTCTTCTTCTTTTTCTTTTCTGTATTCTTTATCATTGACTTTAATTCTCTTATTTCTTATCTTTTTTCTTCTTCTTCATCCTCTTCAACTTCTATTTCATTTCCCTCTTCAAATTTGTCTTCTTCTTCTTCTTCCTCTTCTGTTTTGTTTCTTCTTACTCTTAATCTTATGGTTTAGTTCTTCCTTGTATTTTCCTTATTTTTCTGGTTTTTATTCATCTTCTTGTTCATTCTCCAATTTTATTTCATTTGTCTTCTTTTTCTTCCTCAAATTATTCAGCTTCTTCTTCCTCATATTTTCCTTCTTCTTTTTCATCTTTGACTTAGTACATTTTTTTTCTTCTTCCTCTTATATATTTTTTGATTTTCTTATTCTTAACCATTTTCTTTCATCTTCATTATCATCTTTGATTTCTTTTTCATCATCTTTGTATTCTCTTGATATATTCATAATTTGTCATGTTAAGGATTGCAGTTTTGTCCAAATATTGAGTCTCATGCATACATTTAGCTAGTTTTATTAGAGTTTGTCTTTGGTTCTAGCTTTGTTTAGGAAATTTGCATTAGGTCCTAGAGAGTCCTGTATTTTTGGAGTGTTTACAGGTCATTTGGAGACTTTTGGGATCAACTTGGAGCTGGGATCATGGAGAGACTCTCACCTGTGTGCAACAACCCGGACAAATTCTTTGGAGCCAACGATACCTTTACTTTAATCGCGTGCGACGGAGGACTTGAACTGTGATTCAGCTTCCGGAGTCTTCATCAAGAATCAAGAGGGTCGAGTCTAGTTTCCAGAAAACTTGAGATCGTCCTATTTGGAGTTCTGAGCTGAAAGTTACGGCGATCGGAAGCAGTGCATGTCTCGGAGCCGATAAAAGACCAAAGCAACGCGCGTCAAAGAACTGGCGGAACGGAGCCTTTTCCAACGTCACCTGAGCTCGAGCCCTTTATGAAACTTGTAGCTAAAGACGTCTTCTGGCTCATAGAGTTTGAAGATCGAGGTTTGGACCAGCGAGCAAGGAGTTATGAACCATTTGGTGCAGGCAATTTGTATTCATACCGACCAGTGGCACCGAGTGAAAGTCAGTTGGTATGAATGCAAAAAAAACCTGACTTTTGCTGATCCTTGGAGTTCAAATTTTCCGAATGAATGCAGAGGAGCCACACCGAGTAAAAGTCAGGTGGTGTCCGTCCCCTGAAGCTATTCTTTACGCGGCACCGAGCAAAACACCGAGTAAAGTTCTGGTCTAGATTCTGTCTAAGAGATTCTTAACGCCACACCGACCAAAAGCACCGACCGAAAGTCAGTCGATACAACCTCGATCCAGAACGTTTTTATGGGCCTTTTTGGGACCAAGACCTAGTTTGTTCTACGTTGGCCCACCAAGAAACCCTAACTATGTATATGTTTTAGCATTATCCAGCAGACTTAAGCTTTATTCCATAATCTCTTTGTCTCTTTTGTGTAACTCATTTTGAAGAGAAATATCTGATTTTGGACGTTTTAATCAAGAGATTTTGAGAGATCTTGTTTTTAAAGCTGCAAATCCATCATTATCTATCTTCTCCATCTACATTTCTCATCATTAATCATGTCAATCTTCTCAACTTGCAAAGGTTTAAGAGAGATTAGCATGATTAGTGAGTAATCCCCATATTAAGGTCTTAGATATGTAGATTAGGGTGCTTAGGTGGTAGATTAGTGAGCTTAGGGGTTAGATCATTCATATTCCATTCTCTACAACCTGTTCTTAATGCTAGATCCATACACATCATATGTGGTCTAGATTCTGGGCATTTCATGCACCAAAAGTGTTTGATGAAATGCCTGAACCAAGGTTGTTAAAGCAACTTCACTCTTGAAGATAAGATTACTGCTAGAGTCTTGTTGTCAAATCCAGCCCTTACCTCACTTGCGGAGAGAAAGAACATTACTTTTTACATCACCAAGGATCAGTACTACAACCCAGAGATTCACCCTCCTGTTCAGCTGATCAGAAAGCCCAATGCTGCCAAGAAGCCGCGTGTGAACACACCTGCTGAGGAGCCAAACCATGTTGATACCGAGCCTGAATTGCCAAGACCAATCTATGGGAGCCGCGGGTATTGTCTTGATCCTTATGATGGCCCCATGATGAACAACGCCACTGAAGCTGCTCATCGCCGCACCAAGAATCTCTAGAGTTGGAACAAATGGCAAGTCATGAACTTTAAGAAGATGGCCGGTACTGTAAGGAGCCTGGTGTGCACAGTTAAGAAGATGGGTTCCAAGATCAAGAAGCTGAACGCCAAGCTTGAGAGGTACCAAAGAGGTGAAGCCGCTGAAAGTTCATACCATGGAAAGCTGTTGAGTATTTGTGCCGGTCCGTGTGAGCAAGATCCGAATGAAGAGGAGCTAAGGGCCAGGAGGGAGTCAATGCAATCACCAGCGGACCAATCCTCCAATCCATCTGTCTCAATGGGGTCTCCAGCCCCATCTCTAAGTCCTTGAGAAGGTAACACTCCACCCTTGTAAATATGCATCTAGCTTAGTATATTTTCACTTTGCATTTTGTGATTCTGCTTTGCACTTCTCCTTCATGCTTTTATAACACAAGGGACTGTGTTATCTAAGTGTGGGGGAGGGATTTTATGTTTACTAATCATGTTTATTCTGCTCTTATTTTCCTATTCACTTTGAGTCTCATTTTGCATTCATCTAAGTGCATATAAAAACCAAAAAAAATCGAAAAATCAGAAAAAATTCCAAAAAAAAAAAAGCTCATGTAGTTGCATTCACATTTTAGGTTGAGTCTAGTTTGCATTTTCATATAGGTTGCATCATATGCAAATGGGAGTAATGATAGATTTTTTCTTGAAGAGAGCATCATTTTAAGAGCTTGGTCCTTTAATGCATTGCAAAACTGGTATGAAATCAAGTGTGAACCATGCTTTGAACTGGTGTCTCAATACTTCTGTGCTAGCTGAATCAAGTTGTGAATAGCCTCAACCTTGCTTAAGTGAGAACCCTTGAATTTGACATCTAATTATCATGTTTGTGCATATCATTGTGAATTCATGGGTACCACATACATATTTGAGCTTTCTTATCCCTTTTAATCACTCTTGCTAGCTCAAATAGCTGATCTCTCATCTTGAGACAGTTCCCTACCTTTAGCCAAACCTTTCTTTGAAGCCTAAACACCCTTCCTGTGTGCATGATTTGTGAGGCCTTGTTTCTAGTAGACTTGGTAAAAAGTGTTGGGTTTAGAGCGACAAAGATAGTGCTGCATGTAGACACTAGTCCAACATCAAGGGCTAGTCTAGGTTTAGGTGAAAGTGAGAGCATTGATTTTGAGTGTGTGAGCTGAAAAGAAAAAAAAATCTGAGTGATGAAAGTGGAAAGAACCGGATTGGTTAGGGGAATGAATGCTTAAATGAAAGAAAGTGAGTGTGTGCTGGAATATAAAGCTCATGTGTTGAAATGAAAAGAGTCTCATGAAAAGAAAAAGAAAAGATTCAAAAAGAGGCTGGATTAAGGAAGAGCTTGTGTGTTAAAGAAAAGAAACTCACTGAGTGGTTGTTAAAGAAAGCATTCCCCTAAGAGATGAAATGAAGAGAGTGATGAGAGCTGATTGTCAAAGGCAAAATGCCATTTGGGGTGAGTAGACTAGAGAAAGAATCTTGAGAGGTTTAAGGTTGAATGTGAAAAGCATTTTGGGTGTGGGGTAGATGTAGTTCTATCTTTGTATGCATCCATTGCTTTTTATCCTTAGCATTTTACTAAAGTCTACTAATTTTTGAGTGATCCCCTTGCATGGAGTACCAGTTACTTGATTGAGATCATTTTAATCTCAAAACCCAGTCCCAAGCCAAATGAATTCACTTGATTTGCATGAACATGATCCACTTGAAACTTTAAATGAATGTCAAAAGGTTGAGGTTAGGAATGCTTGTGAAGGTTGGTGCTTGAGTTTGGTTCATTTGGTGACAAGTATGGCTAATTTTTATGAGTGAACCAGTTTGCATTGCAGTCTAGAATTGGTAACTTGAACAATGAGCTTTGAATTCTTTTAATGATGATCTCTCTTTAAAGAAATATGAACTCCCATGCATTCAATCTCTCTCTCTCTCTCATTTTTTCTTGTTTGCTTGAGGGCAAGCAAAGGAAAAGTGTGGGGGAGTTGATATATTCATAATTTGTCATGTTTAGGATTGCATTTTTGTCCAAATATTGAGTCTCATGCATACATTTAGCTAGTTTTATTAGAGTTTGTCTTTGGTTCTAGCTTTGTTTGGGAAATTTGCATTAGGTCCTAGAGAGTCCTGCATTTTTGGAGTGTTTACAGGTCATTTGGAGAATTTTGGGATCAACTTGGAGCTGGGATCATGGAGAGACTCTCACCTGTGTGCAACAACCCGGACAAATTCTTTGGAGCCAACGATACCTTTACTTTGATCGCGTGAGACGGAGGACTTGAACTGTGATTCAGCTTCCGAAGTATTCATCAAGAATCAAGAGGGTCGAGTCGAGTTTCCAGAACACTTGAGATCGTCCTATTTGGAGTTGGGAGCTGAAAGTTACGGCGATCGGAAGCAGTGCATGTCTCGGAGCCGATAAAAGACCAAAGCAACGCGCGTCAAAGAACTGGCGGAACGGAGCCTTTTCCTACGTTACCTAAGCTCGAGCCCTTCACAAAACTTGTAGCTAAAGACGTCATCTGGATCACAAAGTTGGAAGATCGAGGTTCGGACCAGCGAGCAAGGAGTTATGAACCATTTGGTGCAGGCGATTTGTATTCATACCGACCAGTGGCACCGAGTGAAAGTCAGTCAGTATGAATGCAGACAAAACCTGACTTTTGCTGATCCTTGGAGTTCAAATATTCCGAATGAATGCAGAGGAGCCACACCGAGTAAAAGTCAGTCGGTGTCCATCCCCTGAAGCTATTCTTTACGCGGCACCGAGCAAAACACCGAGTGAAGTTCTGGTCTAGATTCTGTTTAAGAGATTGTTAACGCCACACCGACCAAAAACACCGACTGGAAGTCAGTCGATACAACCTCGATCCAGGACGTTTTTATGGGCCTTTTTGGGACCAAGACCTAGTTTGTTCTAGGTTGGCCCACCAAGAAACCCTAACTATAGATATGTTTTAGCATTATCCAGCAGACGTAAGCTTTATTCCATAATCTATTTGCCTCTTTTGTGTAAGAAAACTCCTTTTGAAGAGAAATATCTGATTTTGGGCGTTTTAATCAAGAGATTTTGGGAGATCTTGTGTTTAAATCTGCAAATCCATCATTATCTATCTTCTCCATGTACATTTCGCATCATTAATCATGCCAATCTTCTCAACTTGCAAAGGTTTAAGAGAGATTAGCATGATTAGTGAGTAATCCCCATATTAAGGTCTTAGATATGTAGATTAGGGTGCTTAGGTGGTAGATTAGTGAGCTTAGGGGTTAGATCATTCATATTCCATTCTCTACAACCTGTTCTTAATGCTAGATCCATACACATCATATGTGGTCTAGATTCTGGCATTTCATGCACCAAAAGTGTTTGATGAAATGCCTGAACCAAGGTTGTTAGAGGTTTAAGTATTATTCATCATGGGAATGATTGTTTATATTTATATGCTTAAATGACAGATTAAACTGGTTCTTAATGCTTGTTGATTCATGTTTCACTAATGATGATTAGGTTAGAAATTGTTTTAGCATAGAAGTTAATACTTTCATGAGAGGATTATCTTAATTAAGTTGAATGGTTTGCTTGATCACATGATTCATTAGCTCACTAGCTTAACACTAAAGGCACCCTAATCTACTATCATGTCTTAGACCTTTCCCATCATCATACATACATTCTCATCTCATTTAGCTTATTTACTTGCTTGTTTAAGTTGATCATTAGTTTTCATTCTTGTTTTAAGTTCTCCAAGTTATCATCTCTCAATTTTTCTTTTCTTCTTTATTGATTTGTATTAGCCTTTTTTATTCTCTACTTCTCACCAAAGTTCATTATCATTTATATGTCGTAGGTTATTTTCTCTCTCTCATAAGCATGTACACGATGGTATCAGTGCATTGGTAAACAACCTCTTTGTTAGCTTTTATCTCTCCTTCTAGCTAGTTCTTACCTATACTTACATATACCTGAAGACTTCAAATTAATTTTTTTGTCAACCATATTAATCAGATATCAAAAACACAGAATGGACAAACTAACAGTGATAAAATATTGATCAATTACATGTTCTTGAAAGCTTTAAATCTCTCTCAAATGGTGATAAATGCTGATCAATTTCATGACCCTGAAGGCTTTAAATCTTGCAAGCACGGGCACAAAACTATTGTATCAGAGTATAGATAAACAATCCATTTCCTAGCTTTTGCCACTCTTTCTTCTCAGTTCTTTTCTTTCTCAAAGGCGTCGTCATGGAACCATGGTATCAATACGTAGGTAAACAATCCTTTTAGTAGCTTGGATACTTCTAGCTTTCTTAAGGTGTCTCTAATTACTTTCAATATGTCTCCTACATCAAAGACAATACCATTCTCCTCTCTCTTCTCTTTTGGATCTGTCTTGACCTTTGCTTCTGGTCTCGCTAATACCAGCCTCAAACACAACAGGTTCATAGCTCAATCTTTAATGATTGCATCAATAATTATAGATTAAACTGTAAATTGACCTATGCTAGCACTAATCAAACTATGTAGATAGAAGTTCAGACACTGAAGAGATAAAGAGATTGCGCTCTGTTTTATCTTCTTATCTCATACTTGAAAGCCTTTGTTTTTGTCCAGTTGGATTCTATCAAATGGCTAAGATCACGGTGACACCAACGATTAACTTGCAGAGTTTGTTCTCTTAAAAAAGAACCCATTTTTTCCACAAAGGTCTTTCTAGTTTATTGTGAGATTTCACTTGGTCAATTAAGAACTCTCATGACATGTTTTTTTTGTTCTAACCCTGTTTTAGAGTTTGTTCTTTCACAGGTTATGGCATTAGAAGTAGTATCCCTAGGTGTGGCCATTGCGAGAGTAACCTATCTCGAACTCAATATTTTTGGTGCATTGGTTGCTCTTGCTTGGATTATACAAGTGCCATCAATCAACTCCTCTGGTCTAACCTTCAGCAATAATCTAATTGGACTGCCCTAGCGTAAGTGATACAAGCTCAGGGCTATCTCAAGGCTTGTATGATCTCGGAAAACAAAGCTTGGTTTAACGGCCAAGGGTTGATTCAATGATCGAGCTTCTCTAACCAGTGAATCGATGGAAGATTGGTTAAGTAACAATGGAATGAAGTGCACCACACAAGCTGTGAAAGGCTTATGATAAAACACAAGAGTTATTTAGCCTAGGAGGGACTGGTCTCGACTAGAACAAAGAGATTTAACAAGTTTTCTTTGCTGAGAAAAGCTTGAAAGAAAAGTTCGATTTTATTGATGATCAAAGTTGAAAAGATTACACGGCCGTAAAGGGACTTATATAGATGGTTCTCTTGAAATGGTGAACAAAAATGGTGAACACAATGGCTTCTTTGATCACTAGAAAAACCGGCACAAGCAGACTTGTTGTTGGAGTCTTTACCAGACTTGTCACTGGCAAGAGCATGTTTGTAGAAGTGTTGAGCAGACTTGTTGGAGTTTTTTCTTCCTGGAATTCTTCATGTTCTATCTCTAAGATGAGGCTTTCTATAGATTTATTGAACGTCTCTCTCAAACATTTGATTCCTGCTCTTCTTCTTGGTTTTTGCTCTATGGCTGCAACGTTGGTGGTTTCTTCAGCTCCGGGTAAATTGATCTCAATGTCCTCATCAGAGAAGTAGTCTGAAGTACCATTGAGTTTATAGAAAATTGGGGACCAAAGTTATAAATATTTCAAAATGTAGGACCCAATTATCAAAAAAGAAGACATTATGGAGACTCGGAACATGTATGGGTCGGAGAAGAAAGCACAGAGAGGATGAGAAAACAAAAGAGAGCAATTTTTCAAAACTAATATCGGAGACCAATCATATTCTTTGGTCATTCGTTCATGGATTCTCAGATCTGAAGATTACCTCGTCTTCATTTTCCGGTGAGATTTCGGATTTGGGAGGTAGAAATCAAAGGCACATGGATGATTTCACAGGCCTCTTAGCGAGAGACTTTGGATTGAAGCCTCAGGGGAAATCTGCTCCGATGGCGCCTCAAACTAACTCTTCTGCCGCTGATTTTAGCAGTTTCGCTCCTTCCTACAGCTTCGCGAACGCCTCATCGAAGAAGAAGTCCGATTCGTCGCCGGTATTTGACGATCTGAGTCGCGATGGTGATGATCTTCTCTTCAACGATGTATTTAGCGGATCCTCCGATTCTCGTTCTCAGACTAAGCCCTCTGCTCCGGCCTTTGACTACGATGCTATGTTCAAGGAGCGTACAACACCCAAATCGGCGTCCATGCCGGTTTATGACAAGCCTGTGTACGATGAGGATGTGTTTGAGGCTTTTCCCGAGCTCAAAATTCCATCGACTTCTCAATCAGCTAGGTTTGATGACGTTTTCTCTTCGATCTCGTCACCTAGGAAGCACAGGAAACAGAATAGTTCTCCTTTCGATGATCTGATTGGGAATTTGGGGAAAAGAGAAACGGAGCCAAAGAAGACAGAGAGTGAGCGAGAGGAGCAGGGTAGTTCTGTTTTTGATGACTTGATTCCTGGGTTTGGTCGCACTAGTTCCCCTCCAACTAAACGGTAATTCTTGTTGATCTGTGTTTAGGGTTCGTTGCTCCTAAAATTTTGTTTCTCTTAGAGCTGACTTGAGAGTTTACTTGCGTGAAATGACTCAAGGGTATAGAGCTTAGAGCTGATGAAATGTAGCATTAACTTTATAGTGCTTATGGGAGGTATTTGCACGTTTATATTGCGTACAAGGTTCTCGTATGTGTTCTTTCTGGAACTTGTAGATATCTTAGAAAGTCTCCAAAAAGTTGAACTTTTTGCTAATGAATTGTAGCATGAACTTATGGGAGCTATTTGCAGGTTAATGCATACAAGGTTTTCTTATGTGTAATTCCTTGAACTTTCGAAAATCTTCGAAAGTCTCCAAATTTAATATTTTTGCTTGTCAATCTTTGCAAAATTTTATTTTGACTTTTGGTATAGGATTAACCTGTTTATCAATTGAAAGTTTCCGTAAACTTTATGCCCAGGCCAACTTCAGAGACGAGTCAATCTCAGAAACCTCCGTATCGGACAGCCAAGACATCTTCCAATCTTGTGGAAGACCCATTTGTAGTCTTGGAGGAGTCTGCATCAACACCTAGTGAACCTTCGACAGGAGGGTTCACTGATCCATTGGAGGAAATTGGTAAATTCAACAGCAGAAAAACTGATCATTCTTCTGTCCGTGGAGGAGGATTTGTTGATATTGACTCTCTCGATAGTCTTGGAAAATCAGGGCCAGATATGAATAGTAGGGGCAAAAGTCATCTGAGATCAGGAAACGTCAGTGGCTCTCAGTCACCAGTGGAAAACTCTGGGAGTTACCATGCTAAGAAAGTTTCATTTGATGAAGTTTTGGAGCCGCAGAGTACTTCATCCAGAAGTGTTCCTCAGACTGCTTCTCCAGTGTATGAAAACAAATCAGTCAATTCAGATGGAAGTTTTGAATCATCTGATGATGTGTGGCTTACTGTTTCTGAGATCCCCCTATTTACACAACCTACGAGTGCTCCGCCACCTTCGAGACCTCCACCACCAAGACCTACACGTCCTGGAAAAATGAAGGTTAATGAGCCTTCTTTATCGAGTTCTACTAATCACTCACGCGTTCCTAACTCAGCTAGAGCTTCTGCAAATAGCCCGACAGTATCTCCAATGGAGGAACTCGACGATTTTTCTATGGGCAGAAATCAGACTGCTGCTAATGGGCATCCCGAGCCTCCCTCTGGTGAAGATCCAGATGTTTTCTCTGCTGCTGTTGCATCTGCTGCTGCAATGAAGGATGCCATGGATAAAGCAGAAGCGAAGTTTAGGCATGCTAAGGAAAGGCGAGAGAAAGAAAATCTGAAGGCAAGTAGAAGTAGAAAAGGCGATCAAATGGATAATTATGATTCTCGGGAAAGGGAACTAAGAGAAAAGCAAGTAAGATTGGATCGTGAAAGGATAGAGAGGGAGGCAGAGATGGAAAGGGAGAGGGAGAGAGAGAGAGAGGAGAAAGAGAGAGAGCAGAAAAGAATTGAGAAAGAAAGGGAAAGATTATTGGCTAGACAGGCGGTAGAGAGGGCTACAAGGGAAGCACGCGAAAGAGCAGCCACTGAAGCACATGCAAAAGTTCAAAGAGCTGCTGTTGGGAAGGCTACCGATGCCCGAGAACGCGCAGAAAGAGCAGCGGTTCAAAGAGCTCATGCCGAAGCACGTGAAAGAGCAGCTGCAGGGGCAAGAGAAAAAGCTGAGAAAGCTGCAGCAGAAGCTAGAGAAAGGGCGAATGCTGAAGCGCGGGAGAAGGAAGCACGGGTTAGGGCAGAACGAGCTGCTGTGGAAAGGGCAGCCGCAGAAGCACGTGGAAGGGCAGCTGCCCAAGAGAATAACAATGATCTTGACTCCTTCTTTAACTCGGTTTCAAGGCCCAACAGTGCTCCACGACAAAGAACCAACCCTCCGGTGAGATTGGATATCTACTTCTGTTCTGCTCTACGTCCTTTCCTGGAGATTCATCTCCTCCTATAACTCTAGTTGTGTTTCAGGATCCTTTCCAAGATTCATGGAATAAAGGAGGATCTTTCGAATCTAGCAGGCCATCTTCGCGAGTGCCTTCTGGAGCATCAGAAAACCTGAGGAAGGCCTCTTCAGCGACAAACATTGTTGATGATCTCAGTTCAATATTTAGAGGTACTGCAATTTGTGAGCTTTATTGCTCATATTCAGTCGGTATGCACTTCATTTTCATGTCTTTAAAATTGGTGTCCTACTGAATTCTCCTGTTTTGTAAAGGTTCAGCAACGCAATCTGGTGGTTTTCAAGATGTTGAAGGAGAAACTGAAGAAAGACGGCGTGCCAGGCTGGAACGCCACCAGAGGACACAAGAGCGGGCTGTATGTATCAATAGAATTGTTAAATTTTTTTCTTTGATGGGTTTTGTACCTGAAAATGATGTAAGATTCGCCAGTATGTTTAGTTACACGAATGCTTTTCTCAAACAGGCGAAAGCACTTGCTGAGAAAAATGAACGTGATCTTCAAGTACAAAGAGAACAAGCTGAAAAAAATGTAAGTTTCATTACAGTCTCATTACAGTGTGATTCAATTTGAGATCTCAAATCCTGTTGCTCGAAACACAAACATATTTTGGCATCATAGGGAACCCTGTCAAATATTTGCTTCTTGTGTTTGTTTTTTTTATTTCTTTTCTTGTAATCACCATACTTAATCTTGGATTGCAGAGGATCGGTGAGACCTTGGATGTTGAGATAAAACGTTGGGGTGCGGGGAAGGAGGGAAACTTGCGTGCTCTGCTTTCGACGTTACAATATGTATGTCTTTGATGTTCATTTGTGCCTTTGATTTTATCGATCTTACAATCTCTTCTGATGTTTCTATTCAAATGAGCAGGTTCTTTGGCCAGAATGCGGTTGGCAGCCTGTTTCATTGACCGATTTAATTACCGCTGCATCTGTCAAGAAATCTTACAGAAAGGCTACTCTCTGCATACATCCTGACAAAGTTCAGCAAAAAGGCGCCAATCTCCAGCAGAAATACATTGCCGAGAAAGTTTTCGACTTGCTCAAGGTAAGTGATTCACCAATTTTCACCATCACTTTGCTTCAGATACAGGTCACCAACAAAAAGACCCTCAAGCTAACCTAATGTTCAATTGGATTTGCTGGCTTCATCTCTTTTTCTCCTGACAATAAACAGGAAGCATGGAACAAGTTCAACTCAGAAGAACTCTTTTAAGAAAACCTGGGATTATGTTTTGAGATAGTGTTGTTTCGTGCATCGCCAAAAAGATGAAGCTTGGTGTGCAAAAAGTAGACCCATATAGTTGTTGATAGAGTATGTATTCCCTCGGTATTACCCAACACTGCATCAGTGTAGACATTGCAGCAATTGGGCATTCTTATTTTTTTGTTGTTAATTTTTCTCTCATTACTCTTTTTGATTCTCATCCAAGAGTACGATGTCAAATGTATTGATGTTGATTTCTTGTATCAAAACACAATACGTGAGAGAGCTGTTTATATATGAATATTCTTTTAAGTGGCATGGAGGCTAATCTGAAGGCGATCTAGAGTGTTTTGTTTTTGTTGTTTTTTTTTTGTCTCACTATACGATCGGTTTAGATAAGTATTAATAGAATCCTAAATACAAGTCCAATGTTGTAGAAAATCTTGTGTTCAGGGAATTAAGCAAGTAATCTCTATATTATTATTTAAGTAAAAAATAACTTTTGTTTTGTAAAATATACATGATATACCATTTCAAATAATAAAGAATAATTAAAATAAGAAAGAATAAAGTTATTTTTTAATTCTATTGAAAAAAGTGGAAAATATTTGTTTCTCATTTAATAGAAAGTATATTTATTATTAAATTTCTGAATTCAAAAATATAGTAGTTTTTATATTTTTCGTTTCAAATGATATTATAAATTATATTTAATTAAAAAACTTGAAAATAATTTTTTTACACAATTAAATACTATAAAATTCAAAATTAAAATTTATGATATTAAAAAAGTGATGAAAATTATTTTACTATAATTCGTTATATTTAGTTGAGCATATACAAAAATGTTTTTTAGTTACTTTTACCAAATATTTGACATGAGAAAATTAATTTTTAAATAAAAAATTATGGTGAATGAGAGTTACTGAATAGTGCATATTATAATTAGTTTTTTATTTCAATCTGGTATAAACATGTTAAGTAAACGGGTTAGTTCGATATGAACAGATTATGATTCTAATTTTTTGATATCCACAAAAACAAATCTCGTAATTCAAAATATTAGTTTTTAAAATAGGTGATATATTCAATCTACTAAATATTATAATTTCTTTTAAATTAAATATAATTTCTTTTAAGTAAACTAATGATAAGTAAGAGTTGTCAAGGTTCTTAATGGATTATCAATCCCTCTATCATGTAGTAAGAAGGTATCAATCCATATCAGGTGAGTTTAGAAACAAGTTCATATGAGTCCCTACTTAATTTAAGCAAAGTAAGCAGTTTCTGGTTTCTGATACGAATCTCCTAAGACGGAACACACTTGGGCGATGGAGATTGATAAATCCTTGTTCAGGTCTGATGCACGGAGTAGATGCTAAAGCGTGAGAGTAGAAACTCCCGAATATCTCTAGGCCCAAACTCACAATGTTCGTCACGTACAAGGTGATGGCTTCACCAAGGTAAGGATCCGCGGATCTAAGATGATCAGGCGTGAGAATAAGGTTCCCAAAATTCCTTGATCCCCCTAAACCGACTTGAACGGAATCTTAAAGCTTGATGGGTCGAAGGCTGCGTTGAGTCCGATGAGAAGAACTCAACAAACTGGAAGAAAGATTCAAGAGGCTGACCACCTTAGAATCGAAAATAGTTCTCAAGAGAACAAAGAGAAAAACTCGAAAATTTTATTAAGTGAAAAGTGAATGAGTTCCAAATGAGAATACAAAGGCCTTATATAGAAGGCGAAGTAGCTCAAGGGTTGCTCTTAGGAAATTACAAAGAAAATAAATACTAAAGACTAAAAACGTTGACTGACTCTTCGGTGGACTCAAATTGTCTCTTGGACTGATTCACCGAAAATAACTCTTAGGCTACCGACCCATGAACCCGACCATAAACGAACCTGGATCGAGAGATGGACAATGGACTTAACCTCGTTAAAATCCCACCCGGTAAACCCATTGGGACAAACCCGGGTGTAAGGAAAAAAAGTATTAAGCCATTACCCGGACCAGATTAGTTACATTCGGCGTTCATGAGCACGGTCACGATCTCGGGTGATGCTGGGTCACCTGGTCCGATCTTGATCCCATTAAGTACAGCCTGAACCGCCCCCTGCCAGCTTCTTAGCCCTGGATTGCGTAATGGGTCCATCCGGTATGACCAAGTGTTCGTTCGGAACCTCGATTCTTTTGTCTGGGTCGTCCTCTGGGTCCATGATCGTATCATCCTCCCCCTGTGGAAAAGGACTAGTCCTCAAGCCTGGTCTGTCTTGCAAGTCGATCTTGTAGGCGTTGTCATTGATCCGCTCAAGGACCGTCAATGGACCATCCACACGAGGCAATAGCTTGGACTTCCTTTCCTTCGGAAATCTGTCATTCCTCAAATATATCCATACAGGTCGCCTGGTTCAAACACGTTTTGGTTCCGGCCCTTGTTGGCGTGTTTCTTGTAAAGCTTAGCCTTCCTTTCAATGTTCTGTTTAGCGTTCTCATGTATCTGCTTGACAAGCTCGGCCTTTTTCTTCCCATCCATACTCACATGCTCAGACAAAGGTAAAGGCGTGAGATCAAGTGGAGTAAGAGGGTTAAAATCATAAACCAATTGAAACGAGGAAAACATTGTAGTAGAATGAACCGCATGATTATAAGAAAACTCTACATGTGGTAGGCAATCTTCCCAAGTCCTAAAGTTCTTTTTAATAACAGAACAAAGCAATGCGGACAAGGTTCTATTAACGACATCGGTTAGGCCGTCGATCTGTGGGTGGCAAGTGGTGGAAAAGCATAGCTTTGTACCTAGTTTTGACCAAAACATTTTCCAAAAATAACTAAGGAACTTTGCATCGCGGTCAGAGACTATAGTCCTAGGCATTCTGTGCAACCTAACCACTTCTCTAAATAAAATCAGCCTCATTAGACGCATCATCAGTCTTATGATAAGGAATAAAGTGCACCATTTTGAGAACCAATCGACTACAACAAAGACTGGATCCCGACCTTTCCTAGTTCTTGGGGATCCTAGCACAAAATCCATAGAAATTTCCGTCCAAGGAGAGCTAGGAATGGGTAAAGGAGTTTACATACCTAGAGGCTGGCTTTTGGATTTCGCATACTTACAGGTGATACATCGGCCGTAAACTCTTTCCACATCTTTTTTCATGTGCGGCTAGAAGAAATGATCCTGGACCACACTAAGAGTCTTGGTTACTCCAAAGTGCCCCATCAAACCACCGCCATGAGCCTTCCTAACAAGCAAATCACGATGATATGAACTTCCAAAGATTATCACATGCTTGGTCGGATTGAGGTTGATAGATCTTTGACTTTAGATCGTTCTGATGTGAAAGATGCTAAGGAGTGAGACTTGTCTCAAAAATCATTAGGCCCAATCGCAAAGAAAAGAGTAAAACAAGGGGGTGAAACAAAAGAGAGAGTGGAAACGCGGTTATGGATGTTAAAGGCGTGAGAAAGAGTGTTTCCTGAAAATCCCTAAGCCTGATAACGACTAGGAATCCCCTTAATCTAATGAATAATGAAGGCTACGTCAAACTCGATGGAAAGAGCTTGATAAACCGAAAGATCTATTAGCTAACCACCAAGAAATCAAAAAAATTCTAAAAGAACAAAAGAGAGAAAACTCGAAATTTTATTGAAAAGAAGATGTTCCAAAAATGATAAGTACAATCCGCTTATATAGAAGCGTAGGCAGACCATCTGTAATACCCCGACTTAAAGCTAAAACGGCCGGAAAAACAAAGTCGCGGTATCGACTGGGAGTTGAGCTGGGAAGTAAGTTTGGGCCGAGATGAAGATTTTGGTCGGAGCAGATGAAGAAAAACACGGGAAAATTTTAAAGAGGTTCGGTGACGAAGAAATTGGCTGAGTGTTAGCCGAAAATCGAAGAAAAACAGCTAAGTGTCAAGAGGAGTGTGGAGATCTGGTTCAAAGGAATATCAGAGTATTTATAACCACGGAAAGAAGGAAAAACTGTGCAACAGGCTGGAAATATTCCTGACGTGAACAGTGTCGGGAACAGTACCGTGAACAATACTGTGAACAGTAATGTGAACTGTACTATGAACAGTACGTGAACAGTACCGCACTGACACATGTAGACAAAGGGAATGAAGTGGGGAACAAAGGCTGCAGTAGAACTGTATGGAGTCAGTACGGACAATGCATGTTCCGACGGGACAAGGCACTGCTGGCTCAGTGGGGGACAAAGGCTGCGGTAGCCGACCTAGGTCTAGAAAAGGTGTGGTAGATCTCCGAGGTGGCGAGATCGACCATTGTATGCACTGACGAGACGTCTTGAGCGACATTTGTACGGCTGCATGGCAGGGACGCTGGCTATATATAGAACCTCACCCCTTAAGCAAATTCATTCCGGAAAAATCTCTACTTCGCTCTAGAAACCGTTTGTGTGAGTTTAGTGAGAGAAAGTCTGAGAGAGATTGAAGCAGATCGTGGTTAGGTGCGCAGCAGGATTAGGCTCGGTGAATCTAACTTAGCGCATCAGGGAATCACGGTGAGTCCTTTGTTTGAGTCTCTTAGTCAAATTCTCCCTGTAGTCCATAGAGTTTGGTGCAGGTTTAAGGGTTGCATGTGTGCTTAACCCGAGAAGATTAGAGACGTAGTTCAAGGTGGTGAGAACCTTCGGATCCAGCCGAAGGGCGTGTATCCATTGGTGCGTCGGGATGGTGGTGCTGGCAAGCCGTTGTGGATAACGGTGAGCTGGAGGTGTGTAACGGTAGACAGGGAGTCAAGCCGTAACGAGGTAAGTCCTAGTAGGGCAAGTAGGGCGAGAGACGGTGTAGTCCGTTGAGCCGAGAAAGGAGTAAGTCCCGAACGGCAGAAGCAATACCCGGCACACGACCAGTGAGCTTATAGTAAGTCTAGAGGAAGGACAAGTAGGCAAGAGACGGAGGATCCGTTGAGCCGAGAAAAGGATAAGTCCCAGAAGGGCAGAGATGAGCAATATACGGTATGTAACCGTTGAGCTTGGTGTGTGACAAGTCCCGAAAGGTAGAAGCAACACCCGGTAAGGAACCGGTGAGCTTAGAGTAAGTCCAAGTAAGGCAGAGAGGAGCAAGAAGCAGTTGTGAACCGATGAGCTCAAGCGAAAAGTCCTGAAAGGCAGAAGCAACACCCGGTAGGTAACCGGTGAGCTTAGAGTAAGTCCAAGTAAGGCAGAGAGGAGCGAGAAGCGGTTGTAAACCGATGAGCTCAGGGAAAAGTCCCGAAAGGCAGAAGCAACACCCGGTAAGTGACCGGTGAGCTTAGAGTAAGTCTAAGTAGGGCAGATGGGAGCAAGAAGCGGTTGTGAACCGATGAGCTTAGAGGAAAGTCCCAGAAGGGCAGACTACGGGAGAGACCCGTGAGTCTTGTGTGAAAACGGGAGAGTCCCGTAAGTGTTTGTGTGATGCATGTAGGTTGCATGTAGGAGGTAAGGCCGGAGTGAATTTCAGGGTGGAATTCCTCGGTCTAGACACAGCCCAATGGATAAACTCGGCCGGGACAGAGGGTCGCGCCTTCTGCCGAGTGCTGCACGATGGTGTGGCCTGACTGGTCAGGGGACCGTGGACAAGGTCGGAACGTGAGCCAGCTTTGTGATCCTGTGTGGTGATCAGAGCTAGGGGGCTCGCGGGGCAGATGTGTCGAACTGGTGCATGTTCAGGGTGGAACATGGCACGTTTAGGGGCTCTTGCATGGTGTAGTTTGAGTCAATAGATGCACTTAGAGTAGTGATCTAGACTTGTTGGTGAATAGCTTCCGCTGTGAATTGATTGGTTGGTGAATGAGTGTAAACATTGCGATTGCTTGGTTGGTTGTCCATTGCTTTCCTTGTTATGTGAGCTTCGGCTATGTGTGTTAAGCGAGATTGTGGTGGATTGTGTGTTAGAGTCTGGACTCACTGAGTATTGTGAATACTCACGACTCTTTGTATCTCGCAGGTAGCCGTAGAAATCGGGAACATAGAGGGAAGGCAACGGACACTAGGCGAGCCAGAGTAGATTGCAGTGTTCTTGTAAGATCTATATATGTATATTCATTAAAGCGCGGTTTTGTAAAAAGATGCATCGAATATTATGTATTGGAACATGGTTTTGTAAGGATATTTTCAATATGTAATAAAAGAAGTAATTTCTCACAAAAACCTCGTCTTAATGATACTAGACCTTGTCCGGGTCGAAACAACTCGGGTTCGCAGTACGGGTTGAAAAGCCTTAGGCTGTGAGCTCGAGGGTCGGATTTGGTCGCGGACTAGCTCGAGTAGTATGGGATGCTCGGGCCGGTCTGTGTCCGTCTCCGTTAGTAGCGCTTCCGGCTCGTTTCTAAGTCATGAATAGACTCGGGTCGGGGGTGTTACAAAGTTGGTATCAGAGCATGGTTCATGGTCATGCTCACAGGATCGAGTTTTTCAAACATTTTTCGAGTCAAAAGATTGAGTCACAAGAACACATTAGGAATCTGGAGGTCTGTTGCCATTAGATTAAAGGGGGTGGAAAATTTTAGGACTTACCTTTGTCTGATGAGCAGTGAAGGATGCCGAGACCACCGGTAAGGCGAAATCGTAACTCTGAGTGGCTGCCTGGTTCTGAGAGAAGACGTGGGAATAGGTTCCCAGCGTTCTATGTTTCGGGGAGTCCAAACTCATGGGATGAGGCAAATTCGTCAAGTGAAGACGACAGTTCACTTGATGAGATTTACATTATGGGATTAGACACATCGAGCGAGGATGTTGATCCGGCTGAGGAGATGGTTGAGGTGGGTTCAGAAACATTGGTTGAATCTGACCCAGAGGAAGTAGGAGATTACTTCGGAGCGTTAATGACAGGACCCAATCCGGTCGGAGAGTTGCGCCTGGATATGGAGCCAATTACCCAAGGAGTGGGAAGAGAGGCGGAGATGGGAACGGGAGAGTAAGAGGGATACACGGTCATGCCGACTTTGTATCCGGAGGTGCAGATACTATACCCGCCGCCACCAGAGATCATTGAACTGTCATCGGACAGTGATACATCCGATGGTGATACTTCCAACACTGTTTCGTTCATGCCCAGCGATTCGGATGATTACACGTGGACCGGAGGATCAACGGAGGTGTCATCCGATTCAGACATCTCTCAGCTTATTCAGATGCCTTACACCACAGGCCGTCGATATAGGCAAACCATGCAAGAACCAAGGGCCAACCGAGAGGGTGCAACAGGATCAGAAGCTAAAGCAGTCAGCGAAAGTGCACCAGCTGGCGAGCCACAAGGGTTAGGTGCGTGGGTGATAACACTGGATTTTGACCATTTTTATAGATCACTTTAATATCTTTTACAGGTTTTTTTACTCCATTTTTAAAGGTTTTCAAAGGATTTCTATGTTTTCGGATTTTAAAAGACTTTTCAGGTAATTTGGGATCAAGAGGCAGAAATTGGAACAAAAAGACTCTTTTGGATAAATGCAGACCGTCAGAACTCTCATGGAGAGACGAAGACCTTCTCACTGATATGTTCATAATTTGCATCATTAGGTTGTATATTTCATTCCAAATCATATCTTATTCCATGCATTTTAGGTCCTTAGGGTTTGTTTTAGGACTTAGGAGATGCATTAGGTCCCAATGAGTCTTTGCATGTTTTGAGTATTTATCATGTGTATTTGGAGCTATTTGGAGCTTAAAAGATGAATCCAGGAAGTGGAATGGTGACCAAGGCTTAAAAAATGGTGAAATTGGGTTTTTGGAGGTTCTCGGCCATTCTCGCGCACCAGGGAGGTTTTTCTCGACCATTCTCACGTATCGCGGGTGGATTTTATCGGCCAAAATGCGTACCGGCTAATGATTCCTCGGCCAAAATCTCCGGGTGCAGACACGTTTCCAAAATCGCCTGTCCGGGGAACCTTCCGGTCCGATTCAGCTGTCGGGTGCTTCATCAAAATTAGAGAGGATTGGATCACAGTTCCAGAGCAAGTAGAATCATGGAATTCGGACGCGTGAGCAGAAAGTTAAGCTCGTCGGAAGAAACTCCTGTCTCGCTACCGTTTTGGACCAAGCCGATGAGCTCCGAAGAATGTGAAGGACGGTGCACTTCCAGACTGATTCAGTTTACGGGACCTTCATGAGAATCAGAGATATTCGAGTCCTCTTCCCAGAACATCCTAGATCATTCAATTCGGAGCTATGATATTACGCCACTTTTTAAGTGTATCTTAGAAAATAGACAAGAACAGTGAAGCTCATCAAGCATATCATCCAAACGGGGAATGAGATGTCGATACTTTACCGTTATGTTGTTTATGGCCCGATAATCGATGCACATACGCCATGAGCCGTCCTTTTTGGGCACGAGCAGGACCGGGACCACGCAGGGGCTCATGCTCTCCCGAATGTGTCCTTTCTCCATGAGTTCTCGGACCTGTCTTTGTAGTTCCTTAGTCTCGACTGGATTAGTTCGGTACGCAGGTCGGTTTGGTAAGAAGCACCAGGAACAAAATCTATCTGGTACTCAATCCCACGAATGTGTGGTAGACCGCTGGGGCTCTCATCCAGGAAAACATTTTTAAACTCCTGCAAAAGTGGTAAGATACTGCTCGGGAAATCTGGGTGTGGGTCAGTAAGGCTAGCCAAAGCGGATTTAAACATAAGCAAAATGAAAGGCTGTTTTGTGTGCACTGCGTGCTTAAGCTCACAAGGTCTTACGAAAAGGGTTTCTTTGCTCACGGGCGTTTCCTCAAAGGCCTTTTCTGGGAGTTCTCTCAGGCTCTCCTTTTTAGTGGAAGTGTAGGGGGGTTCACTCACAATGTTCTTCCCTTTTTCTGTTTGCTCAAGCTTCATTTGATCCATATAAAACTCTCGCGGTGATAAGGGCGCTAAGGTTATCTCTCGGCCATGATACTCAAACGTGTGCTTATTGGTGAATCTGTCATGTATGGCTCTCCGGTCATATTGCCATGGTCGGCCTAAGAGAATATGGCCTGGTTCCATAGGTAATACGTCGCACAAGACCTGGTCTTCATATCGGCTAATGGACAAGGGAACCGATACTTGTTTGGTAACTTTTAGCTGTCTTTGATTGTTCAACCATGAGGGTGCTTGCGTGTCTCTAGACCGAGCTTCTCCACCATAGTGGTACTAGCAACGTTCATATAACTCCTGCCATCTATAATAAGGCTGCAAATCTTTCCCAACACATGACACCATGTGTGGAACAGGTTCTACCTCTGGTCTTCCTCTTTGACCGGCTCTTGTGCTAGTAAAACTCGCCTTGCAACAAGCAACTCTCCCTCGGCTGCATATTCTTCAGCGTCATCTTCATCATATATAGATCCAGTGTCTTCTTCTCTCTCAGACACGAACTCACCTGAGTCAAGAATCAGCATTACTCGCTGGTTAGGACACTTATTCGCATAATGTCCTTTACCTCGGCATTTTAAACACTCGATGTCTCACGTTCTGGCCGGTGTAGCCTCGGTCTTTCCTCGGTAGTTGGCTGTGGAAGAACTTGGTTTGGAATCTGATTTAGGCCGAGTATCGGATCTTGCCGGATAGCTGGCTTTGTCCTCTCGGTAGGCTGGACGAGAGTTCGTTCCGTAAGTTGGTCGAGAGGTTCATTTCCTCTTGAGCTGTTGCTCCACCAATATCGCCTTGTGCAGCATTTCAGGCAGGCTCACATACTCTTGTAGCCATAAGATTTTGTAGCTCCCGGTTCAAACCACTCAGAAACCATGCCATGGTTGCATCCGTCGATTCATCCACATCGGCCTTTAACATAAGCCGCTCCATTTCTTAGAAATAATCTTCCACGGTTTTCGTCCCCTGAGTCAACCGTCGAAGCCTGGTGTGCAGCACTCGGTTATAGTGGGCTGGAAGAAACCTGTGTCTCATAAGGGCTGCCATCTCATCCCAGATAGCAATAGGTCGGAACCCGTTTCTTCTCCGGTTGGTCACCACCTGGTCCCACCAGTCAACCGCATAGCCGTGGAACTCGGTTGCAGCTAAGTTCATCTTTTTTTGTTCGGAGAAATTTTGACAGCCGATGACCAGCTCGATCTTCTTTTCCCATTCTAGGAAGGCATCCGTGTCGTTCTTCCCGTAGAACGGTGGGATTCGTAGCTTCATCCCGGCGAGGTCATTGTCAGGCCGGCCTCGGTCACGGCCTGGATCGTTCTGTCCGTTCCTACGGTATGGTTCCTCCCACTCTTGGTATAGTGGTGGGTCATCTCGGTCCTCGTCTTCCGAGTTTTGTTGGTTATGGTTCCGTTCACGCGGCTCCTGCATGCAGAACTGACCGCCTTGACCTCGGCGAGCACCTCGGTTGTACCGATGTCTTGGCCAGCTTGCTCCGGATGTATGGCCGTCCGCGTAGAAGGGATTGTCTAAGACCTCCTCCAGAATTTGGTCCCTTCTCAAGTGTTGTGCTTCGTCTCGGTTTTGGTTACTACCTTGTTCCCCATCAGACTGTCGTGGCTGCAACTCAAGCCGGTCCATCCGCTGACTCATACGCTTCATCAGCTTGGTGATTCTGTTCAGCTTAGCGTCCATATCTTCAGGATTAACCCACCGAATATGGTTGCCGTCATGAAAGGTGTAATAGTTCCACTCTCCGTCTGAAGGGTCCGATGACATAAAATGGTACCTCGCAAAATGAACAAACACGTTAGCAACAAAATCCCTCACTTGGTGTTTCTCTCTGGAATTCACTCGAACTCGTAATTATCTCACTAAACACTAATGAGATTTCTCTCGATTCTAATGGAACTTGTATCAAGACAATGTGTAGCGCTCAAGAACAATAAAAGACCCCAAGCGACAAGATATATAGAAAAGAGTTTTGTTTTCAACAGATCATTCTTCTTTTTTTTTGAATTTTGGTTTTTTATTTTTACTTCTCTCTTTTTTTTTATAGATCTGGAATTTTACAAAAGAAAGAAAAGACAAGGATAGCTGATACCGCCTTTGACAAGTGTGTGGCTCTGATACCACTTGATACGAATCTTCTAAGACCGAACACACTTGGGCAATGGAGATTGATAAATCCTTGGTCAGGTCTGATGCACGGAGTAGATGCTAAGGCGTGAGAGTAGAAACTCCCGAATATCCCTAGGCCCAAGCTCACAATGTTCGTCACGTACAAGGCGATGGCTTCACCAAGGTAAGGATCCGCGGATCTAAGATGATCAGGTGTGAGAACAAGGTTCCCAAAATTCCTGATGCCCCTAAACTGACTTGAACGGAATCTTAACCTTGATGGGTCGAAGGCTGCGTTGAGACCGATGAGAAGAACTCAATAAATCAGAAGAAAGATTCATGAGGCTGACCACCTTAGAATCGAAAAAAGTTCTCAAGAGAACTAAGAGAAAATCTCAAAAATTTTATTAAGTGAAAAGTGAATGAGTTCAAATGAGAATACAAAGGCCTTATATAGAAGGCGAAGTAGCTCAAGGGTTGCTCTTAGGAAATTACAAAGAAAATAAATACTTAAAACTAAAAATGTTGACTGACTCTTCGGTGGAGTCAAATTGTCTCTTGGACTGCTTTACCGAAAATGACTCTTAGGCTACCGACCCGTGAACCAGACTGTAAATGAACCTGGGTCAAGAGATGGGCAATGGACTTAACCTCGTTAAAACCCCACCTGGTAAACCCATGGGGACAAACTCGGGTGTAAGGAAAAAGAGTCTTAAGCCATTACCCGGACCAGATTAGTTACAACTGGCGTTCATAAGCACGATCACGATCTCGGGTGATGCTGGGTCGCCTGGTCCGATATTGATCTCGTTAAGTACAGCCTGAACCGCCTCTCCCAGCTTCTTAGCCCTTGATCACGTCATGGGTCCATCCAGTACGGCCAAGTGTTCTTCCGGAACCTCGATTCCTTTGTCTGGGTTGTCCTCTGAGTTCATGATCGTATCAGTTTCAAACAAGTAACAAAGACAATAAGAAAGCTAAAACAATACTAATCAAGATTAGATAACAAACTAAACAAGCAAGACAATGAAACGATGATGATGTATGTGATATGGTGAAGTATAGAGCTCCAGATATGATAGATGGCTAGGTGATAACACCGTATTTTGACCACTTTTATGGATCGTTTTGAAATACTTTTTCTATGTTTTTATTGCTTTTAAGAACTTTTATTACGTTTTTCTAGTATTGTAGCTCCAAGACTCTTTTCAGGAAATTCAGGGAAAAACTTAACAAAATGGATAAAAGACCAGATTTTTAGCTCAGAGTCAAACCGTAAGAAGTTTACCCCCGATTGAAGGCCTTCTCACCGTCTGATCCAGCTCAAATTTGGAGATCTCAAAGATTGAAGTATCAGCTATCCAGAACAGTTTACAGCTTGGCAATGCAACGGTTTAATCAAAAGATACGCGAAGAGCAAGATGTCCCGTAAACCAGCCGACAAGCGTTTCCAGCCGCGGCCAACAGCCCATTCCCCGCGGTTACAAGCATCCTGACCGCGGCCAGCCATCCATTCCCTGCGGTCACGCACATCCCGACCGCGGCCAGCTAACTCCGAGTTCGGAGGCCCATTTCTGAAGCCCATATCATTTTCCCAACCTCAATTCCGGAACCCTAGATACCAGAGAGTATTGGACACTATAAATATATATCATTTAGGTCGTTTGTAAGGAGAGAAGAGGAGAGACGAAATACTTGACAGAAATTTTACTTTAAGCTTTGTTTTAGGTTTTAGGGAGAGAGAGATTTATCTCTTGAACCCTTGTTATTTCTTTTTCAATTTCGGTTTCTATTCTACCTTTTAATACTATGTTTTTGATTTCGTTCATCATGTCCGAGTAGTTTTATTGTTGGGATTAAGAGATTTTCGATGGGGATTTATATGTTCGATGAGGATTCCATGAGCTATTGAGCCGAATCTTATAACTTTTTCTTCTGAATTCGTTTTTACTGCATGACAGTAGCGTCATGAACTACAATCTGATCCAGATGCTTGATGACACAAAAGTGTTCATCCGGTGTCAGATCTAGTTCAGGAGAGCAAAACAAACATAGGAGAGGAAACCTACCTGTGGGCGATTTGTGAATGCTGACGAGTCTTAAACATAATGCGTCTTTTCTCTTCCATGGCCAGAGTGGAAACCTACTGGTCAGGGTTGAGAGAGATAGTTGTCTATGATCAGGATAGTGGCGTATTCATACGTCTGTGACTCCAGTTCGAAAAGTTTAAGCTAAGAACTTATCAAATTTACTCTCTAGCAATGTTTTGAATCGTTCATACCCCTGAGAAAAACTTCCCTGAACCCCAACACCTTTTAAACACACCACCAAAACCCTCAAAAATATCGCCTGGTTCTAGACTTCCTTAGTTTATATTTCTTTTGAAGGCTTTTGCACGAAAGATCCTCCTTCCCTGTGGATTCGATCCCTAAGTACTACAATCGATCAGCTGTGCACTTGCGGCTATTGATTTCATTTAAGGTAAAACTTGACAACCCTCGACACGCACCACATCAAGTTTTTGGCGCCGTTGCCGGGGAAGACACATGTTTTCTTTTCTGAAAAATCTTAAGAAAGGTTGGTAAATCGACTCTAGAACCCCTTTTTCTGCATATTTCCATTTTTAAGTTATTTTGTTTCCATTCCAGAAGCAATGGATCCTATAAATAGAAATCCCTATGATGGTGGTGTGTTGTGGGTGTCAAGTTTTACCCTAATTGAAATCAATAGCCGCAAGTGCACAGCTGATCGATTGTAGTACTTAGGGATCGAATCCACAGGGAAGGAGGATCTTTTGCTGCAAAAAGCCTTTGAAATAAGTTAAAGTAAGGAAGTCTAGAATAACAACGGTTTTGTGGGGGTTTGGTGGTGTGTTTAAAATGTAAAAACGAAATATTAAAAGAGAGTGCAGAAATTAAATGGCGTAATAACTAAACTTAACGAAAATAACTAAAAATGATAAAAACGGATATTCTAATGCTTAAATGAAAATGAACTAAAAAGGAAAGACAATATTGAACTAAAGCTTAAAAGAAAATCGGTGTAAATCAATGGAGAAGAAAGCGTTGGGGTTCAGGGAAGTTTTCTCAGGGGTACGAACGATTCAAAACATTGCTAGAGAGTAAATTGATAAGATCTTAGCTTAAACTTTTCGAACTGGAGTCACGGACGTATGAATACGCCACTGTCGTGATCATAGACAACTATCTCTCTCAAACCTGACCAGTAGGTTTCCACTCTGGCCCTGGAAGAGAAGAGATGCATTATGTTTAAGACTCGTCCTAATTCAAAAATCGCCCATAGGTAGGTTTCCACTCCTATGTTTGTTTTGCTCTCCTAAACTAGATCTGATACCTGATGAACACTTTCCTGTCACCAAGCATCTGGATCAGATTGTAGTTCATGACGCTACCCTCATGCAGTAAAAACGAATTCAGAAGAAAAAGTTCTAAGATTCAGCTCAATAGCCAATGGAATCCTCCCCGAACATATAAATCCCCATCAAAAATCCCTTAATCCCAACAATAAAACTACTCAGACATAATAAACGAAATCAAAGACATAGTATTAAGAAGTATAATAGAAACCGAAATTGAAAAAGAAAGAACAAGGGTTCAAGAGAACAAATCTCTCTCTCCCTAAAAGCTAAAGCAAAAACAATAAAAGTTTGAAGTAATGAAAGATGATATTCGGTTCCTAGGTTACACGATTTCTAGGGCTCCTAAGAAATGTATTTATAGTGCTCAAGACCTCTCTGGACGTCACTTAGGGTTTCTCCAAATGTGGGCTTCAGAAATGGGCTTTTTGGGCTCGGAGGTTGAAGGCCGTGGTCGGAAGTGCTCTGACCGCGGGGAATGTGTAGTTTGCCGCGGTCGGGATGCTCCTGACCGCGGGAAAATGCTTGTTGGCCGTGGGTGGAAGTGCTGGCCAGCTGGTTTATGGGACATCTTGCTCTTCGCGTATCTTTTGATTGAACCGTTGGATTGCCAAGCTGTAAAGTGCACTGGAAAGCTGATACTTCCATCTTTAAGGTCTCCAAATTTGAGCTGGATCAGACGGTGAGAAGGCCTTCAATCAGGGGTGAACTTCTGACGGTTTGACTCTGAGCTGAAATCTGGTTTTCTATCCATTTTGTTAAGCTTTTCCCTAAGTTACCTGAAAAGAGTCTTAGAACTACAAATACTAGAAAAACGTGTTAAAAGTACTTAAAAGCAATTAAAAACATATAAAAAGTATTTCAAAACAATCCATAAAAGTGGTCAAGATACGGTGTTATCAAGTCCCCCAGACTTAAACCTTTGTTTGTCCTCAAACAAAGCAAAAGCCTAAACTGGTAAAGTGAAAACAAAAATAGGGAATGCACAAATCTCATAGACATGAACTCCTAAACTAGGACCAAAGATAGTGCATCAATCCACAACTTAGTCTAGAAAATTCTCACCAAAGCACAAGAGATACTAGTCCACTTTTTCCGTCATGCAAAACTTAAACAATTTAAGTCTTGATTCCAGTCAACTAGCTCTCTACATTCATTAAGTTCAATAGTGAGTTCTCATTAAAGACATCATCCAGGGTAGACGGCGTTTGGCATTAAAGGGCTATTTAAGTGGTGGAGTTAAAGTGTTTCGGGTTACCTGAAGATCTAGAGGATGCAAGATAATATGTAAAACCGCAAGAGAGATAAGGACCTGTTGATGACCACAGTTTTCAGTCAGTTCTTCTTGCCAAATGTTGTTGCATAATCCTTCCTCCTTTGTTGTAAACAGCTGTTCCCCCAGACTTAGATTCTTTCCGGGTATCAGAAAAACAATCTCCAAAACTCCATAAAATCAAACTCCAGTTGCCTTGGGACTTGAAATTCGACCTCTCTAGACTCTCTAAGGCTTTTATCTCCTTTCTTTTCTTATTTTCGGATTTTTTTTTTTTTTTTTTTTTTTTTTTTTTTTGGTTTAACGAAAGGAAATGCCTTTTAAAGAGAGAGACTAGAGGACGAGATTGTACCAAAATTTGAGATTTTTCTAAGGCAAGCTGAGCTTTCTCTTGTGTTGAATCCTTCCGGGAACTTTTCCGGCAAATCGCAGGTCTCTGTCCTAGGTGACTGAAAACTGCATCGTTCCTCTTTCTCTCCAACGTTTTTGCACTTATCTGCATATAAGACAATAGAAAACAAGAGTGCATGCGGTTTGAAAGAGGATTGGTTAAGGTGGGGAACTAGCTAAAGATGAACTAGCCATTCAGGATCAACAAAGAGTGGTAAAAAGATAAAAGAGTCCTGAATGTATGATTCCTTTCCCTGGTCTAATGCTTCAATGAGAAAATTAAATCCAAATTAAGTCCAAATAAAACAGAGCTAGTGTATACCTTCATCTAAATCGAAATCATTCAAATTCCTCTGGGGTACTTCATTTCAAATGTGCTTAGCTACCGCCTAGTCTAGTCCTAAATCATGAATGAGCATGTCACTAGGAACAGTCTAAAGCACACAGTCAACTATCATTGATTCATGTTCACCATTCCCTTTAAAACGTATTTTGTTTTGAAAACCGATTTTGAAAAACTTTAAGGAAAATGCAAAAAAATGTAGATAATGCAAGACTCATGAAAAAAAACTGGTTAGAAAGGGATGAAATCCTCCCCCAGACTTAAATCACACTATCCTTAGTGAGAAACAAGTCGAGATTGGATGAGAAAAATGCATAAATAATCGAATTGGTAAGGACAAAGAGAACTTACCTAGATCCGGGATGCTGGTGGAGATGAACCGGATTCATTCGAAGGGGTTTGGGAAGGTGATTAGGTGGTGATGAGGGTGGTGGATGGTGATGAATGAGGTGGAGGGTGATTGGTGAGGTGGTATGGGGTGAAAGGGGTGGTTTGGGTCGGGTTTGGATTTCAACGACCAAGTGCCGCGGTCAGGGGCTGCACGACCGCGGCAATCAAGCACTTGGCCGCGGTCAGGACTACTCGACCGTGGCTGACAGTAGGTTTCCCGCGGTCAGAACACTTGCGACCGCGGGGGCTTATATCGCGGCCTCTTCCTGCTTCTCCTTGGTTCCTGCTGGGCCGAGCAGTCAGGTACCATCCTTCTTTTCGGTTTTGTTCTGGTTTTTTGATTTTTTTTTGTTTTATAAGAAGCACCTGAAACTAAGAAAAAGAAAAAGATCAAAAGAAAAAGAAAGAAAAATTCTAAAGAAAACAATACCTAAATGGGTTGCCTCCCATTAAGCGCTTTTGTTTTAAGTCGTTTAGCTCGACTTTTGGTGTTGGACGTGACTTATTCCAATGAAGAAGACCTTGTCCTAAGACAAGTCTTTTTCGACATCTCCTTGCTTTGCTTAGCAGGTTCTTCGTCACTCCAAAGTTCTTCTTCAAACTCTTCAGTTTTTTGGGCTCGGAGGTTGAAGGCCGCGGTCGGGAGTGCTCTGACCGCGGGGAATGTGTGGTTTGTGCTTGTTGGCCGCGGGTGGAAGTGCTGGCCAGCTGGTTTATGAGACATCTTGCTCTTCGCGTATCTTTTGATTGAACCGTTGGATTGCCAAGCTGTAAGATGCACTGGAAAGCTGATACTTCCATCTTTAAGGTCTCCAAATTTGAGTTGGATCAGACGGTGAGAAGGCTTTCAATCAGGGGTGAACTTCTGACGGTTTGACTCTGAGCTGAAATCTGGTTTTCTATCCATTTTGTTAAGCTTTTCCTTAAGTTACCTGAAAAGAGTCTTGGAACTACAAATACTAGAAAAACGTAATAAAAGTACTTAAAAGCAATTAAAAACATATAAAAAGTATTTCAAAACGATCCATAAAAGTGGTCAAGATACGGTGTTATCACCCTACTATGAGGGAGGTTTTTACAACACTCCTCAAGCCACCAGACGCAGAGAGAAGCAATACTTACGCGATCTCTACGAAGAAGTTTGAACCAAAGACTACAGAACGTTCCTGAACGAGCCCTATGTACCTCCAATGGTAAACCCTAGACCTCCTGTTTGTCGTCTGCCTCACAAAGATGAAAATGTCCAGCTCAGTCACCGATTGAGTAAGCTAGAAACGGTGGTCATGCACTTAATCGCAGCTCAAGCCTTATCAAGAGCCGCCCTTCACGAGAAAATTGACAACATACAAACTCACTTTAACAAAAAGCTTGAAGATCTTTCTGCTCAATTTAAAACCATCGAGACTCAAGCACACAAGGATGCTGAGATTATCAAGGAGAGGATAGAAGTAGTTGAAGGACGAGTCGGAGATAACGAAGTTAGCATTTGCAAAGCCAGTGGAACTATCCACACCTTAGAGGTCAAGCTCGATGAAGCAGAAGAAACTATTAACGACCATAACAACCAAACCTACTCCTACGTGGAAGAGATTTGGGATGGAGTACACAAGGTTCAAGACAAAGCAGAAGAAATCGACTCAACCATGGACAAAGTAGTCTATGCCCTTGATGAAGTCGAAGAAAAGGTCGAAAACCTTATGCAAAGACGTGAAACGAACGGTTTGACGCTTCCCATCAAAGATCTTGACATAAGAGAAGAAGAAATAGAGTTGGAAGATCCAAAAATCAGTTTAGATGGCAAAGGAGAAGATGAAACAGCTGAACCATCTCGGAGTCTCTCCCCCACGGTCACGACTCCCGCGACCGCGGCCAACCCCCTACCCGCGGCAAACCATTCTCCAGTCGCGGTCGTGCATCCTCCACCCGCGGCAAACAGTCGGTCAGATTCGCTTTGGCCCTTTTCTATTCTTACAGGTCAATGTTCATTTGGTGCACCTGCTGGGACGGTCAAGAGTCGTTTTCTTGAGAAAACGGTGTACGCCATCAGCTCCAAAACATCTCAAGAAGAAGATGAGGTACTTCCCTGCAACATTGTCTTAGCATATGAAGATGAATATGAAGGGCAATATTTCGAGGACGAAGACTATCGTCTGTTCATAGAAGGAGGCAATGCAAACAAATTGGTGGAATTAAGCGCACCAGTCTCCAGGGAAAAACTCGTTGAATTCAACAAGTTTGTGAAATCGATCCCTCTTTATACAGGTTTCGATGATATATGGCATCTTGGTTGTTTGCAAGTTTTCTTTAGGTACAGCAAGGAGACAAAAGAAGATATCCGAACTTACTTTGGGAGAGCCAGGCGCCTGACCTTTCCAAGGACATCACCTGATGCTGCAATTTATTCAATCCACCTTCAAAGACCCAAAGAATGCAGCTACTATACCAACAAAATCAGCAAGGAGAAGCTCGATGAGTTCAATGATGTAGTTCGAAATTTTCCTGAAGGAATAACTTTTGCCAGAGCTTGCAAGGAGTTCATGATAGGCCACTACTTCTGTGAGAGCAAGGAATCAATCCCTAAAATAGAAGACTTGTTCAATCATGCCAGAAGAGGTAAACCTGTTCGAACACTTCACAAAATCGAAGGTGCATGTCAGTTTCTCATCTCTTGTTCAATTAGAGGAGAAATATTTAAAAACGTGTTTTGTGATTTTGGAGCTTGTCTTAACATGATATCCAAAGCAATTGCTTTGAGACTTGGTATTAAACACCTGCGCAGGACTAGAGCAAAGATTAGTCTAGCTGATGATTCCAATGCAACACCTCAAGGAATAGCCCATGACATTCCTTTGAGAATAGAAGATTGCGTCGTGCCTGTCGACTTCTATATTGTCGAAACAAGAGACGCAACACATCCAGTGATTCTCGGATGGTCTTTTCTAGCAACTTCCGGAGCTATAATGCACTGGCCAAACCGGAGGATTTCATTTGCTAATATCGACAAAAATGTCTTCACAGAAGTTGTCCCATACAACAGCAAAGTAGGAAAACGTTCTGCAACAGAAGAGTTTGAAGAAGAACTTTGGAGTGACGAAGAACTTGCTAGGCAAAGCAAGGAGATGTCGAAAAAGACTTGTCTCAGGACAAGATCTTCTTCATTGGACTAAGCCACGTCCAACACCAAAGTCGAGCTAAACGACTTAAAACAAAAGCGCTTAATTGGGGGCAACCCATTTAGGTATTGTTTTTTTCTTTCTTTTTCTTTTGATTTTTTTTTCTTGTTTCAGGTGTTTCTTATAAAACAAAAAAAAAGCAAAAAAAAAAAAAACCGAAAAGACCAAAAAGAAAGATGGTCCATGATTGCTCGGTCCAGCAAGAACCAAGGAGAAGCAGGAAACAGGCAGCGATATAAGCCCCACGGTCGCAGGCGTTCTGACTGCGGGAAACAGCCCTTCGACCGCGGCCGCGTCTTTCTGACCGCGGCCGAGCACCATTTCACCGCGGTCGCATGACCTCTAACCGCGGCAAATGGTCGTTGAGATAATACCTGACCCCCAAAACCCACTACACCTCATTCTACCTCACCAAGCCCCACTCCACCTCATTCATCACTTCCTACCACCTTCATCACCACCTATCACCTACCCAAACCGCTTCGAATGAATCCGGTCCATCTCCACCAGCATCCCGGATCCAGGTAAGTTCTCTTTGGCCTTACCAATTCGATTATCTATGCATTTTTCTCGTCCAATCTCGACTTGTTTCACACTAAGGACAGTGTGATTTAAGTCTGGGGGAGGATTTCATCCCTTTCTAACCACTTTTTCTTTCATTAGTCTTGCATTATCTACACCTTTTGCTCTTTTTTTATAGTTTTTCGAAACCGGTTTTCAAAACAAAATACGTTTTAAATTGAATGGTGAACATGAATCAATGATAGTTGACTGTGTGCTTTTAGATTGTTCCTAGTGACATGCTCATTCATGATTTAGGACTAGACTAGGCGGTAGCTAAGCACATTTGAAACGAAGTACCCTAGAGGAATTTGAATGATTTTGATTTAGATGAAGGAATACACTAGCTCTGTTTTACTTGGACTTAATTTGGACTTAATTTTCTCATTGAAGCATTAGACCAGGGAAACGAATCATACATTCAGGACTCCTTTACCCTTTTTACCACTCTCTGTTGATCCTGAATGGCTAGTTCATCTTTAGCTAGTTCCTCACCTTAACCAATCCTCTTTCAAACCACATGCACTCTTGTTTTCTATTGTCTTATATGCAGATATGTGTAAAAACGTTGGAGAGAAAGAGGAACAACGCAGTTTTCAGTCATCAAAGACAGAGACCTGCGATTTGCCGGAAACTTCCCGGAAGGATTCAACACAAGAGGAAGCTCAGTTTGTCTTAGAAAAATCTCAAATTTTGGTACAATCTCGTCCTCTAGTCTCTCTCTCTTTAAAAGGCATTTACCTTACAAAAAAAAAATTCTGAAAATAAGAAAGGAAAGGAAATAAAAGCCTTAGAGAGTCTAGAGAGGTCGAATTTTAAGTCCCAAGGCAACTGGAGTTCGATTTTATGGAGTTTTAAAGATCATTTTCTGATTCCCGGAAAGAATCTAAGTCTGGGGGAATAATTGTTTACAACAAAGGAGGAAGGATTATGCAACAACACTGGGCAAAAAGAAGTGACTGAAAATTGCGGTCATCAACAGGTCCTTATCTCTCTTGCGGTTTTGCATATTATCTTGCATCCTCCAGATTCATTAGGTAACCCGAAACACTTAAACTCCACCACTTAAACAGCCCTTTAATACCTAACGCCTCTACCTTGGATGATGTCTTTAATGAGAATTCACTATTGCACTTAATGAATGTAGAGAGCTAGTTGACTGGACTAAAGATTTAGATTGTTTAAGTTTTGCATGACGGAAAAAGTGGACTAGTATCTTTCGTGTATTGGTGAGAATTTTCTAGATTAAGTTTTGGATTGATGTACGATCTGTGGTCCTAGTTTAGGAGTTCATGTCTCTGAGATTTGTGCATTTCCTATTTTTGTTTTCACTTAACTAGTTTAGACTTTTGCTTTGTTTGAGGACAAACAAAGGTTTAAGTCTGGGGGAGTTAATAACACCGTATTTTGACCACAATACTTTTTCTATGTTTTGATTGCTTTTAAGTACTTTTATTATGTTTTTCTAGTATTTATAGTTCCAAGACTCTTTTCCGGAAACTTGGGGAAAAGCTTAACAAAATAGATAGAAGACCAGATTTTTAGCTCAGAGTCAAACCGTCAGAAGTTCACCCCCGATTGAAGGCCTTCTCACCGTCTGATCCAGCTCAAATTTGGAGATCTCAAAGATGGAAGTATCAGCTTTCCAGCACACTTTACAGCTTGGCGATCCAACGGTTCATTCAAAAGATACGCGAAGAGCAAGATGTCCCATAAACCAGCCGGCAAGCGTTTCCACCCGCGGCCAACAGCCCATTCCCCGCAGTCACAAGCATCCTAACCACGGCCAGCCATCCATTCCCCGCTGTCACGCACATCCCGACCGCGGCCAGCTAACTCCGAGTTCGGAGGCCCATTTCTGAAGCCCATATCATTTTCCCAGCCTCAATTCCGGAACCCTAGACACCAGAGAGTATTGGAGACTATAAATACATATCATTTAGGTCGTTTTTAAGGAGAGAAGAGGAGAGACGAAATACTTTACAGAAATTTTACTTTAAGCTTTGTTTTTAGGTTTTAGGGAGAGAGAGATCTATCTCTTGAACCCTTGTTCTTTATTTTTTAATTTCGGTTTCTATTCTACCTTCAAATACCATGTTTTTGATTTCGTTTATCATGTCTGAGTAGTTTTATTGTTGGGTCTAAGGGTTTTCGATGGGGATACATATGTTCGATGAAGATTCCATGAGCTATTGAGCCGAATCTTATAACTTTTTCTTCTGAATTCGTTTTTACTGCATGAGAGTAGCGTCATGACCTACAATCTGATCCAGATGCTTGATGAAACGAAAGTGTTCATCCGGTGTCAGTATAGCCAAACTAGATAGGAGAGGAAACCTACCTATGGGCGATTTGTGAATGTTGACGAGTCTTAAACGTAATGCATCTTTTCTCTTCCTGGGCCAGAAAGGAAACTACTGGTCAGGGTTGAGAGAGATTGTTGTCTATGATCTCACTAGTGGCGTATTCATATGTCCGTGACTCCAGTTTGAAAAGTTTAAGCTAAGATCTTATCAAATTTACTCTCTAGAAATGTTTTGAATCGTTCATACCCCTGAGAAAAACTTCCCTGAACCCCAGCGCCTTCTATCCTATAGATTCACACCGATTTTCATTCAAGTTTTAGTCTAGTATTTTCATTCTCTAAATCAATTTTCACTTAAGCAATTAGGTTTAGCCGTTTTTCTTTTTTTTAGTCGTTTTCGTTAAGTTTAGTTATTAGGTCATTTTAATTCCCGTATTTTCTCTTTAAGATTAGTTTTTACGTTTTAAACACACCACCAAAACCCTCACAAAAATTGGCTGGTTCTAGACTTCCTTACTTTATATTTCTTTTGAAGGCTTTTGCAGGAAAGATCCTCCTTCCCTGTGGATTCGATCCCTAAGTACTACAATCGATCAGCTGTGTACTTGCGGCTATTGATTTCATTTAGGGTAAAACTTGACAACCCTCGACACACACCACATCACTAGGGTGCTTTCAGAATCTAACTAAGTAGCTAATGAACAATGATGATAAATGATCTAAGCAGCTGAGGATTCAACACAAGTCTCAATCTTTCTCAGGCATCAAAACACAATCTCAAACATTATTTCATACCCAATAATCATTAGAGAAACAAATGAAAGAGATGCATTAGAAACCAATCCTGATATGCAATCTAAGCTCAAAACAACACTCCCATGTGAATCAAACATTAGACTCTTGTATTAACTGGTGCAGACAATTCATCAAACTTTTTTGGTGCATGAAATGTCTAGAATCTGGGTTTAAGTGATATACAGAAACCCAGCATTAAGACCAGTTAAACAAGAACAAATATGCATGAATCTAGCCCCAAGCTAACTTAATCAAACCGCTAGAGCACCCTAACCTACATATCTAGAACTCTAATGAAGGGAATACTCACTAATCATGATTAACACACTTAATCCTTTGCAAGATGTGTTGTTAAGCATGATTAGTTGATGAGAATATATAGATGGATGATAAATGATGAAGAAAAGATGATTAAAGCTCTTAAACTCTCTTTGATTAGACAGAAATTGGGAGATCTCTCTTTCAAAAGGTATTCTTTCACAAAAGAGGCAAAAAGCTTAAGGGAATCTGATAACTAAGACTTTTCAGCCTTTATAGAGATATCAGTCCCCTGTATATGTAGTACAAGGGGTTATCAAACCAAACTTGTGGAGAGGCACTAATCTATGTTGCTTATTAACTTAAGTCAAGATGATCAAGCAAGGTTTTTTAGTGATTAATCTACTTGAAATGCAAGAAAGAACAGAAATAAAATAAGCAATGAAATTTAAGCTAGATAAATATGCAAATAACAACAAGTAACAAAGAAAATGATCAGATGATGATATTAGATGATAAAGGCAGAGACTTTAGACAGGATAAAAGACTCGGGTGCTTCCAAGCTAAACTAGCGAGTTAATGAATCAATATTATCAAGCAATTTCATTGAACATGGACTCAAGTTAAGTTAATCCTCTCATGAAGGTATTAAACATCTAAACTGATCCTCTTTCATACCAAAATCTCTTTTGAGAAGCATGATTCAATCAGCTTTAAGATCCAGTTCAATAAGTCACTTAAGAAGAACAAACTATCACTCTCGCGATGAAAGACTCTTAAACCTCTAACCGATTGGTTCAGAAATTTCTACAAACACTTTTGATGCGAGACGTGTCTTAGATCTGGAAGGCATGTGATGTTCATGGATCCAGCTTAGAGATCTGATCGGTTATAGAATGAAGCATGCAAGACTAGACCCCTAAACTCGCTAATCTATCATGAAAGCACCCTAATCTACCTATCTAAAACCTCTTAAGCGGACTACTCGCTAATCATAACAAGCTCACTAAATCCTTTGCAAGACATTGCACCAATAGTCCAGGCTCCAGACTGGTCCCTTCCTTTTGAGGTTATGACTGATGCATCAGATTATGCAGTTGGAGCTGTACTTGGCCAGAGGAAGGAAAGGAAGCTTCATGTCATCTACTATGCCAGTAGAACCCTTGACTATGCCCAAGAGAAGTATGCTACCACTGAGAAGGAAATGTTGGCAATAGTCTTTGCTTTTGATAAATTCAGAAGCTACCTGGTGGGATCAAAAGTCATTGTATATACTGATCATGCAGCCCTCAGGTATCTGATGACCAAGAAAGATGCCAAGCCTAGACTATTGAGATGGGTTCTCTTACTTCAAGATTTTGATATGGAAGTACAAGACAAGAAGGGTATAGAGAATAGAGCTGCAGACCATCTTTCTAGGTTAAGAGTAAACTCTGAAGTCCCTCTTAATGACAGTCTTCCTGAGGAATCATTGATGGTGCTCAACTCTTATTTGGAGTTTGAAGAAGTAGATAGCATCCAAGAGAAGAGAATGCCCTGGTTTGCTGATATTGTGAACTTTCTTGCTTGTGGAGTGGAACCACCTGAACTTGATGCTTACCACAGAAAGAAGTTCTTCAGAGATCTGCAAAGATACCATTGGGATGAACCCTATCTGTATGTCCTGAACAAAGATCAGCTGTATAGAAGGTGTCTTGCTGAAGAGGAGATGCAACCTGTGTTGCAAGAGTGTCATGGTTCAGCTTTTGGGGGTCACATGGGAGCATTCAAGACTGTGGCCAAGGTTCTTCCGAGTGGGTTCTGGTGGCCCACAATGTTCAAGGATGCTCAGATGGTTGTTTCAGCATGTGATGCCTGTAAGAGGCATGGGAACATTTCAAAGAGGAGTGAGATGCCTCAAAACCCAATTTTAGAGGTTGAGATCTTTGATTGCTGGGGAGTTGACTTTATGGGGCCTTTCATCTCATCTTATGGGAATCAGTACATACTAGTGGCTGTGGACTATGTGTCCAAGTGGGTTGAGGCTATTGCTTCCCCTACCAATGATTCCAAGATAGTGGTCAAGTTGTTCAAGAACATAATCTTCCCAAGATTTGGAGTACCCAGGGTTGTTATTTTTGATGGAGGATCTCATTTGATGAACAAGACCTTGGAGGGATTGCTGAGAAAGCATGGAGTGAAACACAAGGTAGCTACTCCTTATCATCCTCAAACTAGTGGCCAGGTTGAAGTGTCTAATAGACAGATTAAGGCCATTCTTGAGAGGACTGTTAGCTCAAATAGAAAAGATTAGAGCAAAAGGATGGATGATGCATTGTGGGCTTATAGAACAGCCTTTAAGACTCCAATTGGGACATCTCCTTTCAATCTGCTATATGGGAAGAGCTGCCACCATCCTGTTGAGCTGGAGTACAAGGCTTTATGGGCTGTGAAGTTGCTGAACTTTGATATCAAGACAGTTCACGAGAAAAGGATCATTCAACTCCATGAACTTGAAGAGATCAGGCTGGAGGCTTTTAAGAGCTCCAAGATTTATAAAAAAAAGACCAAGGCTCTGCATGATCAAAAGATTCTGAAAAGGGAGTTCAAGGATGGTGATCTGGTGTTGCTGTTCAACTCTAGGCTTAAGTTGTTTCCTGGAAAACTTAAGTCTAGATGGTCTGGTCCCTTTAAGGTTCTTGAGGTCAGGCCATATGGAGCTGTTGTGTTAGAGGGCAAGAATGGTCAAGAGTTTGTGGTTAATGGCCAAAGGATCAAGCACTACCTGATCTCACAAAGGAAGGAGGAAGCTACATCAGTTCCCCTTCTTGATCCACCACCAGCCTGTTAAGCAGGTTTTCAAAGTCAAACTTAGGGACTTTAAACAAAGTGCTATTGGGAGACACCCCAAGCTTATCCTTGTACATAGTTCTTTTGATTTCTTTTTTTTTTTTTATGTTTTAGAACATTTTGATGGGTTTTGTGAGTTGGTCTCAGGTTCCAAGTGACATTTGGAGGCCATGGCTCAGGCCAAATTGAATTGGGGCATGTGAGAAAGCTGAGAAGAAGGTTTAAGGCTTGGAAACAGGTGAAAGCCGGTGTGTTACATGGGTGTGCGGCTCAGTGAAGCCAGAAACCAGGCCGCAGCAGAACTCGCCTTGAACATCTACTTAGGCCTGCGAGTTATTCACTTAGCAGAAGGAGATCTGAGCACAAGAAAATGCTAAGTGTCAAGGATTGCGACTTGGGTCTGCGACGTGAATGGACAGAAGACCAGGCCGCACACATACTCGCAATTCACACCGGCTTAGACATACGGGCTGGGTGCAAGGAGAACCAAGTCGCACAGGAGGAAAAGAAGTCGAGATGCCTAAGTGACGAGAACTGCGGGTTGGTCATGCGGCTTAGCACAAGAGGAGGTCAGGTCGCAGCAGAACTCGCAAATAAGACCGGCTCGGAAGCGCGAGAAGTTCCGAGAGAATCCAGGCTGCACACAAAATAAAGACCCTGTGGTGTCTAAGTGTAAAACCATGCTAGATGGTCATGCGGCCTAACTCAAGAAGGGACCAAGGCGCATGAAGACTCGCAAATCACACCGAGTTGGACCTGCTAGCTGATGCTCAAGGCTCCCAGACCGCACACCAAACAAAGGATCCAGAAATGCCTAAGTACCAGATTGTGCGACCTGGTCATGCAACTTGGAAGCACGAAAGACCAGGCCGCAGACAGGTTCGCAATTTACACTAGGGGTTTGGGAAGGTGATCGGATGTGATGAAGGTGGTGGAGGGTGATGAATGAGGTGGAGTGGGGATTAGTGAGGTGGAATGAGGTGAAGTGGGTGGTTTGGGGTCGGGTTTGATCTGAACGACCATTTGCCGCGGTCAGGAGTCACGCGACCGCGGTAAACAGGTGCTTGGCCGCGGTCAGGAATACGCGACCATGGTCGACCATACGTTTTCTGCGGTCAGAACGTCTGCGACCGCGGGGGCTTATTTCACCCGACGACCCAAGAAGAGCGTTTAGTACCCGGTTTGTTCCAGGCTGACCCGCGACACTTACCCTTCACTATAAATAGATTTTAGGACCAGAAACCTAATCATCTTTTATCTTATCTCATTTCCTGCCTGTTTTAGCTTAAAGAACTTGCCACTTTTTTGAAACTTGATTAATATAATCTGATATCTCGTTTTCACGTGAGAATCTTGTTCTTGTTTATTTTCTTTTGTTCTCCAGCATCAAACTCCTTATCATGACTAGCTACATGTCTTGCAAAGGACTCAGTGAGCTCGTTATGATCAGTGAGTAGTCGTTTAAGAGGTTTTAGATAGGTAGATTAGGGTGCTTTCATGATAGATTAGCGAGTTTAAGGGTCTAGTCTTGCATGTTTCATTCTTTAACCGACAAGATCTCTAAGCTGGATCCAAGCACATCACTTGCAGTTCAGATCTGAGACATATCTCGCATCAAAAGTGTTCGTAGGAATGTCTGAACCAATCGGTTAGAGGTTTAAGAGTCTTTCATCGCGAGAGTGATAGTTTGAACTTTTAAATGACTTATTGAACTGGATCTTAAAGCTGACTAATTCATGCTTCTCAAAAGGAATTTTGGTATGAAATAGGATCAGTTTAGATGTTTAATACTTTCATGAGAAGATTATCATAACTTGAGTTCATGTTAAATGAAACCGCTTGATAATATTGATTCATTAGCTCGCTAGTTTAGCTTGGAAGCACCCAAGTCTTTGAGCCTGTCTAAAGCCTCTGCCTTTATCATATATCATCATCATCCGATTATTTACTGGTATATTTATCATCATTTGCATCCTCACTTAGTTTAAATATCATCCTTTGTTTCATTTTCATGTTTATTTGCTTGCTAAGTAGATTAGTTAAAAACCCTTGTTTGATCATCTTGACTTAAGATCACAAGTAACATAGACTAGTGCCTCATACACAAGTTTGGATTGATAACCCCGTGTACTACAAGACAGGGGATTGATAACCTCTACAAAGAGCCTTGAAAACTCTTAGTTATCAATTGGCGCCGTTGCCAACTTGTAGGAGCATTAGTCTCTTATTTGTTCTTGAGATCAAGACTTTACTTTCTTTTGTTTTACTAACTCTTTTACAAGTTCTGGCTTTGCTTTCAGGTGCATGAAAACCAGGTCTCCCAGCACAGAACCGCCTCTCCGTTACGACAACAACATCAACCGAATCAAAAGGCAAGCACGCGAGAGAGAAAGGCACTTTGAAAGGCTTGGTATGGTAGAACAGCAAAGGATTGAGCAGCAAGCTCAAGATGCCGAGCACCAGGCTCAGGCTAATCAAGCGCAGGCTGAGAGGAACGAGCAACAGGCCTACGTTAACCAACAACAGGCTCAAAGAAATGAACGGCTTGCTCAACAGAATCAACATCAAGCCAACAGAAATGAGCAGCAAACCCATCATGTTCCTCCGCCTCCGCCACAAGCTCAGAGACAACCTCCTCTGGTTTTTGTTTGAGAAAATGACCGAGCTAATGCGCACCAATATAGAGCCGGGATACAAGCACCACCTGTGCAAAACAACAACTTTGAAGTTAAAGCTTCTTTGCTCAATATGGTGCAGAACACCAAGTTTCACGGTCTACCCGGAGAGGATCCTCTAGAGCATCTTGATCAATTTGATCGAGTTTGTAACCTGACAAAGATAAATGGCGTATCAGAAGATAGTTTCAAGCTACGCCTGTTTCCATTCAGCCTCGGTGATAAAGCTCACCAATGGGAAAAGAACCTCCCGAGGGGTTCTATACAAACGTGGGAGCAATGCAAGCTGGCGTTCTTATAAAAGTTTTTCTCTACCTTACGCACAGCCAAGCTAAGGAATCAGATTTCAAGTTTCACGCAGCACAACAATGAGAGTTTTAGTGAATCTTGGGAACGGTTCAGGAGTTATACCAACCAATGCCCACACCACGGCTTCTCGGAGGCCTCCCTTCTGAGTACTCTATACCGAGGTGCCCTCCCCAAGATCAGAAACATACTTGATACAGCCTCAAACGGAAAATTTCTTGGGAAAGAGATTACTGCAGCAATGGAACTAGTGGAGAACCTCGCCATGTCTAATGACACGTATGGAGAAGATTTTGACAGGGCAAACGGTTCAGAGGGATCTAGTAAAGAACAGCGCATGGAGAAAGATATAAGAGAGCTACAGAGGAAGCTTGACAAGGTCCTCATGGCTACACAGAAGCCAATACACTTTGTCGGCGAGTTTGATGAGCAAGGGCCGAGCTTTGATAATGTCAATGAAGATGGTCTAACTCAAGAAGAGATAAACTACATTGGGAACCAACAAAAGTATCAGCGGTTTAACAACTTTGGGAATAATCCAAACCTCTCTTACCGGAACCCAAATGTAGCTAATCCTCAAGATCAAGTGTACCCTGCTCAACAACACCAACAAAGCTATGCTCCTAAAGCTCCATTTCAAAACAGCTTTCAGCCCAAGCAACAGTTCAGTGGGCAGCAACAGAGTTACAGTCAGCAGAATCAACCGGCTCAAAGCAACAACTTCAACAGCCAACCGCAGCAGCATAAGTTTCCACCAGGGTTCAATCCGCAGCCGATGGGTATTCAGCAACAGAACCAGAGACCGGCTACGAATCAGATGGGTCCTGACGTCTGTGGGCTTCTACAGCAGCTGTTACAGGGTCAGCAACGAGTTGAGAGCCAGCACGCAACAATGCAGCAAGATATCGGAGAGCTTAAGCAAAATCAAGCTTCTACATCATCACGAGGTCCGACTTTACCAGGTAAGCCGGAGCCTAACCCCAAGGAGTATGTGAACGCTATCACATTGAGGAGTGGAAAGGAATTACAACCTCCAGCACATAAAACAAAGCTCATTGAGGACAATGAGAAAATTGGTGGGGAGGCAGCCTCAGATGATGCGCAAGAAGAAGAGATTTTGGAGAAAGAACCGATAAAAGACAAAGGAAAAGAGGTGGAGAAGACCCCTGAGCTTGAAAAGTCATACATCCCACCACCACCTTACCAGCCCAAGATATCATTCCCAGGGCGTTTCAAGAAACAAATCCTAGATAGAGCCAAGGTGGTCTTTGAGAAACACTTGGAGAACACGCAACTGACCTTGCCTATCATAGACGCTTTCTTAGCTATACCACAGCTTGGAATGTTTCTAAAGGATGCTATCCTCAACAAGACAAAGGAGCTCCAGGGTATGGTAATACTGAGTCACGAGTGCAGCGCTATCATTCAAAGGTGGTCTATACCAAGAAAGCATCTGATCCGGGAAGCTTTACCTTGCCGTGTGCCATCCGAGAATCACTGGATATGTTGCGTCTCTCGTCTCGACAATGTAGAAGTCGACAGGCACTATGCAATCTCCTATTCCCAAAAGAATTTCGTGAGCTATTCCTTGAGGTGTTGCATTGGAATCATCAGCTAGACTAATCTTTGCTCTAGTCCTTCACAGGTTTTTAATACCAAGTCTCAAAGCAATTGCCTTGGACATCATGTTAAGACAATCTCCAGAATCACAAAGCACGTTTTTAAACATTTCACCTCTAATAAAACAAGAGATGAGAAACTGACCTACACCTTCGATTTTGTGAAGTGTTCGAACAGGTTTACCTCTTCTGGCATGATTGAACAAGTCTTCTATCTCAGGGATTGATTCCTTGCTCTCACAGAAGTAATGGCCTATCATGAAGTTTTGCAAGCTCTGAAAAAGGTGATTACTTCAGGCAAATTTCGGACTACTTCGTTGAACTCATCGAGCTTTTCTTTGCTGATTTTGTTGGTGTAGTGGCTGCAGTCTTCGGGTCTTTGAAGGTGGATTGAGTAAAGTCAGGCGTGTGGCCCTCCCAAAATAGGTTCTGATGTCCTCTTTTGTCTCCTTGCTGTACCTAAAGAAAACTTGCAAACAACCAAGATGCCATATATCATCGAAACCTGTGTAAAGAGGGATCGATTTCACAAACTTGTTGAATTCAATGAGTCTTTCCCTGGAGATTGGAGCTCCTAATTCTACCATTTTGTCTGGATTGCCTCCTTCTATGAACAGACGATAGTCTTCATCTTCGAGGTAATGCCCTTCATATTCATCCTCATATGTGTTGGGGTCGGTTTTCACCCAAGTAGATAAACCACCTCAGAATGGCTAAGTATGGAAGAAAGATAAGTGGGAGAGCCGTGGTCGCCAAGTGGGAGAGCCGTGGTCGCCAAGTGGGAGAGCCGTTCTCACCATGACAAGTGGAGAGCCGTTCTCACCAAGACAAATGGGAAAGCCGTGCAGATAGGCCAGTAGGGAGAGCCGTGAAAGAAGACAGGTTGACCGAGCCGCATCAAAAGAAATGGGCCGAGCCCCACTTCAACACGTTTGGGCCGAGCCGTGTATCGGTGCGGTGGGCTAGTGATATATTCATAAATTGCATCATTTAATGTACATATTCTAGTCCAAATCATGTCTCATTTGCATGCATTTTAGGTCTTTAAGCATTGTTTTAGGACTTAGGAGATTGCATTAGGTCCAAGAGAGTTTTGCATGGTTTGGAGTGTTAAACAGGTGCTTTTGGAGCCTATTTGGAGTGGAGGATGTGATTCAGATGAAGAAATGGAGTTGAAATGATCAAAAATGGTGAAAAGGAGCAATTTTGGGTTTCTCGGCAAAATGATGTACTGATGGCCGAAGACTCTCGGCCAAAATCCTTCCCGCGGGTAGCTTTCTCGGCCAAAAACACGTACCGCGGTCAAGTCTCTCGGCCAAAATTCCCAGGTGCAGCTACATTTCGGAAATCGCGTCACCGGAAGATCTTGCCGGCCGATTCAGCTTATAGAGTCTTCAACAAAGTTGGAGATACTTGAGTCACGAACCCAGGAGAGGTTGAATAAGGGCATTTGGAGCACTGAGCTGAAAGATACGGTCACCGGAAAACAGGCCTCTCTCGCCCTCATTCCGGAGCAATCCGATATTCCTGAATGATCGCCTGTCCGGGGAACCTTCCGGTCCGATTCAGTTGGCAGGGGCTTCATCAAAGTTGGAGAAGATTGGATCACGATTCCAAAGCAAGTAAAATCATGGAATTAGGAGGCGTGAGCAGAAAGTTAAGCTCGTCGGAAGAAACTCCTGTCTCGCTGCCGTTTTGGACCGAACCGATGAGCTCCGAAGAATGCGAAGGACGGTGCACTTCCAGGCCGATTCAGTTTCCGGTGCCTTCATGAGAATCAGAGACATTTGAGTCCTCTTTCCAGAACGTCCAAGATAATTCAATTCGGAGCTATGAGTAGGAAGATACGGTCTCCGGAATGGACACATGTCTAGACGCCTCTCTCTGATCGTGTAAATGCACTGCAAAGATGAGCCCTCCAGGAAGCTTTCAACTTCCCAGAACCGAAGCTTCCTTCACAAAAGTTGGAGATGTATGAGTCCTCTGTCTTCTGCAACTAGAATCACTCAATTCGGACAAGTATCGTAGAAGTTACACTCTCCGGAATGCGAAGTGGTCCAAGCTGCTCTGAATGCTGCGAGAAAGCCTTGCGACTTGGTCAACTCGCAGGCCTGAAGACGAATGCCTGGAGATTGATGCTGCGAGTTGAGAAGTGCGGGTAAGCTATCAATGGATGAGGTCTGAGGCTCCCGAGCAAGAAAATTGCTACGTCCACAATACTGCGACTTGGGCGTGCTACCTGGGAAGCATGAAGATCAAGTCGCACATACACTCTCAATTTACTCCTAGTTAGGCGTGCTACCTGGTGAAAGAGGTCCAAGCCGCAGTAAAAAGAGGAATGGCCGAGTTTTCTAAGTCATAAAAGATGCGGCTTAGTCGTGCTACCTGGGAACAAAGAAGACCAAGCCGCACAAATGTTCGCAATTTACTCCAAGTTGGGCGTGCTATCTGGTGAAAGAGGTCCAAGCCGCAGCAGAAAGAAGAACGGCCAAGATGTCTAAGTAACAAACCCTGCGGCTTAGGTATGCTACCTGGGAGACACTGGACCAACCCGCAGTAATTCCACTTTACCCACTAAAGCCGGGTCAGGACCCGGTTTGTTCCGGGCTGACCCGGTTCATTAGCACTTAGTATATATAGTTTTTTTGGGTGAAAAACCCTAAATGTTATCTTCTACTTAGTTTTCTCTCTAGTTTTCTTTCCTTTTTAGTGTAAAACGTTTTTGATTAAGAGATATCTGAAGGGATTTGATCATTCCAAGTCTGTTTCTTATCATATCATCATCTCATTTCTACTTCTAATCATGATTAACATCATCTCTTGCAAAAGATTAGATGTGTTCTTCATGATTAGTGAGTAGTCATCTTTTAAACTTCTAGGTGTGTAGATTAGGGTGCTTATATGTTTGATTGGTGATGTTTAGGGTTTAGATTCTCATTCCATTTCCTTAGTTAGCTGCTCCTAATGCCAGATTTCCTTGGGAAAGTGAAATCTGGGTTCATAGGCATTTCATGCACCAAAAGTGTTTGATGAAATGCCTGAATGAGCTAACTTAAGGGTTTATGCCTTTTTCATCATGGGAATGATTTGTTAAATGCATGAATGACATATTAGAAATGTTTCTTAATGCTCATTGATTCATATTTCACAAATGATTATTTGGTTTGAAAGTGGATTAGTGTAGAGATTAATGCCTTCATGAGAGGATTAGTCTAGATTAGAGTTCTAAGCTGAAATGTTTGAGATCATGTGATTGCTTGTTATGTCTTTCTGTATAAGATTCAGTCTTCTTGGTTGAGAGATTGTTTGGTCACTTATTAGGCTTGATGCATTATGCTTGCTGATTGCTTGATTATATCTAATGGTTGTTAGACTTGATTAAGTGATTTGCAAAGGGATTATTGTCATGGGAATGAATTAATCTGATTAAGAAGCCTAGACTAAAGAGTAGCAAGTGTTGCATTATGTTCTTAGCATCATGATTCAATATCTAAAGCACCCTAATCAATGATCACATCTAGAGGTTTAGCTTTTATCATTTGCTTAATCACCATCATCTTGTTTTGTTTGCTTGCTTAGTTCATTAATCATAGCTTATTTGTTTCTTGTTTTATGATTTCTTGTTGCTGGTTTCACAAAACTCATCTTTGATTACTTGACTTAAGAACTATCACATAAACTAGTGCCTAACTACCACACATATGGATTGACACCCCTTATACTACTTTGACAAGGGGATTGATAACCCATCTAAGGCCTTAAAAACATTAGTTATCAGCTAGATCATGTCCCCATGGCAAGTGGGCTGAGCCGTGAAGAAGGCTAGATGGGCCGAGCCGTAAAGAAGCTTGGACGGGCCGAAGCAAAGCCTTGAAAGATGAAGCCCATGGAAAACCCTAGGCGAGATGCAAAGGCGGTCAGCCGCACGAGGCGATAAGGAAATATTCCGAAAATCTCGCCCGAGATTTTCGGCTAGGCGGTTTAGAAAGTTAGTATAAATATATGATGTATGCAATTCATTCCGCCAACTTTGGCAACCCTAAGCAATAAGGACTAAACACTTTACAGCAATAAAAATCCTCTTTTGATCTTACTGTTCTTGCGATTACCCTAGAAGTTTCAGATCCCTTAGTCTCTCTTCACAAATTCTTGGTTGTGTGAGTTTTGGCTCACACAATTTGGCGCCGTCTGTGGGGAATCGAAACTTTCTTACTCTAAATCGACGAGACTTTAAGATCCGAAGAACATGGCGAGCAACACCCCCGACGACAACAACAACAACAACACCGGTAACGGCGCGGAGAACGACGCTCCGACATCGGGCACGACGACGGCAACGATCGAAACCCAGGAGGAGATGCGAAACATGATGGTTGCGTTGATGAAGAAAATCAACGAACAGGATAAAAGAAACGAGGCGATTACAGAGAGGCTCGACGCGATGGCGGCTGAGCGACTGCACCCAACTTGAAGGGCCGGAATTCCCGACCCGATGGATGGAATCCATAGACGCTTCGATTTCTCGACACCTGCAGAAGCCTCAGGGAGCGGCGCGAGAAACCCCTCGGCTCCTCCAATGTCTCGTCTCCTCGACAAACAGACCCCCGCGGCGCCCCGAGTCAACATAACCGAGCTGCCCCCTCTCCGCCGAAACTCGAGGCGACGAGCCGGCGAAGAAGGAAACGATGCGATCGACGTAGACGCCCAGCAGAACGACGAGACCATGAATCCGCAACAAACTGGCTCGGCTCGCCGAATTAGTCAAGAAGAACTCGCCTCGGCACTGAACGGCATCCGGACTGACGAAGTCTCCGATCCGACCCGCGGAGATAACCCAACCGAGGTGGAAGAAAATCTCCAATGGATCGAGCAGGCAGAACGCGAAGACGAGCCGAGGCGAGAGGAGCGGGAGCGACCCCCAAATCAAAGGGAATGACTCACGCACAAACTCTCGAGCTCAAAGAGCTGCGAGCCCCTATGGCTCGGACAGTGGCTGAAATACGCGCCATGAAATCTCAAGTGCACAACACGACAAGTGCCGCGCCCGAAATCGATCGAATGCTTGAAGAAACTCAAAGAACCCCGTTCACTGCAAGAATCACGGAGGCCAGGATTCCCGAGCCGGGGAAGGTGAGAATCCTGTTCTACGAAGGACCAACCGACCCAAAAGCACACATCACCGCGTTTCGAATAGCGATGGGATGAGCCTTCACAAAGAACGCCGCTAAACTCACCGAACGCGAAGTAGATGCCGGATACTGCCTGCTCTTCGTGGAGCATCTCAAGGGAGCCGCGCTCGAATGGTTTTTGAGGCAGGAGCGCAATTCTATCGGCAGTTTTCAACACCTCTCCGCTTTGTTCCTTAAACAGTACTCGATGTTTATGGACAGAGGAACATCTGATGCCGACCTGTGGACACTATCCCAAGGACCGAACGAGCCGCTTCGGGATTACATGGCAAGGTTCAAGGCAGTCGTATCCAAAATAGAAGGGATAAGCGACAAGGCTGAACTCGAGGCTCTGAAACGATCTTTGTGGTACAAGTCTGAGTTTCGACGGGAGATGGCTCTCAACACGCCGCAAACAATCCAAGACGCTTTGCACCGATCATCAGACTTCGTCGTAAACGAGGAGGAAATGAAAAACTTGGACGAGCAGTACGAAGCAACGAAAGCGGCAATCCGAAGCTCAATTTTGCCGCGCCCCGCGAAGAAAGGCAACCCATCAAGCAACACAACAACGCAGAGCTCGGATGAACCTAGAAGCGGAGGCGCCCATAATTACCAGGTAGGCACCAGACGCGGAAGAGGAGAGCCGTGCAACAACACTTGGGTGAGAAAGTCTCCCAACTACGACGAGAAGGCTTTCTGCGAGTATCACCAGACCTACGGGCATTCAACCGCTCAATGCCAAACGTTAGGAGCAAAGCTCGTAGCAAAGATGGCAGCGGGAGAGCTCCAAAACGCGGTTAACATCAAAGACCTCGTCCCTAATGAACAACAAGAGAGAGCCGAGCCGAGCGGCGCGGCAGAACCCGCGAATCCTCCTCGACGAGGCGATAACCCCAAGCGTGACAGGAGAGGCGAACCTGAAGAGCGATCCGAGCCGAGGCAAAGGATCAATATGATCATGGGTGGATCCCAATACTAACAAGATACCGTATCCTCCATCAAAACCTATCAGCGCCGAGCCGAAGCGAAGGAGAATTGGACAGAACCAACCGACATCCCAAACATAGTGATCTCCTTCGCCGAGGAGGAAACAGCAGGAATCGATCGACCTCATAACGATCCGTTGGTGATTGAGTTAACGATCAGGGATCATGACGTAGCAAGGGTGCTCATCGATACTGGAAGCTCGGTGAACGTCATCTTCAGGGAAACACTCAGAAGAATGGGAATCGACCTCTCCGAGGTCGAAGCAATCCCCAAACCTCTAACCGGATTTTCAGAAGAAACGACGATGACTATGGGAACGATCAGGCTTCCTGTGGTAGCTGGCGGAGTCACAAAAATCGTCGAATTCTGCGTCACCGATCACCTAGCAATATACAATGTGATCATGGGAACTTCGTGGATCAACGGGATGAGGGCGGTACCCTCTACCTATCATCGCTGCCTCAAATTCCCAACCCCAGCAGGTGTTAAAACGATCTGGGGGAGTCAGAAGGAGTCACGAATGTGCTGCCTAGCCGAGCATAAGCTAAGGAACCCCGTCACCGACGCACGAGCAGACATCGACCGCAAAAAGAAGAAGACAGACCGAGAGCCCGCGAACGAGCTCTCGAAACTCTTATAGCAATTACAGATCGCGGAGAGCCGCGAAACACGCGCCGAGCCAGTATGCGACGCATTGGACTCGGTATGTATAGATGAGGCGCGCCCGGAGCGATGCGTCGAAATAGGAACAAAACTGGAAGAGCCTCTGAGAAGCGAACTCCTTTCCCTCCTCAAGGAAAACATCAACAATTTCGCCTGGACAGCAGAAGATATGCCAGGCATAAGCATCGACGTGTCCTGTCACGAGCTGAATGTGGATCTGACCTTTAAACCTGTGAAGCAGAAAAGAAGGAAGCTCGGCTCCGAACGAGCTAAAGCAGTTAACGACGAAGTCGAAAGGTTACTCAAAGTAGGATCAATCGCCGAGGCCAAATATCTGGACTGGCTCGCAAATCCGGTTGTCGTGAAGAAGAAGAACGGCAAGTGGCGAGTATGTGTGGATTTTACCGACCTCAACAAGGCGTGCCCAAAAGACAGCTTTCCCTTGGCACACATAGACCGGCTCGTCGAAGCCACTGCAGGGAATAGACTGTTAACGTTTATGGACGCGTTCTCCGGCTACAATCAGATCCTAATGCATCCTGACGATCGAGAAAAAGCGGCATTCATAACTGATCGCGGGATATAGTGCTACAAAGTCATGCCGTTCGGGCTCAAGAACGCAAGAGCAACGTATCAACGGCTCGTCAATAAAATGTTCGCAGCTCAGCTCGGATAAACTATGGAAGTATACATCGACGACATGTTAGTCAAATCACTCAAGGAGGAAGACCACGTCGCGCGTCTACGGGAATGCTTCGAACAATTGAACAGTCGAAGGAGAGCCCACCAATCTTAGCAAAACCAGTCGAAGGAGAGCCACTCTTCCTCTACATCGCAGTGTCTGCTACAGCTGTAAGCGGAATGCTTATCAGAGAAGAACGATCCGAGCAAAAGCCCATTTTCTACATCAGCCAAACATTAACCGACGCCGAGACTCGCTACCCCCAGATCGAGAAGGTTGCCCTAGCCGTCGTAGTCTCGGCTCGGAAACTGCGCCCGTACTTTCAATCACATTCGATTGTTGTGCTCGCTACGCTTCCACTGCGCTCGATCCGACACAGCCCTAGCCAATCCGGTCGGCTTGCCAAGTGGGCCATAGAGCTAAGCGAATACGACATCGAATATCGGAACAGGTCGTCTGCAAAGTCACAGGTGCTCGCAGATTTCCTCATTGAACTTCCCGTCGAAGCAACAAACGAGCCAACACTAGACGAAGTGTGGACGCTGCACGTCGACGGCTCGTCGTCTAAACACGGCTCGGGAATAGGAATCCGCCTCACCTCTTCCACCGGAGAAATATTGGAGCAGTCTTTTCGCCTGAACTTCCACGCCTCGAACAACGAAGCGGAATACGAAGCACTGATCGCCGGCATACGACTAGCGCAGGGAATTGGAGTTCGAAAGATAAGAACCTTTTGCGATTAACAGCTTGTAGCATGTCATTTCAACGGAGAATACGAGGCGAAGGACAGACGAATGGGAGCTTACCTCAAAGTGGTCCGAGAGTTGGTGCAAAAATTCGATGAGTTAGAACTCATTCATATCCCCCGAGGAGAAAACAGCTCGGCCGACGCATTGGCAGCAGTCGCTTCGACCTCGGACCCAGACCTCCGGCGAACGATCCCAGTCGAATTCATCAAACGTCCTAGCATCGAAGAGGTGGAAGGAGTTCGGCTGATAAATCCTCCTGAACAAGAACCAGAGGACGACGAAGCCGTTCCTATGGACGAAGACGCCTCGCCGGCCGAGCCGGAGTACGGCTGCGACAAAGAATGGCTCGGAGCTATCCAAATGTATATCGCCGATGGAGAGATGCCAACTGACAAATGGGAAGCCCGCAAACTAAAAACTCAGGCCGCGCGGTATGTCCTCGTCGATGGCGAGGTGTTTAAGTGGAGATTTTCAGGGCCTCTCATGACATGCGTCGAAGGACCGGTTGCAAGAAAGATCATGCACGAGGTGCACAGCGGCGCGTGCGGGAACCATTCCAGCGGAAGGTCGCTCGCTATCAAGATTAAACGGCATGGCTACTTCTGGCCCACAATGGTAAAGGACTGCGAGAAATTTACAGCGAAGTGCGAGAAGTGTCAGCGACACGCTCCAACAATTCATCAACCCACCGAGTTGCTCTCGTCAATTTCATCACCTTATCCATTCATGAGATGGTCGATGGACATCGTCAGACCTCTACATCGCTCGAAGCAGAAGCGTTTCCTGCTCGTCCTCACGGATTACTTTTCCAAATGGGTCGAAGCCGATTCCTACGCAAGCATAAAAGATGTTCAAGTCGAACACTTCGTCTGGAAAAATATCATCTGCCGACACGGGGTCCCCTACGAGATAGTCACCGACAACGGATCCCAGTTCATCTCAACACGCTTCGAAGCCTTCTGCGAGAAGTGGAAAATCCGCCTCAGCAAATCTACGCCAAGATACCCTCAAGGGAACAGACAAGCCGAAGCAGCCAACAAGACGATCCTCGACGGTCTGAAAAAGAGGCTCGACGCCAAGAAGGGACGGTGGGCAGACGAACTCGAAGGAGTCCTTTGGTCTCATCGAACAACTCCGCGCCAAGCCATCGGGGAAACTCCATTTGCTTTAGTCTACGGATCGGAGTGAGTAATTCCCGCCGAGGTGGATTTCCCAGGTATTCGACGAAGACTTCTACCAGGACAGGAGGGCTTGAACCACTTAATGATGCTAGATGAGCTCGACCTAATCAACGAAAAGCGCGACCAAGCCTTAATTCGAATACAGAACTATCAACAAGCAACGGCGCGATACTACAACAAAAACGTTCGTAGCCGAAGATTCAAAGCAGGGGAGCTCGTTCTCTGGAAGGTCTTCGAAAATACTGCCGAGAAGAACGCAGGAAAGCTTGGAGCAAATTGGGATACAAGGTCACAAAAGTGGTTCGTCCAGGAGTCTACAAACTCGCGACACTAGCTGACGAGGCGATTCCAAGATCATGGAACACAATGCACCTGAAGAAATACTATCACTAAGGATACAGCACGACCAACATGAAGTACGGGATGGCTTGATCCCTGCAAAGGGTACGTAGGCAGCCCGTCCTCGGACGGGTTCAGCTGTCCCCCCTCCTAAAAGGGGGGGGGGGGGAGTGGGTACGTATACATACCTCTTTTAACTCTATAATTTTAGCTTGCTCACTTAGGAACATCGCCACTTCGGCACATTCTCAATTCGTTTTGAATCATCTACTTATTTCACTTCTGTTCATTATCGCTTCGGCTAGTTTCTCGTTCTTTCTAAATCAGCAACTTATTGTAACAAGTTCGGATTTTTTAATTTTTTCACTCATCACTTCGGCGAGTAATCATGACCTTAATCGGTCCTCAGTTTCAGCTCGGCAAACTAAGCCACCTAACGCCTCGTCTCGTTGCTGGCCACAACGGGGCAACAAATACAAAGTTCTCTAAACGGACTTTTACCACCTTTCCTAGGACGAGGGTGCAAGTTACATCCCCTACGGATAAAAATTAAGCGCGCTATACAAATATCAAACCAAAAACGTATCAGGTCGCCATGGTTTACTATCGCACACGAGAATATAAGCCGAGACTACATCGCTTTCTCTAAAACCAAAGTAAACTCCTAAAACCCGGACAAGCATAGTCATCCTCTCGGAAACGCCGGTCCATAGTCAGATTCAATGAGAATACCGATTCGTCTTTGGCTAACGAAAACGAAAGCCAAAAAGCTTCGTCGTCCTTACGGCTCGGCACCATACAAAGACAAAATGCCTCGTCGTCCTTACGGCTCGGCACCATACAAAACCAAAACGCCTCGTTGTTTTCACGGCTCAGCACCATTCAAAACAAAAATGCCTCGTCATTTACACGTCTCGGCAACATTCAAAGCAAAAACGCCTCGCCGTAAACACGGCTCGGCATTACCAGCAAAGATTTGCCTAAACATTATCACGTAACACTCTTTTACTATCAAAGATTTGCCTAGAACCTAAACGAGGTCTTTAAAACAATTCATCCCTTAGCCCATGTTTCGGTCAAATTCGAAAATACAGTTAAGGAAGAAATCAAAATCGCTCTCAACATAACAGCCTTCGTCCTTGACAATTTTTCGTAAACATTTTTACGGATTAATGGACAAGTAAGTCTGAAAACGGCTAAGGAAAATATATTCATTAAGCGAAAATAAAGAGTCAGGTGGATAAAGCCGTCCAGACACAAAACAATAAAAGTTCAAAAGAGAACGGATAAAATCCTAAGTACAGAAGCAAGCAAGAAAAATTTGTGAGCCAAAACTCATGCCGCGGACTGCGTTTCACGATCGGCGAGAAGGTTCGAGGGAATCGGCATACCCGCAATCGAGCCGTTTGGGTCCACAACGCCTAAATTGGCCCCTGTTTCTTCGAGCGGCTTGTTGCTGAGGGTGGTGTCGACCGAGTCCGGCGATACGGGAGAGTAATACAGTTCGCCCCGAATCTCGGAAGCAATACGCTTGTACGCCTCGTCGTCGGCATACTCACTCTCCCAGCTTTTCAGCTTCGCCTCCTCATCGTCAAGCGTCGGGGCATCCGGCTTCTTTAGGTCGGCAATCATCGCAAGATTGCCCTTGATCTGTCCCAGATCGTTCTCATCATTTTTGGCCTTCTCGAGCTTGAGCAAACCCTCCTCCACCTTGGCAAGGCGTTCCTGAAACTCCGCCGTCAGCTCCCGCCTTGCCTCCTTCTTCGCACGTTTGACCTTGGCTTCGAACAGCGCGTCCTTGGCCTCGATACGCCTTTTAAGCAACGCCACCTTGGCGCTTTTGGCTCTCCTTGCTTTCTCCAGGTGAATCACCGAGGCGGAAACTTTGTTAACGTCTGCTCGGAGAACTATCTTCTCCTCTTCCAACCTCGACACCCGGGTCATCGCCTCGGTGAGTTTCCCCTTCGCTGTCGCGGCTTCGTTTTGCGCCTCTTCCAGCTTCACCTTTGGCGCCGCGGTCTCATTTCGGGCCTCGTCCAAGCGATGTTCGACCTTAGACAGGTCCACCTCATACTCGGCCATCAGGTCGTTAACGGGCCGCAACAAACTGCAATGAACAAGCTCGCGTTAAACACTTAGCAAAAGTTTACGAAAATAAAGGAAAGCGAATAGAAACGTACCTTGGTACCACGCTGCGCCATCGCGCCGTATGGCCTCGGCCTCCTCAGCTTCTCCGGAGGAGGAAGACGCGTGTTCGCGTTATTTACACGCGAGAACATGACGGCAGAAGCGTCGGGGTCGTCAACAACCAATTTACGCGCGGCGGGGTCCCTGGGCGTCGGTTTCCGCCTCTTCTTGGACGGCTCGTCCTTCTGGACGGCGACGCCTTTCCCCTTGTCAGTAGCCGAACGTTTTCGGCTAGAGTCATGCTTCTGGACGACCGAAGTCGGTGGCCTCGTCGACTTCGGGAGGGCCAGGATGGCAGATTGCGAAGGAGTCTTACTCCGCGCCGCTGAGCCGTCCCCGGACACCTCGGGGATAATTTCGTCTGGTTCCACCTCGGGCACTACATCTTTCTCAGCCGCCTCGGCAGTGTCGCCTTCTACGGCTCGGATCATCACATCCCCTTCCCGGCTCGGAGGGTCGGGTTGACGGACGGCCTCGGTTTGCGCTGAGACCGCCTCGGCTTGCGCCAGAACCACCTCGGTTTGCGCACGAGCCGCCTCGGCAGCTCGTCTAGCGGCTTCCTCTTCCTCGCGCCTCTTCCTTTCTCTAAGGGCGATTACCACCATCTTCTCCCGGGTATCTCTCGAAGAACTTGAGGACGAAGAACTGACGAGGACTCCGGCAAGGATGGCTCGTGCTTTTTCTACTCTTTCGAGGGTGAAGTTTTTTCTCCAATTAATCTTCTGCGCCGAAAGAGAGTCTCGAACAGTAAAGAGGTCGACGGGAATCGGGGGAAGATAGCACCGAACTGCAAAACAAAGCAAAAAAGCAAAAGTTTCAGAAAAGGAAGAGAATATCAACTGAATCTCCGAGCCGAGGCAAAGCTTCGGGTCGGCTACCAAGTGGTCCCCAAGCGGTCTTGGTTCAGTGAACGTAATCTTCGCCGACCGACGCCTCGTTCACCAAGACGTAGAAGAAGCGTTCAGTCCAAAACTGATCCTTGCTGGGAAAACCGCCAATAATCCGTCGCTTCGCCTTGTTGGAAATATAGAACCTATTTCCTTTCGGAGCTTTCCTGATTTCCAGCAAGTTCAGCAGGTGATTCAGCTCGATGTCAAGACCGCATTCGAAGCTTCGGACTAAAATGCCGATCATATGTCGTAATCCCCTCGGCATAATCTGCCCAATCGAGATCCCGTGTTTCCAAAGGTATTCGAGGATCACTCCGGGGATCGGGAACCAGAGAAAGCAAAGCTCGAAGAACGCCTCGTACAGAGTGAAGTGATTCTCTGGAGGCTTGTCGGCTCGGTCGCTCTTCTAGGCAACGACAAACTCCACCGCCTCGGATATCTCGAAGCGATGCCTCAACGCCTCGAGCGACTCAAGGGAAGAAAGCGTAGAGCCAGGTGGATCAGGCTTTAGTCTTTTAACTCGTGGCCCTCGCCCAGATGTGGAAGCGCCTCAGGACGCCATGAGACGTTCCAACTCGTACTTCGCCTCGAGTAGGTCAAAAGGAAATGCTTCCTCCTCGACTTTTACTATGGCGCGATTAACACCTTCATCAGGAACCGGGTCCTGGGGACGGCTCGTCGAAGCCAACGGCTCGTCATCTGCAGAACCCTCGTTTGATGGATTCGCGTCATTCAACGCCTCGTTAGATGAACAATTGGAAGGGTTCGGCGAAACAGACACCTCGGAGGATCCTGTTGAACTTCTCGCCTCGGCATCTACGCGGCTCGGCTCGTAATGAAAAAGCGAGTCCAACGAATCGTCGGAGCGGCTCGACATGATTTACAAGTTATAGAAGAATTACAGAAGGACTCGGCGAACCTCTGCCGGAAAAAGATCTGGGATGGCAGAGACCTCGGACACCCTAGCCGGAAAATAAATAAACTAGAGAGAGAAATAAGAGAGAAGGGAGAGCTACCTTTAGTTAAAACGAGTGAGTCTGGAGATAATGAGGAAGAGTGAAGGAGCTCACCTATTTATAGATAAAACGAAGCGCGTGAATTCCGCGTAAACCTCGGGAAGCCGTCCAATAGCGCGTGGGATCCGCGGTGAACTGGCTATACCGGACTGCGTCATTGGCACGCGCCGAAAGATCAGGAATTTCCTCTCGAAAGACCAACAGTCAGGGTACCCAGGTTAACGAAACGGCTTGGTATTGACTATTTCCCTCTTGAAACGCCTCGTCGTTAACAAAACGGCTTGGTATTGAATATGTTCTCTTGAAACGACGAGGCGTTAACGAAACGGCTCGGTATTGACTCTTTCTCTCTCGAATCGCCTCGTCGTTAACGAAACGGCTCGGCGTTGAATCTGTTTCTTGAATCACCTCGTCGTTAACGAAACGGCTCGGCGTTGAATCTGTTTCTTGAAACGCCTCGTCGTTAACGAAACGGCTCGGCATTGACATTCTTTCTTGAGACGCCTTGCCGCTAACAAAACATCTCGGCACGAGCTTTCTCTCGAAACGCCTCGCCATTTGTTCGGCTCGGCATAACCTCCTCAAATCACCTCGTCATGGGCTATCACTATTAAAAAAAAAAAATCGCCTCGTCCTTAATCTTGCCTCGGCATCTTCGGTACCATCTCGAACACCTCGGCATCCTTGGCACTCCTTAGGAACGCCTCGGCGTCTTCATTCCCAAAACGCCTCGGCGCCTTCATTCCCAGAACGCCTCGCGCCTTCATTCCCAGAACGCCTCGGCGTCTTCATTCCCAAAACGCCTCGGCGTCTTCATTCCCAAAACGCCTCGGCGTCTAACTCAGTGGTTTATCCTACGGTCAGAAATAATGGACCTCGTCACTCTCGCCTCCGAAACTGACGAGCTGGGGGCTAACAGTTGGGGTCGGTTTTCACCCCAAGTAGATAAACCACCTCAGAATGGCTAAGTATGGAAGAAAGATAAGTGGGAGAGCCGTGGTCGCCAAGTGGGAGAGCCGTGGTCGCCAAGTGGGAGAGTCGTTCTCACCATGACAAGTGGAGAGCCGTTCTCACCAAGACAAATGGATGAGCCGTGCAGATAGGCCAGCAGGGAGAGCCGTGAAAGAAGACAGGTTGACCGAGCCGCATCAAAAGAAATGGGCCGAGCCCCACTTCAACACGTTTGGCCAAGCCGTGTATCAGTGCGGTGGGCTAGATCATGTCCCCATGGCAAGTGGGCTGAGCCGTGAAGAAGGCTAGATGGGCCGAGCCGTAAAGAAGCTTGGACGGGCCGAAGCAAAGCCTTGAAAGATGAAGCCCATGGAAAACCCTAGGCGAGATGCAAAGGCGATCAGCCGCACGAGGCGATAAGGAAATATTCCGAAAATCTCGCCCGAGATTTTCGGCTAGGCGGTTTAGAAAGTTAGTATAAATATATGATGTATGCAATTCATTCCGCCAACTTTGGCAACCCTAAGCAATAAAGACTAAACACTTTACAGCAATAAAAATCCTCTTTTGATCTTACTGTTCTTGCGATTACCCTAGAAGTTTCAGATCCCTTAGTTTCTCTTCACAAATTCTTGGTTGTGTGAGTTTTGGCTCACAGAATATGCTAAAACTATGTTGCAGGGAAATACCTCATTTTCTTCTTCAGATGTTTTGAAGCTGATAGCGTACACCGTTCGCTCATGAAAATGGGTTTTGACCATCCCAGCAGATGTATCAAATGAACTTTGACCTGTAAGAATAGAAAGGGGCTGAAACGTATCTGACCGATTATTTTCCGCGGGTGGAGGTTGACCACAAAGATCTTCAAGCTTTTTGTTAAAGTGAGTTGACATGTTGTCAATTTTCTCGTGAAGGGCGGCTCTTGATGTGGCTTCAGCGGCGATTAAGTGCATGACCATCGTTTCTAGTCGACTCAATCGGTGACTAAGCTGGACGTTTTCATCTTGGTGAGGCAGACGACGAACAGGATGTCTAGGGTTTGCCATTGGAGGTACGTATGGCTCGTTCTGGAACGTTTTGTAGTCTTTGGTTCGAATTTCTTCGTAGATATCACGTAGGTACTGTTTCTTTCTGCGTCTGGTGGCTTGAGGACTGTTATAGAAACCATCCTCATAGTGTGGATTTCGATTTATAGGATCCATATCTTCTGAAATGGAAACAAAATAACCGAAAAATGGAAATATGCAGAAAAAGGGGTTCTAGAGTCGATTTACCAACCTTTCTTAGGGTTTTGCGGAAAAGAAAACGCATGCCTTCCCCGGAAACGGCGCCAAAAACTTGATGCGGAGTGGTGTGAGGGTGTCAAGTTTTACCCTAAATGAAATCAATAGCCGCAAGTGCACAGCTGATCGATTGTAGTACTTAGGGATCAAATCCACAGGGAAGGAGGATCTTTCCTGCAAAAGCCTTCGAAAGAAATATGAAGTAAGGAAGTCTAGAACCAGGCGAGTTTTGTGAGGGTTTTGGTGGTGTGTTTAAAACGTAAAAAAGAATTTTAAAGAGAAACTACAAGAATTAAAATGACCTAATAACTAAACTTAACAAAAACGGGTGAAAACAGGAAAAACGGCTAACCTAATTGCTTGAATGAAAATCGATTGAAAGAGTAAATAAACTAGACTAAAGCTTGAATGAAAATCGGTGTAAATCTATAAGAAAAGAGGCGCTGGGGTTCAGGGAAGTTTTCTCAGGGGTATGAACCATTCAAAACATTGCTAGAGAGTAAATTTGATAAGATCTTAGCTTAAACTTTTCGAACTGGAGTCACGGACGTATGAATACGCCAGTGTCGTAATCATAGACAACTGTCTCTCTCAACCATGACCAATAGGTTTCCACTCTGGCCCTGGAAAAGATGAGATGCATTATGTTTAAGACTCGTCAGCATTCACAAATCGCTCATAGGTAGGTTTCCACTCCTATATTTGTTTTGCTCTCCCAAACTAGATCTGACACCGGATGAACACTTTCGTGTCACCAAGCATCTGGATCAGATTGTAGTTCATGACGCTACTCTCATGCAATAAAAATGAATTCAGAAGAAAAAGTTCTAAGATTCGGCTCAATAGCCAATGGAATCCTCACCGAACATATAAATCCCCATCAAAAATCCCTTAATCCCAACAATAAAATGACTAAGTGTGGGGGAAGCCGTGATGATATGATCGTGACCAGCTCAGAGGAGGAGGAACCAGAGGTAGCTGGCAGGATCACTCGTTCCAGAGCTAGAGAGATGGCTAAGGAGGCTCACGCACTCATTGCCACAGAGGACAGCGATCACCAGGAGGCTGGAGCTCACATCTTCAACATCTCTATCTTGAAGAATGAGGAACCCAGTAACAATGACTAGGTAACTTAGGTGATGGTTCTGTACTCTTTTCCTTGGTGAAGATTTTGGAAGGCAAGGAGGTTCTTCTCCAAGGTTTTTAACGAGGCAGAAATCATTGCTACGTCGAGTTACTTAGAAGTTGTTACTAATGGGTAATAACGTGCAAAGTCACAATGACTTGTGCACTAGTTGTTTTAGGCGCACCACTTAGGTTTAGAAGGGACGCCTCGCTGTTTTATTTTTAAATTAAACTTCTTGTTGTTTTATTTCAAACCCCATGTTGTTTTGTTATTAGGGCTGCGATTTTCTCTCTTAGTCTATAAAAAAGAGAAAATCGCCTAAGTCATATTCAGTGAAGAATTTTGATCAAACTTTTAACGTGTTCTTCTCTCTTTTTGATTTCTGAGAACTAAAAACTCTGAAATTCGAATCTCTTAAAAACTAATCTGTTTACAAGAGATTCTTCTATCTTATCATCTCCACCATCATCTCTCATCGTCGCGAGCCATCCTCGTATCACTACCACCATCCTTTTCGCTTCATCGTGATAGTAGGAATTTTTCAATCCTTGATCAATTCCTCAACTACTCATGTCATTGTAGCACTTGAGGTATCAATCCAAATGGAGAGATTCTAGACACTAGAACTATGAGGATCAATTCTTAATCCAAGTCTAATAAGCAGATGAGTTGGTAACCAAAATTATCTAAAAGCATATAACAAAACAAGCAAGAACAAACAGTAATTAAGAATTAAACAAGCAAGAGAAACTAAACAAACACTCAAATTCAAATAAAAAGAAAGCTAAACCTCTAGATGTGATCATTGATTAGGGTGCTTTAAATGTGAATTCATGATGCTAAGCAAACAATGCAACACTTGCAAATCTTTAGTCTAGACTTCCAATTCAGATTAATTCATTCTCATGACAGAAATCCCTTTGTTAATTACCAATTCAAGACTAATTCCCATTAGTGAATAAGCAATTAACAAGCATAAGGTTCCAAGTCTAACATGACCAGACAGCCTCTTTGTGCATCAAAATAAGAGCTAAGAAAGACTGAATCTTATACAGAAAGATAAAGCAAGCATCACATGATCTCAAATTCCAATTAACTTAGAACTCTAATCTAGATTAATCCTCTCATGAAGGCACTAACCTCTACACTAATCCATTTTCAAACCAAATCATCATTTGTGAAATATGAATCAATGAGCATTAAGAAACAGTTCTAATATGCCATTCATGCATTTAACAATCATTCCCATGACATTAATGCATAAACCCTTAGTTAGCTTTCATTCAGGCATTTCATCAAACACTTTTGGTGCATGAAAAACCCAGATTCTAGACCCAAGTGATGTGCAAGGATCTAGCATTAGGATCAGCTAACTAAGGAAAGGAGAAAAGAATCTAAGCTTAAACAATCATTAATCTACATCTAAGCACCCTAATCTACACACCTAGAAGCTTAAAAGATGACTACTCACTAATCATGAAGAACACATCTAATCTTTTGCAAGAGATGATGTTAATCATGATTAGAAGCAGAAATGAGATGATGAGATGATGAGAAACAGACTTAGATTGATTAAATCCTTGAGATCTCTCTTAATCAAAAACGTTTTTACACTAAAAAGGAAAGAAAACTAGAGAGAAACTAAGAGAGAAGATAACATACATGGGTTTTTCTCCCAAAAAACTATATATACCTAGTGCTAATGGACCGGGTCAGCCCAGGACAAACTGGGTACTGACCCGGCTCAGTTGGGTCAAGTGGAAATCCTGCGGGTCAGTCCAGTATGTCCCAGGTCGCACACCTAAGTCGCAGTAGTTTGCGAGTGATCGTGCGGCATAGATCCAGGCGCGGATGACTCGCATGCCTAAGTCGCACGATTGTGGACTTAGCATTTCTCTTGCTCGGGAGCTTCAGACCTCTTCCAGTGATAGTTTACCCGCACATTTCAACTCGCAGCATCAGCATTCAGGCGTTCATCTTCAGGCCTGCGGGCTAACCAAGTCGCAAGACCATCTCGCAGCATCCAGAGCAGCTTAGACCACTTCGCATTCCGGAGAGTGTAACTCCTGTGATACTTGTCTGAATTGAATGATTTCGGTTGCAGAAGACAGAGGACTCATTTATCTCCAACTTTGATGAAGGAAGTTTCAGTGCTTGGGAAGTGGAAGGCTTCCTGGAGGGCACATCTTTGCAGTGCATGTACACGACCAGAGAGAGGCGTCTAGACATGTGTCCATTCCGGAGACCGTATCTTCCTGCTCATAGATCCGAATTGAATGCTCTCGGACGTTCTGGAAAGAAGACTCAAATGTCTCTGATTCTCATGAAGGACCCGGAAGCTGAATCGGCCTGGAAGTGCACCGTCCTTCGCATCCTTCAGAACTGATCTGCTCGGTCCGGAACACCTGCGAGATAGGGGTTTCTTCCGACGAGCTTATCTCTCTGCTCACGCGTCCGAATCCCACGATTCCACTTGCTATGAGACCGTGCTCCAATGCTATCCAACTTCTATGAAGGACCCGCCATCTGAATCGGACCGGAAGGCTCCCCGGACAGGCGATTTCTGAGACACGTTCATACCCGGAGATTTTGGCCGATGCACTTCATTCGCGGTACGTGTTTTGGTCGACAAAGTTCACCCGCGGTACATGGAAATGGCCGGTAAAACCTTCCTGGCCAGCGAGAATGGCCGATAATCTCCCAGGACCCAATTTTCCACTTTTTTCAAGCTTTGCTCACCATTCCACCTCCTGGATTCATCTTTTCAGCTCCATATTCACCTGATAGACACTCAAAACATGCAATAGACTCATTGGGACCTAATGCATCTCCTAAGTTCTAAAACAAACCCTAAGGACCTAAAATGCATGAAATAAAACATGATTTGGAATGATTTATGCAACCTAAATGATGCAAATTATGAACATATCAACTCCCCCACACTTGTCCTTTGCTTGTCCTCAAGCAAAAAGAGCAAATGAGAGAAAGAGGTTGTATGCAATGGGAGTTCACATTTTCTTTTTGAGAGAAGTGATCATAATGAGAATTCAAGTTCATGCTCAATTATGCAATGCAAAGTCATACTCAGATATATATCAACTCAGCAAGGAATCTCCACAAGTTCTTCTCTCTCTCAACTCTTTCACATTCATTAAGCTTTTATCAGGTGGATCTCATGATGCAAGGTTTAAACAAGCTGGCTTGGCTAGGGAGAGGCTATGAGATTAAAATGATCTCATCAGTGTTCAAGTGGGTAAATGCAGCAAAGGATCTCTTA